>NW_017731726.1:1193360-1288083 GCF_001890085.2 Hipposideros armiger
TCCATTTCCTAGATGGAAACTAGAGTAATCTTTCTAAATGGACAATAGGACCATGTCAGTCCCCAACTGATGGCTTTTCAATGGCTCTCTATTTTTTTTTTTTTTTTAGATAAAAGCCAAAATCTTTCACAAGATCAGGAAAACCTATGTGACTTGCACCCCCTCCTTAATCTCTATTT
Source organism: Hipposideros armiger (assembly GCF_001890085.2). NCBI lineage: Eukaryota > Metazoa > Chordata > Mammalia > Chiroptera > Hipposideridae > Hipposideros > Hipposideros armiger. The sequence continues at coordinate 1,193,540 of NW_017731726.1, forward strand.
TCATTAATCAACACTCTGTCTTCTAATGTCTTTGCCTAGAGCATCTCCTCAAACACTCCTGCACTTGGCTAAGATAACTTCCAATCATCCTTTAAGTCCTGGTATACACATAAATTTTCCCATTCATTCAACGAATACCATTAAGTTCAAATTATGTGTCAGGAATATTTCAAAGGACTGGTGAGACATCAATCAATCATTGTCCTGGTGAATCTTATGCTGTCTTATTTGTTTTTATCTTGCGTTTTATCAGTATGTTCCTGAAGTCGGGGCCCATGCTGATATTGCTTACCACTATTTCTAGAACCAGATTTGGTGCCTACCTGATACATAATTGGCACCACTGACTGAAAGTAACTGATAGACAATGAATTAGGTGACCAAGCTAACATCTCAGTCTATGTAGCAAGGTGGTTATTAGCAAAAGTATTTTTCTGAGTATTGTGTTAAAATATTACTAATAAAATAATGTGTTATAAGACTACATGACCCTTATTTTAGAAGGCATTAAATCTGCATTATAGTTTTAGGAATTCTACTTCTATGAACTTCTACAATTGGTAACTTTCATTGTGGGATGAAAATCTTCAGTCATTCTACTATTATTCCCTTTTTGCCTTTAATTCAGCCACATTGTCTTTTTGTTGTTTGTTATTATATGAGTATGTTGTATTTTTATGGCTTTTTTCACTTTGTTTATTTGCTCTTGAATTCTACCTAGGTTTGGTCTTTATGGAGAGTTAGTGACCCAGATAATTTTAGACTCTTAATCCAATTATCTATTACTGTGGGTTTCCTGTGTATCAAATTATATAGCAGAAGAGGGTAAAGGGAATCAAATGTATGGTCACGGAAGGAGAACTGACTCTGGGTGGTGAACACACAATGTGATATATAGATGATGTATTACAGAATTGTATACTTGAAACCTATATAATTTTACTAACCATTGTCACCCCAATAAAATTTTAATAAAAAATGATAATCAATTTCATTAGCCAACTCCAAATGGAATGTGTATAAATAATAATATAATAACGTCAATAATAATAAAATGGCTTAAAGAATAAGAAAAAAACAGTCATTTTATCTGTAAAATATTGATAACCTGACAGAAGCATTGAAAAGTTAACTTATCTGTCCTTGTTTGTTAGCTGTTGTGTATCCATGATATAGGAGACTATCACATTATCTTGAAAAAAAAATTAAATTTAATTTCTGGGTACCTTTCTTCTGATTGTCATTATAACACATAATCTTCAACCTTGAATGTCACGGTGATTTTCTTATCTATAATATTTCTTAGAGAGATGAGTTTCCTACAGCTTCTTAACCAGAGATGAGAATTTGATTTGTTATAATTAACCACCAAGTGATAAGCAACTAAGACATTGATGTACAGTTTTTGTGATTATATTTTATAAGATAAGATGTCTCATTTGAGTATTTATAACGTATTGTATTGGAGTTAGGCTGTATAATGGGAAAATGTTCAAAGCTATTTAAATTTGCTTATTTGCACATAATTATATATATTAATAATCTATTTAATTATCCAAGGACTTACCAACTGCCTGCAGGTACGTATAATTACCCAAACCTGCCTGATACAACTTATTTAAATATAGAAACCTGGTCATATTTCTCTATTAAATTTCTTTTAATAATTAGCATTTCTTAGCTTCCTATCCCATTGCACCAGTTAAAATTGACATGTAAAGTAAGACTGGATAGAAAAAAACAAAAGCAAGAACACATAAAATGATGTTCAACCCCATTAATAATTTGGAAATTAATTTAAAGTAAAAATAAGTAATAAAATGTCACTTATATTCACTAGATTTACAAAATTAAATATTTGGCAATGACAAATATTGGCTGTGATGCGGAAAATGAGAAGTCAGACCACTGGTGGAGGGGGTGAAAAGTGACGTACTTTGGGGAGCAATTTGACAATACTTAAAAATTATGATACTGGATACATTACAGTCTAATACTGTTATTTTTATGTATAATCTGGACATGCTATCTCACACATGCTCAGAATCATGGCTAACAATGTTCTTTGAAACATTTTTGTTGTGAAAATCTACAAATAACACGAATATTGAGCAGTAAAATAAACGTTACAAAGTCATACTACACTCATGGAGTACCATAAAACAAATAAAATTATTTGATTTGTGTACTTTTCTAGTCTCTGTGGAAAAAGCAAAGAGCAAAAAACAAACAAACAACAAAAAGTCCTAAATAACATTTGACTTTGGAATCAGAGAAGGAAAATCATGTCAGCTCATCAAAAGTCAGAATAAAAACAAGCTACAGTGAGTGAATAATGACAATGGATGAGAAGGCTGCTATATCAGATAGAGTGGCCAAGTAAGGCCTCTCTATAAAGTGATATTTGATCAGAGACCTGAACTGAGTAAAGAAGTAAACCCTTATGAACAGTTACGTAGAGGACGAAGATCCTATGCTGGAGGACTAGTACATTCCAAAGCACACACATCAGGGGAATCATCATTTGCAATGCCTAGCCAGAAAAAGTGGAATAATAGAATTTTTGTTTTGCTTATATGAACAAGGCTGAGGACGGAGATAAGAAGGATCTGAATGTTGGTTTTGGGCCTGTTCAATGTGATAGGCACATCAGGCATCTAGGTAACCATGGTGTCTTGGCAATGGTATATATGGAGCTGGTGCTAAATGGCAGTGTTCAGGACTGGAGGTGTGTAGTTGGGAAACTGCAGTCTATAAATTAATTGAAAATCATGGGACTGTCTGTGATTACCTAAAAGGTGAAAATGAACATTTAAGGATGGAGTCTTGGGTCACTTAAATATTTAGATACTGAAAGATCAGAGGATTCAGCAGAAAGAGAATAGATAATTGTAACAAAGATAAAGGCAAAGGACCGAGGTGACTGGTGCACATAAGGAAATGACATCTATGAAAAATTGTGTGTGTGTGTGTGTGTCCATAAAGCAGTATCTGGACAGATAGCAAAAGGTTAACATTAGTTGTTACCACGTAGGTGATAGAACATAGGGTTTTGTATATATTTCACTTTCTTTTTTATTCTTTACTGTATTGGTTGATTTTAAAAGAATAATTATGTATTATTTTTGCAATTAGCATCAAAAGCTCTTTTCGTTAAAAAAAAATCAGGGAGTTTTTTTATAGTCTCAGTCAGAATAAGTTTCTATTCTCGTTCACCATTGTATTGAACTACTTAACATTGACTATTTTTCTTTTGTAAGCATTTGTGTTTTTTCCCTAAAAGCAAGCCATTGGCACAGTTCAATACCTTTTATGTTACCTCTATTATTTATAAGAACAAAAGCCCTGGAAAGAAAGAATTTTCATGAATCTGAGATTGATAGTCTCAGCTGGACCTTAATGAACAAACTAAAATTCAAGTGTTTTCACTGTCTTTATTATATGAAAGAAAGTTTGGAATGAATGGTGTGGGGATGGAGTGCTAAATAGAAGAACTCACTGTAGAAGTTTCCTAAATCTTGTACCCAAAGCATACTTTAAGCCACCTTTGCCTTAATTCACCTTGTTTACATGTGTAAGAGTGCCATGTGTATTTGCAAATGTGTGAGTATATGTGTGTGTGTGCATGAGTTACGAAAGTCACAAGGCATTAAGGCAATTACATGTTGCCTTATGCTAGAATCTTCGATAATGGGTAGAATTTTTCAAGGATTGGCTTGAAGAATCTGTTCATTTTACCTGTAAGAGCACTTCTGACTTTCTCAGAGAGCAAGTATGAAAAGTAGACCCCTCAATATATGCAAAATGTCAATTAAGGTTTATCTCAATTTAAATATAGATCAAAACATCTCAAGCAAATGCTAGATTGAAGCAGGGCAAATAGAGTCACATACCTAGAAGGGCAAATCATCGTTGTTACTTTGAGTGACATGAGCTAACTTAAAAGTTCAGCTTCTTAAATGAGCAGGCAGGCATGATGTCTTTCCCTCAGATAAGTATAACATTGAGCATATTTCAATTTGAGGAACAAAAACAATAAACAGGAAAGAAAATTGTCTTTTCCTATGAGGAGGCACTTAAATTTCTTTAGACGTTTTGACATAGCATGGTTATTCTGCAGATGTGAAACTGACAGAGACCTTAATATGGCAAGACATCTGTGACTTTATATTTGCCTAAATGTTTTCTCCCTTAGATTACTCCTCCATGAAGATTTCTTCTCTTATTGCCTTCAGAGCCTGATGTCTTACACATAAACACACACACACACACACACACATGCATGCACACACACAGACATGCACACACATGCACGCGCACACACACACACATACAAATACACACACAGACACACACACACACACATGCACACATACACAAACACACACACAAACACACACACACAAACATACGCACATATACACACACACACAGAGGCAGGATTTTAGTAGTTTCCACCCTACAGTCTTTAATATTATTCTTTTTGTTTATCATCTTAGTGGCTAATGACTACATTTCTATACCAAAGCCCCAGAAATATCCAAAACATTAGCAGAAAAGCTAAGTGGTACACTGTACCAATAAGGGGAGAATTTCAGAGAATGGTGGCAAGCAGGTCATATGACTATCTGTAGATTAGGGCCTTCCTTGTTTTTGTGTTACAAAATGTTTTGAGTTTTCTAAGCCTTAATTTTTCAGTTTTTGGAATTGTTCTGCGTTTTCTCTCACACACCACTCATGGTCAGAGATGATGGTAGCTATCTCAGAGTGGACATTTTAATCAAGATTTGCACTCATCTCCTTAAGAAGTGATTATCTGGAAAAATATGGCAATTAGAAAACCTGCATCAGAAATAAATCTATATTTTTTTTATATAAAAATGAGATTAGCCAAGGAACTACACTTAATTAGTACAAACTATTTTGGGTTGTCATGAAATAGAATCAGTGAAGATGGTGGGTCATGGCAAGCATATCCAGGCAATAATAGAAAAACTTCCTTCAGTGATCTATACCATGGCTATATTTAGTGCAATCAACAGAAAACATGAGAAAGCTCCTTCTAATTTTTTAATGTACTAAAGTTTGTAGACAAGAGAGGAGAAATGCCCTGAATTTGTTCTTACAGTTTAGAATGTTTTGTGCAAGAATCATTTTCCTTAGGACCATATTATGTGTTCATTATGTCCTAGATTTGATGTACTCCAATTAAAAGGAAAAAATTCTTCCTGATTATGAGCAATGTGATGATTGTTACATGAGTAGGTTGCAGTTTTGATTTTGAAAGGCTGAAGGATTTTTGTTCCCTTACTATGACAATACTATACTTCAGGGACACAAGCAGTTTTCTTGGTGGTTCACATATCTGGAATGTTTTCTAACTCTGTATGTATGCATGTATGTGCGTGTGTGTGTGTGTGTTATAATGATAACAGGCTAATTATTTTCTGAAACATCTATTTAACATTAGGTCATTGTAAAATATGAGAAGCTACTGGCCTCCGAGAATATGAAAATTTCAATACCTACTATTTTTTTTTGGCCAAGATTTTCTAACTTTTAACAGAGTTGTCATTGGGAAATCATCATTTCAGCATGTTCTTTCAAAGGAAAATCAACAATATTAATTTAGTTTTACTTTCCATCTGACAGAGGTCATTTTAATAGTTGGGTTTTGAGTCACCCCAATACTATTCTGTTTTTATATGGAAAATTATGCTTTAAACATAAATTTATATGTCTGTATGGAATTATTTTTGTTGTTATGATTTTCATCTCCTTCTCTCATAAATTAAACTCTAATGGGTAGAATTTTAATGGCAGTAAATTAATGTAAACTAATGGCAGTAAGAATATATGATAACATGCCCAACAGATCAGTTTAGCAGAAAAAACATGAACACACACAGAAAGAAAAAAGAGAGGAAGAGGGAGAAAGATTGGTAGTATTAATGCCACAAAGTGATTGACCTTAAACTTGGTCACTCAAATGAAAATTGTTACTTATTTGTCACTGTATTTACTCAAGTTGTGGGTGGAAAGAGTCTCTGGAATATTTGCATCCATACGTCACCTCATACTCAGTTTCATCTTATACTCAACAGTTTCCTTTTCATATTCAGTGTGAAGTATCACTTTATTAAGATGTACATATATTTTGGTTATATAAAAAATACTTTGGAACCCCTGAAGTATTGAATTAACCTGATGGAATCTCTAGTTATTCTCATCCTTATTAATCCCATTAGGCGTTTGGTCTCTTTCCTTCTAGCTGTTTCTTAGTTTCATTTACACATTCTTTCTGTCAATAAGTTTTATAATAGGCTTTATAAACTCTACAGTGGGGTTTATAATCGTTTAATAATTGTATACTTAGAAAATAGTCACACAAACCCTATGACTTCATAGTTTATCAATCAACGATAGCCAATATGCTGAGGTTTCCAGTGTCTGTAAGATAAAAGCATATTGCAGAAGGAGGCAGTGAAAGGTGGGTGATTGTGATGGAGCTGGGGAGTCACCAACTGCACATGAAGAAAGTACTTGGGTTCACTCATGTTCTCACAGTGACAAGAAAAACATAGCCTAAGGTATTACTCGTACGCCAATTTAAAGCGATACCCATTTACTGCTACCAAATGATAGCTTAGAGAAAGTTCACAAGTGATAGATGTGGAAATGGTAAAGAATGGAGCTAGGAATGGTTGAGGCTTGTCCTTAACCTCTGAGAAGGGCTCCACCTATTTTAAGTAATTTTTTCTTTGTTCAAACTATTTCTTGATGTCATCAAATACACAAAATATTTAGTGTGTTGTGTGCTGTTGTAAACCAGAAAGGTGCTTTTAGTTCTTTTGATTAATAGAAATAAGGATGATGTATTTATTATATAATTAATAGTCTAATTCAAGCCATTTTTTTCAACCAATAAACACTTATTTAATACATGATATTTAAGGCAATAAAATGTTACACAATATAATAATTATCTTGAATGTCATACATTATACCATTTTTTTCCTAAATAATTCTAAAATATTTTGGAAACCGAAAGGTTAGTGAACTCATTTCTGTTCCCTAAAAGATGAAATCATACAAATAAAATTCTCACCTTACAAACCAGATAGATGTTGAATGTTGTAATTTTCATGGAATTGCAACTATTCATTTAAAAATATTGAATCTTTTCATTTACCTTTACATAATAAGTGAAGATCAGACATTATCAATCTATATAATGGTTAATATTTTGCATGATAACATTTGTCAAAGCAGTGTTTAACAAGGCTATTATAATTACAATCTTGATGTATCTCTAGTGTCTTTTTGCCAACAGAGAACAGGAATAGAAAGAAAATTTAATTTCATTAAAGTAAAAACTAAAGATTATCCTGTTAACTATTACAAGTAGTAGAAATGCCTAAAAGCCTCCTGCTACTGTTTTTCCACTGAGATGTCAGTGATCCAGCTAGTCTAGATTTGTAATCTGTTTGGCCATCCTGTCTGATGTTACAAGTTTTAGCAAATATTGCAAGCCCAATCACAGCATGTATAATCACTGCCTCAGGGGAATTTCCCAAAATCAGGCAATCAAAGAAGAAACTAGTTGACTAGATAATCTACTTCCTTAATCAGTATCTAATTATACATGAATTGTTGTTTTGGAAATATTGTACTTTAACAGTTCCTTTCACAATTGCAGCCTAATTACACAGAATTCAGAGAAATTTATATTAAATGTTAGGAAAACTAAGCAATAGCAGATGCATTCTAATAAAATCAATTTACTGTTTAGGTATAAATACCAGTTAATCTCTACCTTACAAGAAAACAAAAACCTCGGAGAGGTCATATATCCTCAAACCATTGATAATTATATCAAAGCAAATTCATACGATGAAATTTTAAAACTTTCAAAAACTTAACTAAATATGCCATTCATTCAAGGCACTTGTAAAATCACACAGTGTTTCAGGAATGATTTCCCTAAAAGATTTTATTATAGTAGAAACTGTTTTACTTGATATTTGGTAAAAACCTACCAAAATTCAGACAGCCGGAACTTGCTTTTCGCTTCTGTTGTAACCTGGAAAAGCAACCAACATTTTAATGCTGGTGAAAATCGTACATGCAAATCTATCTTCATCTTGATTTTTCTAACCAAACCTAGTGAGCCAATATTCACAAAAATGTCAAAAGGCAGGAAAAGGAAACATATGAGATAAACAAATAATTCACATTGACATTTGATTCTTGACTTCTTGAGAATTCATTATACACTAACCACACTGTACACTAACACACACACACACACACACACACACACACACACACACACACACAAATTCGAAAAACCATGAACAAAAATCATGGTCCAAAATATCTTGGCAGGAATCAATTTGCTATTTTCTGTCCTGAATATTTTAGGCAAATTTTCAATTAAAATGGATTGTAATTCAATTATTTTGGGCAGAAATGGACCTTAGCCTTTGATTAAGTTGATGGTTTCAACATTTTTAAATGCTTAATCTATTTCTTAAAATGACATCAAGCTGTGATATTGGCATTTATGCAGGTTCACATACTCTCAGTGCTTTTAGAGATTTGACTCTCTCCTTATTCCTGGAAAATATGATGGATTCAGTTTTATATACATGCAGAATGCCATTGACATGGTGCCAAGTATACCCCATTCAGAAAAAAAAAAAAATTAAAAGGACATCTCTTTTTCTGCAGCAGCCAAAATTATGCAGATATAGAAATCTAAAATCCTAAGGCTATATACGCTGGAAATTGTTCAAGGAAAATTTATTTACGTTGGTTTTCCTATTCCATTCACAAATAACAGATTTATAAATACCAAAACAGCCTTCATCAAAACAATATAATAAGCAAAGTGGTTCTTTAATGACGCTATGCTCTCTTTCACTTATGCCCAAATCATCATATCTTGGGTCCATTTTCATGCCCAATTAATTAGGGCCTGTCTTTTTTCAGACATGCTTAATTGGTTCGATTATCCAGGGCTTTCCTTATGGCCTCCAGACATCTAAGGCTGTCATGGCTATGTTTCTCATGTCACTCTTTCCAGACCCTGTAATGTATCCATGTACCACCCTATGTCAAAATACATCTAGTCAGAGACTCAAAATTGCTTAAAGTGATATGGGCCATTAACTTATTTGATAAACTAATTTATGTAAAGGCTGTTTGGACCTTAATTCGCATCTAAAATGTGTGTATGTCAATAGTGGTCTATCACTGACATTCACTTTTGGAAACTCGAAGATGATGTCACCATAAGAATAAAGGAGGATGTTTATGACTTACTCACATCATGTGAGCACTATAGAAACAGCCCTTGATGGGTGGACTATATGATAGCTTAATTAAATAAGGCTCTGGGAATACTCTCAATAAAACAATCAAGAAAAATTTTATAAGCCATTTGATCATTTAGTTATCCATTTATTCATTGATTCAATACATCTTACTATGCAGTCCCTGAAGATACAGAAGAGAGAAATATAGATCTCATATCCTCATGCAGTTTACTCTATAAGGGGTGCACTCGGATGACAAATCTATGCGCTGTGTCTATTCGACTCACCCCAGCCCAGTTGAAAGTAAAAGTAGGCACAATAATGCTAATAGCAATAGTGATCAAAGTTACTGCTCAGACATTGACTAGGAGATCTACACATACCTGCCATGAATCCCTAGGAAAGTTGTGAAGTCTGAATCTCAGCCTGTCATTTTATTCATTTTTTATCACCTTGGCAGTCCCTTTCCCCTCATATCAGATGTAAACGCATCACTTTTTCAGATCCACTTATAAAACTGCCTGCTTTTTTATCCATCCTTACTCTCTTGTTTTTTCTCATCCCCCCCCCCCCCCCCGCCCAGATGTAATGACCCAATTGAGCTTTTGGCAACACTTACTATCTCAAAAATGACAGTCATATTTGAAATTTTATTTTCTGTACAGAGAAATGGGGATTAAAAAACACAACATAATTGAAACAGGGGAGGTTTACCCTGAAAGGTAGAGCTCAGAAGTATATATATAGTTTGTAAGTTGGTAAACTGATCTTCCCTAAGAGACTGATTATTAACTTTTGCACTGTGTAATTTTTTAGACCTTTGCATCTAAAGCATCCACTCCTAGTTGAGAAAAGCAACTCAATCCCTGCAGTTCATAGGTAGAAATGTTTATTAATCCTGTGGAATGTCTGTGTGCCCCTCACACCCCTGCTGTCTCGAAACTCAAAGCCATGGGGAAGCATCCTAACTTCAGTAGCTTCATTATGTGGACGCTATGAAATACCCTGGGCATGGATCTAAGTGTGCTATCATCATTCAGACCTAGGAGCAAGGAACAGATACTCATGAGTGCAGATCTCAAAACGAGGGACATGTTTAAGACTTTTTTTAAAGTGAAGAGTTTCATGAGATTTATTCATTCTACTGCTAATTCATGGCTTTCTAGATGTATCTTAGGATAACAGATGAGTCATAGCAAGTGAAAGAGGCTTCATGCTTTTCATTCTAGCATTACACCGTAGTTCTTTCTGTTTAATTCTCCTCCATTTCAATTCGCATCCATCCTCTTCTCCGTACATAAATCTTAGAATCCAAAGGTAACCAAGGCAGAATCTTGAGGTTAGTAGAATGTAAGAATGGTAGCATTTTGGTGGTGTTCCTTACATTGGTCTACACCATTTGTTCTAATGCATTTTGTAAGCTTATTCCTAACAAAAATCAGCTTAGGAGGACTCTGAATAAAGGCATGATCTCTGAGTGTTTGCTTCTGGAATTATATTCCTAAAATACAATTTAAATAACCTACTTTCCATAAATAGATCAATTAAATTATTGGTTTAAATAACCTACAAAATAATTTGAAATAGAACCATAGCACACTGCTATTTTAGGAACATGTTGGAGCAATTGCTTCCAGTTTGAAGCCACAGGGAATCGCCGGCCCCTGTGGCATTCGAACTTTAGATGGCATGTGTCGTTAAGCCCCATGGACCACTGGAATTCTCATTAGCAAAAGATAGTAAGACTACATTTTTAGTACTTTACTCTCTTAATACCCACACTGTAAAGTTGGCAGGGTGGTTATGGCCTCTGCTTTATAAATGAGGAAACAGTTTAAGATTCCATGTAGCTGCACATTCAAGCTAGTTCTCCCCGGTGGCACTTTGCCCAGAGCACCACAATTTCACCAGGTGTGGGAGACCATCTCCCGCAGGGTCCAGGGGTTCCCTCAGGTGGAGGCGGAGTTGGCGAGGAAAAAGAAGAAAGACGCGCGGAGACACAGGGGCACTTTTTCAAGAAGAGAAGTGTCTCACTTTTTTCTACAGCATGCCCCTTTTTATAGTGGGCAGTTGACCATTATCTCATCAGTAAAAAGTTCTTTTACATAGTTTAGATCAGGGTTTTACTTCCTGTAATTCTTATGTTCCAGGGTACAGTTTGACTTTCTTATGCTAAAAGATCAACTTATCTTAACTGTGTTTTAATCCTTTTTACCTATAGTGACTATGTGACTAAGGCTAATCCTTTTACCTATAGTGACTATGTGACTAAGGCTAATCTTTTTACCTATAGTGAAGTGACTATGTGACTACTCAACAATTATCCTAAACACTATTAGCTAAGCAAGATCTTAAGATTTATAGGGTGTGTACTTTGACCTTTACTAAGAGACTAGTGTGACTAAAATTGTCTTTAGTGTATAAAATATAATTATTGTGATATATCTATTAGAAGGGGTGTAAGATCTTCATCCTACTGGGGGGCATCCAAAGGGGAATTTGAATTCTTTAAGATATAAAGTAGTATCTTTTTCTCAGTCAGAGCTTCAGAATTTGTCACAATTGCAGTGTTTGGCCATGTCAGATACTGAGGCGCAGACGGCTCCCGGCAACCAGGTGCTTTGGATTTCCTTTCTTGCCCTTTCTTCTTTCCTTTCCTTCACACACAACCTTCTATGCTCAGTAAGTGTAAAATGGATTTTATTGGTTGGCTACAGTTTGTCACCTGCTGCGGTGACAAGCATCCTTTCAGAGCTTAAATTTTCCACATTAGATGTCTTAGAGTACTAACTTTGAATCTTAGCTCTATCATCTGCAAATGCTCCAGTGCTAAACATATCGTCAAAAGTAATTAAATACATTCTTTGTGTGAAATTTCGGGGAATTGATATTTTTTCCCAATAGGAAGGATTTTGTGAAATGTGCGATTAAATTAATGAAGTACCATACAGTGTGTTTATGAGGTTGGTATGTGGTAATGGCAGAAAAAATCAACACAAAGAACGTTGCTTTGTTGTTCCGAGGTATTTATTGTTCCTGACTATGATCCAAGAACAGATGGCAGAGGCTGTCAGTCAGCTGGGTTGTGAGGCCCCAGCAAGCAGGAAGTAGGTGATGATAAATGATTGGTAATTTCTTATACTGGAGCAACTATACAGATGGCCCTGCCGAAATGAATAGATGCTGGGCTAAAACATCATCTATGGAATCTTGTACAATACATGTTTTGTTTTGTTTTGTTTTTGTAAGAAAAGAAAATGCAGAAGTCATGTCTTTGCCTCTGTGAGATCTTCTTCAGAAAACTAACAATAATTTGTTTGCTCTTGAAATAAAATTATTGGACTTATCTAAGAGGTGAAAGCTCATATTTCATACAAGATTAGATTTTTTTTCTTGTCCTCTGTAAGCAGTTGGGTTTACCAAATATTGTACTTCTGGTCTGCTCACCTCTGTCATGCCAGCCATGCCATTGGTTTGTCCCATTGGTTCAAAATTTGGTCTAGTAATTTCCCAACTTTGTTTGTATTGATTTTTAGGTGAAGGAACAGAAAAGATTCTTTATTAGATTTTTAAAAAAAAATTAGATTTAATGTTTTATTTCTTTTGATATTAATGCATCATTTGACTTATGTTTTCAAAGTCCACTTTATCTGCCATCCCCATTTTGGGTTAAGTGAAATTTTTAAAAATTACCTTTATTTTCCCCCTGCATAGTGAGACTTGAGTTTTTTTCATTTACAACAAATGTATCTATTAATATACAGACAACTAATTGTGATTGGAGGATGAATCAATGAATAATATAATGAGTAGTAATGAAATGTTTCTATTTCTTACATTGTGATATAGTTAAATATTCTTTAATGTTTTGTCCTTCACAGAGACATTAATTTTTATCAAGGGAAACCTAAATAACTTACACCTAAATAATATAATTAAATGCAGCAATTTTAAAAAGTAGGGCAAAGAAATAGAGAAGATAGGTTTGGGAATTAATACATGTAACAGTTAAAATAAAGTTGAAAATGTAGTAATTCTTTAGAAAAACAGGTGCAAATATTACATACCGATTTAATAGGGTTATGATTTTAGATTTTTTTCATTATAATGGAAATGACAATAAATATAGAAAAAAAGGTAGGTAATGCCAGTATTTAGCAACCTTGTCTAAGAGCAGAACTTAAACATTAAGATACTCTTAATAAAGCCATCTTTATTAGATTTGATTAAATAATTGATTATCAAAAATCTATTCTGAAAGGGAATCGGATTCTGATAACAATTAGTGATAGCTGATTACTTCTATTACTGCTACCGCTACTACTAATAATAATAGTAATATTGATAACACAATGTACTGGAAGAAACAAGCACCACAGCGGGAGGAATGTGAGAACCACCCAACTTGTGGGCTTCAAATGGAGCAATGTGTGCCCTAGGCACCTACCTTCTGAGCCGCTACAAAAATGATAATGAGGCCTACCTGCTTTCAGAAATGAACTTCTCCATTTATCATAAGTGAAAAGCACAAACAAACTAAAAACATGTAGCGGTTCAGTTCATATTTCTGTTTGGCTTAATATTATTTACCACAGTGAAAAAAATGAGAGCCATTTTGATACTTTACATTCCCTCAAGAAGCAATAATTTAGAAGCCTCTCCTAACTGTTGTTCTTGACATATTGATCACTGCTTCTTTGAGGTTAATTGATGATGTTAAACTTCAGGTATGAACTGATAAATGGATGCAGAAAGAAATGAGTTCTTCAAATCCAAGATTTAGAAGAAAATAGCTCATTTCCTTACACAACCATGCATTAAAATACTTTCAGTTGTTCTACTTTGTTAGTATCTCACTTATAAGTGGTAGCTTTAACTTATCTAACATTTGAAATTGCAGTTCCCATTAAATCTCTTAAATAACTCTGGTATATGTCTAACTTTCTTATGTATGTGATACATATTAATCTTACGTTCATTTAATGGACTCCCTTGTTTTTATGTGCTATATATTCAAGAAAACACATATATTCCTTTTAGAAACAGGAAAGGGAGGGTTGTTTATGGGAGAGCCCATAGGTTATTGCACATTTTAAAACAATTATCTGTAAATTAAAACTGTAGGTTCTACATATTCAGGTACCAGGGACCTTTTAGTAGATAACCTATGTCCTGTATGGTCCTTAGGCCTCGTTGCTGTGTAATCTCTAATGACAGATAAAGGAGAATTAAGGGAAACTTTTGTATTGTTAGGATTGGGGAAAACCTCTCTCCTTCACTAGGAGACACGGAGATAATGAGGGGAGGGGAGAAACGCTGGTGGCAGGGGGAAGGCCCAGTTATCAAGCAGGCCAGGGAAAAGTTGAAGTCTATTTTAGTGGTTAGTAACTCTTAGGGACACTGTGCTTTGAAAATATAATGAAAACTATGTATTTGCAGCCTTGCAAAATGTATATACACACAAAATTCTGTGTGCAGTTTCTGGAAGTTTGAGCACTTCCAAAAATGTCCATCATTAATGTCACATTAAGAATACTGAGTCTCTTGAGGAAAGAGAATGTCAACAGTCATACATGCTAACCTAGTGTATTTTTACTACCTATTAAACCGAGGGCTCAAACAATTTGTTTATTCCCAAAGGTGCATGGTTTGACACTAGACTTAAGATCACAGTAGCCACTTTAAAATGATCATTTTAATGGCTCATTCTTGCTGTATTTTATCATCACTGGCCACACAACCAATAGACAATGTTTATTATATGGAAACTAAGATCATGTAACTTTTATCAAATTATGCTTCATGATTTATAATTGATCTGAAGTAAAATATCTTAGGGAAAATGTTTTACTTGATTATATAAAGCATGCTAATAAAATTATTTGAAAACATTCTTATTTCATAAAATATATGCACAGATCCTAAGACTGAGAAGTACATCACTAAAGTGATTTTTGCAAAAAAAATACATTATAAATATTACATTTTATAAATTATTTTTTATAACTATATATCATGTTTTGAAAATATTATATTTATATGTATAAATGTTGTATCTTTCAAATTCAGAGTCTTTATTTCCTTCTATAATAAAAGACTGGGTGATTCAGAAGAAGAGACAGAAAAGAGGGAGGAAATCATAATGAAATAGTTCAAGAAATGTTTCTAGAAATGTTGAAAGTAGTTCCAACCCTAGATATATTCTTGGGAAATTTCAAACCATTAGTGGTGAAAGGAAGCTTCCAAAATCTTCTAGAGAGGGGAAAGAACTGACATACAAAGAAACAAGAAAATTTGGATTTCTCAAGAGCAAAACCAAAGTGAGAAAACAATGCATGGACGTATGTACAAATATATTCACATTTCAGGCCTCATGTAGATTACAGATGAAAATTTTGAGACTGTCTGGATTGTACATACTTTTTCATTTAAGGGAGCAAAATAATAAGACGTTGCTCTTAGAATTTTTTGGTTTTACATACGAACTTTTCCATTTGTGGAGGACATATATTTGCTTACATGTAAAAGAAATATTTTGTATATGTAACTTCAAGTTTACTTAAGTATTTGTTTACATGAAAATTTAAGAAAACAAACACTTTAAAACCATAGGTTAAAGTTGAAACAATTGTCTATAAATTCTGACCTGATAACCAATTATGCTTCCTGATCCAAAGTCAACTTAAACTTCACCATGCTAGACATTTTACTTTCCCTTCGTTCAGAATAGCTTGGCAAAGGCTCCTCTTTTTGGCCTAAAATGTTTTCATTCTTTGAGACCAGATTCAATTATTACCTGTCTATGAAGCCTTTTCTGCTCCTCTGAAAATGCAGGGGAACTTCTTTATCGATGCTGCTGTAACACTTGTAGTCCCACCATTATTTTCATGTTTGTTATTCTCTACACAGTATGTGTGTTTGCACATTTGTCTTATCCTATTGACGAAGCAGAATTCATGCCTACTTCAGGCTTGTAGCCCTGGTTTCTTTCTTAGTGCTTAATAGGTTCTTAATGGCCCTTTGAAAAATGCATCTTTTTTTAGGTGTTCATGTCATATTAATTTTTAGATACCATCCGGTCAACAAAATGATCCTCCCCATTTAAAATACAGATGATTTATACCATGTCCAGGGCTTTGTGCTCAGCACCCTATGGCATAGGAGACACCAGAGACCATGTAGAATGAAATACAAACATAGCTAGAAGAAAGCCTATAATTCTGCAGCAAATGAATCATATGAGAAGTAAGTTCCCAGAGAGATCTGATGGAATGATTGCCATGGGATGCAGTTGTTAGGCACAAAAGCGATTATCATTATTATGGATTTATATAAGATGATGGGGGAGAACAGAGTCATAGAAAATAGGAAACTATTTAATGTGGGTCTGAATTGGTGTAGGATTAGAAAGATGCAATTTGTTTACGAAGGAAGAGTCAATAGGACTCAAGCATGTACTTGCAAGGTTACATGTATTATCTAGACATTTTTTGGAATATATTTTATTTTGTCTCATTAAAACCTTGCTCCAACTAGAACTAGAATTATCTGTTTACATTGTTCATAGTTCAGTTACCTGTCTCATTACACCATTTTCTTGTACTACACAAGGTTTTATGTGTTAGATTTTAGTTAAATTAACAAGACCTTTGATTTTGAAAGCTCATTGATATCTTCTGATTGCTTCACTCCCGACAGAATAGATACTATATTTGAAGCATTTGTAATAATTAAGTTAGATGTTATGTAGGAAACCCAATAAGTTTAAATCAGAAACAAGTTATAGTACAAGATACAGAGCTTTGCTCTGTTTAGTCTGCTCCTCCTCTTTTTGGGGCCCTAAATGGTGTTATTTTTTATATATGCAAAAAAAAAAAAGTTCTCATTCAAGTAATACCAAGAAGAAACAGTAATACAGCAATTACCCAGCCTTTGACAAATGCTGTCCTGAATCAGTGGTTAGCTTGCCCTAGCCTAATTGAAATGTCTCCAAGGAAGAAAAAATGCAAATAGAAGTAACTCTATTTTTCTTGAAAAAATCATTTTCAAGTCAGTTTTTACTGCCATAGCCTTTTACTTAGCTCTTATCTGGTTTCACTGTGTTTTGACCATTTTTCTCTGGTCTTTGTCTCATTTAGTGCTTCTGTTGGCTCCTGTTCAGACTGGCACAGTGAGGAGCAGTTTTGTTTTATTGTTACAGTGACTCTTTCTTTCCTTTTGTTCCTCAGCTGCCTTTTTTTTTTTTTTTTTGACTCCTGAATCTCCACCAAGCCTCTAGCCCTTGCTGGTCCAAATCTGGCACCCTTTCCCTCTGCGGTTAAAATGTTTAGTTATAATTCAGAAAGAGATGAAAATCTGTGCGTTCAATATGATTTCCCAGAGTTTCCAGCTTCTTCCTCCAAACTCAGAAAGAATATATGCTTATAGTTTTGCGTATTAGGGAAATATTGATTGATTGCCTTGTATGGACTAGGCACAGTTTCAGACCCAAGGAACAGAGCAACCAACAAGAAAAAATTCCTTCTGTCATCAAACATATTCTTAAGGAGAGACACATAAAAGTTGAACAAATAAACAATAATACAATAATACAATAATACAGTGAGAGTAAAAAGAACTATGGAGAAAATGAAAGGCAGTCATGTAATGAAGAATACCCAGGAAACTGCGACTTTTGAACAGTCCACCAGGGAAGACCTTTCAGAGAGGTGCCATTGGAACTGAGATGTGAATGACACAAAGGAGCCATCTTTACACAAAACAGAGGCCGAGCATTTTGGACAATGAGAGAAACAAATGCAAAATTCTTGGGTAGGAACCCAGCAAAAGTGTTAGGGAGCAAAGGGAAGACACACCGGAGCATGGTATTCTAAAAGAAAGGTAAATACTGAATGGCTATTAGTTAGGAAAATTAATATTGACACAGAAATGTGACAGAATATGGAGAATAGGGGTCTCAGTATGGAAGCTTAATGACCAATTAGTAGGCTAATTGTAGTCATTCAGGCAAGAGATAATAAAAACAGCTTTGATCAAATTGATTGTAGTTAAGGAGTACAGTAGAAATAGTGGGGCTTACAAATGGATTAGATGAGGAAGATAAAGGAAAGGGAAAAATCCAAAATTAGGGCAGTTTAGGAATTGAGGTTCTAAAGTGTAAAAACATAGCAGCCGAGTTAAGAAATGAAATAAAAAATCAGCTAAGACAATAATATATGTATGTATGTATTCTATTCCAATAAGCATAAGAGAAGACAGCATACTAGGTAGACAAAAGGATCACCAGGAAGGATGAAACATTACTCTATTAGAATGCTAAATGGAATGGAATGAAGACTGATGGAAATCAAAGAGATTAGTCTGACATTAGTAAGTTTAACTAAACAAGGCATGACTGATGTCAAAGAAACCAGTTAGGGCACTGGTACCTGAGGGAGACTAGAGCACTACGCAAAGGTAGAAACAACCAGATGAGAGATACAAGTTGACTGATTTAGGACTTATTTGAAAAGAAAAGATGACATGACTTGTCAACAAATTGGATGATAAAAGCAAGTAAGTGGAGAGAGTCAGAGACTCAGATTTTAAGTTCCAGTGACTGCAGAGGGACACCCAATGACTAAACGCAAGAGGCAAGAATTGAGGAGGGGATAGCATCAACTCAGTGGTGCACCTGTGGAATTTCATGTCTTGGTGAAATCTGCAGGAGATATTTTTAAATGAGTGGAAATTCAAATAGTTTTATATCAGAGTTATACATGTAAAGACAAAGTATTAGAAGTGAAGCTTAATAATGAAAAGAGGGATGATGCTAATGAAAAGATGAGTATCTTCTAACAAGATGGACAAGGACTAAAGCCAAGCTCAAGGTTGGAATACAGCAGAAAAACCAAAAAGTACACAGAGAGGTGAGAGTTGAACTTGAAGAGATTTGGGCTAATACACCATTCAAGAAGCTAATGAGGTTGGGGAGGAAGAGTTGAAAGAACATGTGGTTTTTACAACATCAAAGGCGATAAAATATTTGAAGGGAGAAAAAAATGAGACAAACAAATCCACCCAATCATCTAATAAGATCTTGACAATAGAGGCAAGAAGATGTAAGTAAATTTTTTAAATCATAGAGCTAAAAAATTGAGTGAGGAGCAATATGGTAGGTGTATCCCTTAACTTTGCAAAGACTTATGAATATATATTTCACAGATCACAGGGTGACTTAGTTTGGAAGTATAACCTTAATAGTTTGCAGGATTGCACATGGCTAGTTTTCGCTTCCAAATTCATTTCCCCTTTCTTGCTAGGTGTGCTGCCGGCCAACTAGAACATAACATCCCTTTTGTCTTGCAGCTAGGTGTGCCGATGGGTGCTAGGTGGTTTGCCAGCCTGGTTTGCCCACTTCCAGCCTCTTCTATGAGAGAGAAACAAACTTTTATATTATTTAGGGCATAGAAGAGAAGGTACTTTTTTGTTATGACAGCTTTGCCTATCCGCTAATCTATATAAGGGGTATGGGTTAGAGTTTATGTAACGCTTGTCCTTGTAGGCCTCTCTACTATATATTCACTTCCATGGGATCATTTATCCATAGAAGATTTTGACAGAGTATGAACAATTGTTAAGTCAGTTCCCAATTGAGACTAGGAAATAATTACTTCTATATTTGTGTCCTTCTAAATTCTCTGTCATTTGTCATTTTTAAGATATGGTATACCATTTCACACATCCCTGACACTGTAGGTCATCTCCTCTTCCTAGAATGGTCTTTCACATTCTTTACCTGGCTTACTCCACCCAGTTCTGTAAGATCCAGATCATAAAACCTTCCCTGAATTAATTAGAAAATTAATCATTCCCTTCTTTCATCTATACTCATATATTGGCGACCCATATGCAGGACTTTGTACATAGTCTTACTGTAACATATCACAGTGTATGGTAATGATCTGTTTACATTAGTGTCTTCTGCTAGACTGTGAACTCCATGCTGAGTAGGTACCATGGTGTTTTTTACCCTTTAGAGTTTCTAACCTGTAGAAGGCTTTAAACTTAGTCCAAGCAAAGAAGTCTCAGGAAAATATAGGAAGAAAATTTTTCTCTCCTTTGGGGTAATAAATTGTTTCACTTTTGGGAATTTTAGACCCAGAAAGGAAGGATGTTAGTGAATATGTACAAATGATTAATTCAACAGTTATTCTCTGAAATGGAACTCTTTTAATGCATTTATGTCTCGTCTAACAGGAGTTAAGTCGTTATCTGCAATGATAAGACATGTCAGAGAGATTCCTTCCATCATTAAATAAAAAGTTGAAGAGGATGGTAGATGGCACTCTCATTTCCTGATTTGAGTATGACAGGGAATTTAATCAGCCCTGATCCTGTCACTGTTTTATTTAAGACGCTGCTCTTGATCAGGAGTCTAGGCGCTAAATGTATTAAAACCTGTGCACACACACATACATGGTCATATGTGCATATATGTATGTGAACACACACCAACATGTACACACACATCCCTTTTCAAACATACCTTCATGCACTTTGTCTTACACCTACACTGTGTTCTATGTCAGTCTCAAACTGGAATTCAGAATCCAACGCTTGTGTTACAGAAGAAAAACAAATCACCTTAAATGCTATTATTTTGGTAACACTGAAAAATCTGATATTTTCACAAATAATTCCCTCATCACAGGCTGATGGCTGAAAGTGACAGTCAGGTGTCAGTCTTTGATCAAAGGAAAGAAATAGAGAAAAGTGTTCCTCAGGCCCCCGAAAAGGGGTGGAGGAAATAGGGCATATTCATGAGAGAAACATGGCATAATGTGGATACAACAGTAAAGTATTTATATGGAGAAATAGAAACCTCTGCTTGACATTTCCCAGCATCCTCAGCTATGCTCGTGGACCCTCGCTGTGCTGTTGTCCTCAGTATTTTGAGATGATCTTGTTCTCCTGGATGTAGAGAGGAATCAGGTGGAGACTCAGAGAATCTATGCTGAACTTACGTTGAAGAATGGAGCTCGTCAGATGGTGCGAGGGGGACAGGGACCTTCTTGGACTGAGCACTGGTCCAGCTTCTTAACAGACCTGATTGGCTTGGGCTACTCACCTCATCTCTTTGCTTTTCAATCATCCAAAGCAAAATGAATGTATTCCACCCAGTGGCCTTGAAGTCCCTTTGAATCTAAGAATTTGTTCTTTTATTCCCTGGATTTCCCTAATTTTGTTAATCCCCAAAATTCACCAAAATCCTAAAGTTTCATTCTATCACAAATAATTTTTTATTCTACATCCAAATCATTTTTTTCTGCTAGTGGAAAATGGAATTTCACACTGGGCCTTGTCCACTCAGGTGTCCAGTTTTCCCTCGCTACTAAAACTGCAGAAAAGGGTTAGATGTTTTTTTCAAATCTCAAGAAAAACTTTATGTCATGCATCCATGAGTTTTGTTAGCTGAGGACAGTATTCATAAAGCATAAGTGCAAAATACTTCAAGTGTAAGAATAACTGTAGGTCACTGTCTCTGAGCTGTCAAGAACTTCCGTGCTTACCCTGGGTGGTACTGACTTTCTTTCCCAGCCCTCTGTTCTACTTGGAGTGCCAGTTTTCATTTGTAATTCAAAGTAACATCTTTGTTAAAGAAGGGCTGTTCATTGATATGCAGATTGAGAATCAGTGTGTCCTATAGGAGTTTCAAGCTGTGGAATCAAGTGCTGGTCTGCAGAATAATGGGGCCATAGAGCCTTTTACATTCTGAACCTTTGATCTGCTACCAGAAAAGCTCTAAGTTTTATCTATGAGCCTCACTTCACATGAAACAGCAAAGCATGATGGCCAGTGAGTGATTCTAATGCAGATGTGTGCTCTTAGTGTCAAATAAGTCTTTTCCTTATATGGTTATAGCACAAAATAAGATCAGTTGTATTCAACAAATATTTGTTGGGTGCTTATTTTTGTAAATGTCAGGAATAGACCAGTCCTCAAGAAAGAGCCTCTGTGCTCAGGCACTTATATTCTAGTTGGGGTGAGGAGGGAAGAAACAGGCAACAAACAAATGAACAATAAATGAGAAAGATGTCATGTCAGGTGATAAGTGGTAGAAGAAAATCGGTGTAGCGTGAGGGAACAGAGAATGATGGGGCTATGGAAGGGAATCAGTTTGACAATTATATTGGTCTGTGTCAGGAGTCGGCAAACTTTTGAGACAAAGAGCTGCCAGGGGTCAGCAAACTGCAGCTCGCGAGCCACATGCTGCTCTTTGGGTACATACATGTGGCTCTGAAGTAAAATTGAAAATGAAAATAAAACTATCATAGTTTCATTTATAAATTTTTAAATGATATTATTCACATGATGATGATTATGTAAAAGTATATTTATGGCTCTCGAATAATTTTTAAATTGTTATGAGGGACAGGATTGGCTCTTCCAGGGGTCGGCAAACTTTTGAGACAAAACATATCCAAAGAGCCGCATGTGACTCGCAAGCCGCAGTTTGCTGACCCCTGGTCTATGTGATCAAATTTCTTTGCGCTCAGTATCATTTAGGATCATGTATTGATACATAAAATGAAAACTCCAAAATAACAAAATTGCCTTAAATGGGACCAAAATGTGTTTCTGTCTCATGTAGTAGAAGTCCAGAGGCAGCAGTCCAGAGCCATTCTATCAGGGACCTATGTGACTTACATATTTATGGTCTTCTATCTTTATGGTCTACCATCCTAACAAGTAACTTCTGTCCTCACCCTCATCTAATGGATGCAGAAGCTCAAGTCATCATGTCCACATTTCAGCCAACAGGAAAGATGGAAGCCTGGCTAATTGCTCCCTGAGTGGCCTTCCTGGACTTTACCTACAAGTTCTGCTTACACCTCAGGGACCAGAACTTTGTCACATTTCCTTAGTCACACCTGGATGGCAGAGTGACCGGAAGCTGTCGTCTCTTAGCTGAGGGCATTGACAAAAAAAGGAGAGGTATATTTGAGG
Source organism: Hipposideros armiger (assembly GCF_001890085.2). NCBI lineage: Eukaryota > Metazoa > Chordata > Mammalia > Chiroptera > Hipposideridae > Hipposideros > Hipposideros armiger. The sequence goes on from NW_017731726.1 coordinate 1,216,849, forward strand.
CAGAAAGTTCCTGCCTTACACACCGATTATATGCTAAGTACTGTAGGTGTTCTGATTCCCCAGGTCAATTATTTCTCCTATGCTACACTCACCCAGAAAAGAATACGTAGACCTAGCCAACCCTGGGGGCCTTTGTCTCAGCTCAAACTCCAGAGGCCTTGCACCTTTGCAGCTGCTCCCGGTACTGTCATTAAAGCTCAGAAGGGTTTGGCTGTGACTACACAGACCCCTTCACCTCTGTTTCTAGGAGGGAGTATCTTTATGTTCATGTTTGTTATTGTACCACATGTGCAGAGGGAAATGCTGCAAGTACACCTCATTTCCAACGGAACACACTCTGCTCATGTCTCCTGTAAAATCCCTCCTTGCCTGTGAAATTGTGAATATCTTTTGTGAAATGCCTCTCATAAAATCCTCTCTATCACCATGCTGAATAGGGTGAATGTTTTTATAGCAATTCTTGACTTTAGGTGAGAAAAGAATATCTTCTCAGCTTAATGTTGCTGAGAAAAAATTCCTTGTCACTTAGAAGTTCTCCCTTTAACAATTTCCTCTTAATAGGAAAGACGGCTTTAGCCTACATTAAAGTAAATTACAATTCGTGTAAGTTATGATAGAAATATCTTCTTTTCCTCTATCTGGAAAAATAGAATTATCTTTTACCTGAAAAGTGAGGCCCTAGTCTTATGTTGAGTTACTTTGAGATTGAGAAAAAATGTTTTTGTTTTAAAAACAAATTTAAATGTTTGAAAAGTTTTCCTGTAAGAAGCTACTAGCAATCACTAGTGAAAATCAATTGCAAAATTTCATAGGGAATTTCAAAGTTTTGCCTGGTCAAAATATTATAGATTCATCAATTTCAAGAACATTCAGATTATGGATAAAAGTCCAATAATTCTTGTATTGGGAGAAATAGAAGACTTGAGAGATTATAAATTCCAAGAAAAAAAGAAAACAGGCCATATCACAATGCTGATACACACACATATGCACACACATATGCACACACATACATGCACCTACACACATACACACACATGCACACATGTTTGCACACATGCACATTATTTAGCATGATAACTATATCATTTTACAGATGAGGAAATCAAAACCTATGGAGAATAATTACTTGCTTGGGTTACAAAATGAATTTGGGGTAGATTTAGGCCTAGAAAGGAGGTTTTCCAACTCCTAGGGATGATTTCTTCACAAAATAACCTTGTGCCTCCAGTCTGTTTAACTAGGCATCCTGTTTTGTTTTTATTTGAACATTGCTTTCTTCTTGGCATATTTTATCACATTCCTAGAGTTCCTATTGTATTATGCCCCTTCATTTTAATAATTCCTTATATTTATTTGGTCATTATTCTGTTTCCTCTGCTAATCTCTGGATTTCTATTTCTTCTTCTTATATGACACTATTTTGTATTCACTTTATATTGGTTGCTTGTCTTAGATTTTGCTCATTTTCTTCTCCCCCGGAGGTATGCTAGCTTTTGCTCTGTTATTATCCCTGGTTTCCCCACGTGTCTGCCTTTGCACACCGTCCGCTGTTTCTGCCTTTACCTCCCTCTTGCTCATATTTCGAGTTACCATGATTCGTGTATATATTTTACTTGATTCTATTTCAGTTGTTCTTCTTCTGCCTTTTCTTCTTCTGTCAAATGACACGTTTCCCTATAATATTTTTTTCTCGCAATAGAACCAATTTCACCTTCCTGTTCTTCCCTGATTTAGATATGACTCCATGTAAAATGAAAAGCAAGGACAATGTCTTTTTTGTAGGCATTTGCATTCATCTATAATTGCATTGGTCAATGTAAAAGTTAAATCACATTTATGCTTTTATATGTAATCCTGCTCCCAGAATACATCTGTAATGCTCCTTTAGATTCAGGACCATGTGAGAATTCTTGTGGTGGGTTGTTATGCATGGTACCAATGGAAGTAACCGTCAGCTCTGCCTTCCAAACCTTGTAACGGCCTTACCTGGATGGAGGCTTTGGACTCAGAATGCTAAGAACTCTGTCTTAGATGCAAAGGATAAAGACCTTGCTGCCACCAGCTGGACTCGGAGTTAGGAAAAATGACCAAAAGAGAAGCCCTGTCCCCTTCCCCCCAGGATTGCTCCGGTCCCAAAGCAGAATAAGCTTAAGGCTGATTGAGTGGCCCCCTCTAGGACAGAGGGAAGGAAGAAGTGTAGAGGCTCTGGCAGTGCTCAGTGTTCAATGGCTTCTGATGTGGGATGTGTGTCTGAACTACTATGAAGAGAATCAGGGTCCAGCCTCCAGGAACAAAGTCCCAAGAGCTAGGTGCCCAGGACCCTAAGATTAGTTTGTACTCCACTGGGCATGAGAAGGAGAAACAGGGTGTATATACAAAGAAGAATACACAGGGTGTATTCACAAAGGCCCTACCACACAGAACAACCTCACTGTGGAGGCAACGTGGCTTAATGGTACTCCACGATGCGGTCAGAAAGCAGAGGGACCCAGAAGGGTGACTGGCAACTGCTCCTCTTTCATGAACATTCCCAATTTGAGGAAGTGAAACTTTTTGATGAATCAGTCCCCCTCTCTCTCTGTCTCTCTCTCTCTCTCAGACACACACAACACACACACACACACACACACACACGCATACATTCACAGCTGCTTTATAATATGCATTTCTAAAACCTTTGAAATCAAACAAAAAATAAATTTAGAATCATTGATTTTAGAGCTAACAAGGCCTTACGATTGACTAGTTGCATATTTATATTTGACAGATGAGCCTTTAGGGTGCAGAAATAAAGGAGTTCTCATTACCCCAACCTCCATTAGGATGGGGCGTGGTCTCCATTCTTACTGCTCCTTCTTTCCCAGCCATCTTTCCCAGTACCTCCCATATATTCCAAAGCATACCAAAAACTGTGAATGTTTGGAAAACACTGTTCTGATGAACAGCAATGGGTCAAATATGAGACATGCAATAGATGTTTAGAGATTTTTGGAAAGGTATTTTTGATAAGGTTATAAAGTATTTGCAAATAACATTTAATTCTCTCGTATTTTAAAATGGTTATCTGCCTGACATATTCATTGTGGATTAATTTATGCTTTTTATTTGGCCCCGGATGGATAAACTAAATAGAATTAGAATTATACAAGTAAATGTTATTTCAAACCCTCCAGTAGCAGGAAATAGCTTTATAACAAAATTACATAACAGCTGGTGCTGCTGCCAGTGACCAGAATGATAATGTTTTCTCTTGATTCCCCTGCAACTGCACAGGGTTATTTAGCACTGTCTTCAAAGACTCTCAGCAAAGGGGCAGAGCTAAGGGACACTAGGGCTTTATAGGAATAAATGAATAATATGTTGAAATCAACTTTGCAAATTAATGTCATTATTTTAAATGCTAATAAAAGAATAACATTGATACCGCGGGCTTCTCAAATATTAATGTGCATCTAAGTCACCTAAAAAACATGTGAAAAAGCAGATTCTGATTCCAAGTTCTGTGTTGAGCCTGAGATGCTGCCTTTCTAAACCAGCTCGCAAATGACGCAGGTGGTCCTCAACCCGCTCTTTCAGGAGCAGGGGTCTCCACGGACACTGATTGTGGTTGTCAGAACTGACCACTGCAGTGTGGCCTGTCCTGACGTCTACAGGTTTGGGAGAGCTGATTTTGAGTTGGGGGCTTCGGATTTTAATCCGCAGCTGAAGTTCACATAAAGTTGTCATCTTCCTCAGTCCACAGTCACCTTTGGGCAAGGACAATGTTGCATTCAGTGTTTCCACTCCTCAAATACCAAGTAATGTGCCTTCAGCTAACTCTGTACTCCTTAAGTGGTTTCTTTTTAAAAAAATCAGATTTAAAGAAACAATTCTTAGAACTCATTAAACATAATTTTCACTCAGATCAACCTATTTGTTTGAAGAGACCCTCAAAGCTCAATAAACCTGCCCATCTGAATTATCAGTAGAGCCATTTCCAAAATTTCAGAAGTCGGCATTGACAGTTCTGAACAGAAGGGAAACTAGACATGGAAACTGTGAGGCCTCTAGTTGACTGGGAGGCAACATTCTGTAAAATGAAAAAGACAACTCATAGTCCCCACTCCTGCCCCATCAGATAATATTGCACAGTCCTTCTTCAGGACCGGGAGCAATTGAACTTACCCTTGTAGCCTCCTTCAGCCTGGATTGCAGTGATTGGTCAAAAATGTCTCAAGAATGAGTTCATACAGTTTTGAAAACAAATGGCATTAAGATGCTGAGCTTTGTATTTTTAGGCTGACACCTGGAGACTCTACAAAGGAGATTATGATTTTTTTTTTAAGATTTTATTTGGGAATTGGGGGAGGGGAACAGACAAGTTGTATCTTTTTCTTCTTCAGTCTAGTTGTGGAGGACATCGTTTCACTGGCCCATGTTTGTATTATCATTGCGCTCTTCCAGGGTGAGGCACTCTGTTGCTGGCCATTGGACAGCTGCTCAGGGCAGCTCACAGAAGCTCTCCATGGCTGCCGGCCACTCACGCTGGCTGCCAGCCACTCATGGTAGCTCACGGCAGCCCAATGCAGCCCTGCTGCAGCCTACGCCATCGCCAGCAACTCACAGCAGCCCAGCTCCAGATCGAGCTGTTGTTCACCATCTTAGTGGTAGAGGGCGCAGCGTCACTGGCCCTCATGTGGGATTCGAACCAGGGCCCTGCTGCTCAGAGCTCACGCTCCCAAGCCAACTCTTAACCAACATGCCACTCGACCGGCCTGGAGATTATGATTTTAAAAATTCACTTAATCTACAGCACTTAACCAATTCTTTGAGAGCACAATACAATGTGAACTTTGCTTTTATCTCAGCTATCTTCACAAAGCCCAGGCTGCAGCTGCTGTGGGGCACGCATGAAGCCAAAGAGGCACCAAGGATGGGTTCTGTGAGAGCACCACAACTGCCAAGTTTACAGTCTCCTCTCATCTGGGACAGCCATGCAGCCCGAAACTGAGTGGCAGTTAGGGACGGAATCCACAAATTACAAATATGCCTCTGACTGTCATGTCTCTTAGAAATAAAACTGCTCAGATGCTAGCATAAGACTCATTCAAAATAGCATGTGTTGCAGAATGACAGTGAAGGTTAAATCCATGCCAAAATGTACTCATTTTCTAGGTTTTATACCATTTCAGAAAAGTGTATACATGTCCTCTAGCCATACAGTGCAGTGAGCCCTGAAATAAAAGACATTTTGTATTTCCAAGACCTCAAGGCAAAATGAAAATAGCAAAATCTCTTTATTTTTTAATAGTCTATTAGGCAGCCATTGTCAGAATTTATTAAATATGCTTAAGTTCAGGGGATTACAAAATCAGCTCCATTTTGCATCTTGTTTTGTTAATCTAACGTGATGAAACTTGGAGGATTTTTTCAATCAAACATCCCCTTCATGATAATGTAACTAATTTGCAAGGTGAGAAATAAGCACTGGCAGTATGTTGTCCTTGCCTTTAAAAAGTCAATAGAGGGAGGAGACAACTACATAAGCGCATGCTTATAATGTGTCCTGCAGCGGGGGCATACACAGGTTATTGTTCTGGAAGCATGAAAGAAAAAAATAATTAGTTGTGTTCTGGGATTGGTGAAACTTTCATACATAAAAGATGGTAATCTTAAAAAAATAATACATAGTAATTCACAAACTAAAATATTGACAAGAAGCAGAGTATTTTCATGTTCTCAAAGTTTCTCCCTACAGATCACTTCCTAGTTAAAGGGAAAAGTGGTAACTGCAGTGGAAATAGTAGACAACTTCTCGACAGGGAATTTAAAATGGGCATCGACAGTGGGAGTGGAGAGGCACTGGGTGCCTTCATATTTGATAACCTGAGAATCACAGTTATGTGTTGTACTAGTGGTGACACACCCGACAAACCCAAAGAAACATTTTATAAAATAGCTTTCTGTTGATCTTCCAAATGTAAATATTGTGAAGGAGTAAGTCAAGTTAAGGGACTTATATAGTAAAAGGAGACGAAAGAGACATGGCAACTAAATATAGTATGTAATCTTAGAATGAGTTCTATATCAGAACAAGGAAATGCTATACAGGACATCACTGGGTTTGTCAGAATTGCAATATGGAATGTATATTAGATGAAACTGTGGTATCAATGTTGCATTTACTAACTTTGATAGCTGTGTTGTTAATATATGAGAGAATACCCTTGTTCTTTGGAAAAAAAGATCTTAAATGAATAGTAAGGGTTAAAGGGACATTATACACATATTGTTCTCTCAAATGATTTAGAAAAAAAATGGCAAGATCATGCAACACTTAGAGCATATGTAATAACACAAAATCATGAAATTACACAAAGTATTTTTTTAATTAAAATGCTGTTCTCAAAATGTGTGTGTAGTGGTGGGTGGTGTTAGGGAATAAGGCTAGAAAAACTTATGATCAGAAGAAGTAATTAATGTTCATTCAGCCATAATGGGGAGTTTATCCTGTATACATAACATTCACAGTGAAGACTTTGAAACTATATTTTTAAGAAAGTTGTTTCTGTACTTTAGCAAAAAGAAAGATATGGACATTTTAAATGACAGATGTTATTGCTGAGAGCAATAGATCTGGGAGAGCACAGCTTGCAGGAACCTCTGTGCACGAATGTGTGTGTGTGTGTGTGTGTGTGTGTGTGTGTGTGTGTGTTTGTGTGTGTGTGTTTGTGTGTGTGTGTGTGAATTTACTATATTATGAAGACCTGAGCAGAAAGAATGCACTAATAATCACATAGTTTTGGGAAATTGCTATTCACTTAAAATAACATGAAGTCTAGCCTTAACTTCATTTAAAAATACATGTCAGATCCTTTCAAAGACTAAATTTAAAGAATAAAAATGTACTGAAACAAAACATAAAATATATTTAACCTTGGAGTGACAAAGGACTTTTTAATTAATACAGAATGTCATGTTAGTATTTTGTTTTCTTTTATTTGCAGTGTCCTTGAAAGAAATCATCAGACAAATCCTTGAGCATTAGTTCTCTTCAGAGGTTTCTCTCTCCTCTCTCCAGATCCCCAAAACTCCCCCAAAGTCCCCCGAGCCCCACCCTGTCTACTTTGCAGTAGACCCCCTTCTCTACTCCTTTCCTGTCAGAAGTCCACTTTTGACTTTATCTTTTCCAGCACATCCCTTTGCCTATTTCAAAAGCATGTTCCTAGAGGCCTGCAGATTTGAACTCTGCTCGACATTCTGTTGGCTTTTCAAACTCAACATGTTCAAACCAACTAGTTTTCTCCATTCTGTACTTGGCACTAATCCCAAGTAATGTGGTGATTTGCCTGGTATTATGTACCTTGCTTAATGCAATCTTATTCATTGTTACAGAGTGGAACCTAGGAACAATCTGACATCCTGCCTTCCTCAACTAATCACCATTGATTCCATCTCTGCATGTCTCTCCTTTTCTCTCACCAATATTTATCTATTTTGAATTATCATTATTATCCTTTCCCCTTGTATAGAAGATTAAGTTAATTTTACTTTTTAATTAAAAATTCTACCGTTATTGAACGTTGAAATATGATACAAATAGTGGGCCCATAGAGTTTGTTCTTTTTTACATAGATCTAATGCAGAGCATACAGTTTGTTGCGTGACCTTTGTATCCTCTCTGAAGAGAATGTCCATCTTGATGACTAGCTGACCCTCCCTAGCAACTTAACAACGCAGATGGCGTATATCATCTCTGCAGACACTGTGACTCCCAAGTCTGATGATGTTCCCTCCCTTCTTTTGGATCTAGGGAGTACAGATAAAAACAAATCATGCATTGTTGGATATTTACTTTTCTCCTGATTTCACCTTATTTCTCTTGCACATAATTTCCTGTTCCCACGGTTTCTTCAGTTATTCTTACATTTTGGACTCTTTGTATCTTTCTCATCTGCCCTCAATTGTTTTATTTTTGTGAGGCAAAATCCTTAAGCAATTAAAGAAGTATTCCTTTAATGCTGTTCTCTCTGTCCAGTCCAGTTTATGCTACGCACGCTTTAGGGGTCACTCACCAAAGCCTTCCCCTACCACCTCCCCTTGAACAACACAGTCTGTTCCTTGAACACAGTTATCCTCTCTTGCTTCTCATTATTTGCTTCTGCAGTTTTCTTCCCAAGGGACGTCTATTTACATGGGGTATCTTCCACCACCTCCACCTTTCCAAACCATGTTACAGTTCAGGCCATATTTTAAACCAATGGCAAAAGTAGGGAGTGATTTAGTTATGCTGTTACTGTGAAAATAAGCATAGGCAGCCACAATTGTTCTTTTAGTATTTTGTTTATATAGTCACATTAGTATTTTTTCAAGATATGTACAATACTAAATTTAGAGATAAATTTAGCATGCAAAAATGCTCTACTAGGAAAGAAGAGACAGAAGTATCAATCACAATATTTCCTGCAATATTTGGAAGCAATTAATTTCCCCCTCCTAAACCCATCTTCATCAACATTTGAATAATTTGTTTATTTTTTCCCAGGGGAAAATTGTAGAGTTGTTGGACCAGTGACCTGAGTGCATCCCTGAGAATATGGTTTGAGTATGGGTTCTGCTTCACCTACACAGTCTTTCCGAATGCCAGCCCCTCTCCATAATGAATGTACACTGTGACAATGACACATCCCACAAAAACACAAACCCAGAGATACAATATTGACAGTCGGCACTTTTGATAGAATTAATTTTTTTAATAAATAAAATTAGGGTCACTGTGGAGCCTCTTTTCTATTCATCAAACATAGCCATTTCAGTCATTTGCCTTTTATTTGCATTTTCTGACACAGTGTGGTATGGCAAAAAGCATATTAAAAAAACGGGATTTGGGAACCAAAGATTTTGTGTCCTATGAGAAGAACCTAAATTTTCTGCGCCCAAGTGTTGTGTTTTACAAAATGTATTTTCTTCCATCTCAAAAAAGCTATGTTTCTGAGAAACCCAAATAATTAAAGGAAGAATAGGCATCACCCATTTTCCAGGGCAGAGGGGACCGTGGAGCTAGGAGTGGCCCCATCTTTTGGGCTAAGCAGCACAGACAAAGTGTCCAATGTCCTTTGTGGTGGCACTAGTGTCCTGTTAGTTCTTCAGTGATTTAGACAGTGTTTGACCCTGGCTTGGGCCATATTGCACCCCATATCCCAGTTCTGTTTCTCAAGGTTTCTAGACAATTTCAAAACAATTATTTTCTATAATTAGCCAAAACCCGTTTCTGTTGCTTTAAAAGAGCTCTGCCCAATGTAGTCAATTTATATGGTCAATAATCTATAGCAAAAATTTAGAAGAAAATTAGACCAAGGATGATTGAGCATTTAATGTTTGAAGCTGCAGCAATCCCAGGGTGTAGAGATAATAATGCTACTATTACCGCTGCTAATAAAAATAACTTTATTGAAACTTGACTATATGTTAGGATGTGTGTTAAACCCTTATATGTATTATTTCCTATAATTCATGGAAGATATAGGAATTCAAACCCAGGGAAAATTAGCCAGATAGAAGGGCATGGCCTGTGATTCAGTGCACGATGATGATAATGATGGTGATGAATCGGTTAGGGTCAAAGACCGTACATTATTGAGTTTGTTTCGAAGTGTCCAAAGTCCTCTTGATTCTATTGTCAAGAACCCCAACCCCGGATAAATCTCCTTTGGAGCTCATAAGGAAAGACGTGATTTACATAATTATTGATGGACTCTAAATCTCCTGGACTTAACCTCAACTTGCCCCTTGGCAAATCCTTCAGTTCTCCAGCCCTAATGAATTTAGTCCTGAAGCGGTTAATCTCTATCAATAGGTTGATGCTTTGGCCAGAGGGACCGTTTGAACAAGGCCAGTAGTAGGTCAGTCACAGCACACAGCATGATTTCTGTGCGTTTACCAGCTGGGAGGAAGGGCAGCCATGGTCACATTGTGGTAAGAGGACTAGCTGGCCAACTAGCCTGATTTCAATAAGTTCTCTTTGCTGTTGAAAAGAACAGCAACAACAACAAAATAGCTTACTTATATTTTAATAGATTGGCAAAATGTGTAAAGTAATGTACAATTAAGGGTAATTAAGGAAATGTGTCAAATAAAAAAATTAGTAAAATAAGCACTAGCAGCCTATCAAGGTCCTTTGCTTGAATTAAAGAATACTAAAAGGTCTCAGGGGTAAAGAAAAAGAAAATATTCCTGGTTAAGCATGAAGTGTGGAGATGTGAGTTGGGCAATTATTTATTGCCCATCCCAGAGGAGGGCAGTTAGGATGAGGTATAACCAGGAAATAGCAGGCTCTCCTCTTTAACACCCCTCCCCTCACACACTCTCCCCAAAAGTTCCATCTTTCCCCGAATTTGATTCAGCTCTGTGAAATTATCATTACACCCTCCAATATGTCTGTAGAGTAAAATAAGAACTCTGTACAGGCTGTGCTTATTCATGTGTGTGCTGTGTTTTCAGCAGTAGCCTCTGTGCTTCGAAGAGTTCCCAGGCATCGTCGGCACTCAGTTTAGGTGAATGAATGAATAAATGAATCAATGTATGAATGTTCTTTGAAAAACAAAACAGAACAATATCCTTGTTAAGAAGTAAGTCTCTGACCATAAGAAAGATTAAAGAACAGATATTACTTTTTGCAATATTTAAAAATCTAATTAAACCATTTCACTCTTTTGGGAAGGTAAACATCTAAACACTAAACCATAACCCAACACATAAGTCATGTCAGAGGCTAGAAATTTGCATCATGCAATAGTGTAGTATTGAAATACTTGTCTCCACTTCCTCTTCCTTCTTTTATCAAATATTGGTAGATAAGCAGATCCTAACCTGAAGAAACTGTTGAACAATAAAACAGATATGAATTAAGTATGGTTTTCTAAGGCCTCTTGAGTTTTAATGTTAAAGATAAAACATGAGAAAAAGTTTCAATTCAAATATTTACAAAGCTTCTCCACATATATATGCAAACAAAAATTGTGAGCACAATTTTAAAGATAAGCAAAAATCACTATTGCCAGTCTCACATCTGTGGCCAATATAATCTTTTCCTCTTCCTCTCTCTCTCTCACTGTTTCTCCCTTTCCTTTATCTTATTAATACATTGTTATGGTTCCCACAGAACTTATATGTATAAGAATTTGGTTGAATTTTCTTCAGCTAAAACAAGTTTAACTTAAATATAAAACCTGAAAAACCTTCAAGACAAGAACATACCTTAGTTTTTTGGAAGACATAATATACTTTTAGACTAAACAAATAAAACTTTATTGATTTAGAGTTTGAGAATATTAAGTAATTGTTTGTGTAAAAAGGTTATATTAAAATATTCCTAAGATAAATTATTTTAAATAACATTGGAGCACTTATTTTGATTTCAACAATATTTTCAACACATCATTTTCACTCAGTCATTAAAACAGACCTGCATAACTGTTGGTGGGAATGTGAAGCAGTACAAACTATGGAAAACAATATAGAAATTCCTCACAAAACTAAAACTAGAGCTACCATGTGATCCAGCAATCCCACTTCTGGATATATATACAAAGGAATTAAAATTCGGATCTCAGAGGTGTCTGCACTCCCATGTTTCCTGCAGTGTTATTCACAGCAGCCAAGATACGGCAACAACTCTAATGTCCATTGACAGATGACTAGATAAAGAAAATTGGTATACACTCACAATGGAATATCATTTACCCTTCACAAAGAAGGAAATCCTGCCATATGCTACATTGTGGATTAACTTTAAGGACATTATATGAAGGGAAATAAGCCAGTCACAAGAGGACAAACACTGCATGATTCTACCACTTATATGAAGCATCTAAAGTGCTCAGACTCATTGGAGCAAAAAGTAGAATGGTGGTTGCCAGGGTTTGCGGGAAGGGGAAAATGAGGGGCTGCTGTTCAATGGGTATGAAGCTTCAGTCACGCAAGATGATTAAGTTCTAGGGACCTGCTGTGCAGCATTGTGTCCCAAGTTAAAAACCTGTTGTGTACAGTTAGAAATGTGTTAAGGTAGATCCCATGTTATACTGTTTTTGCTACAATAAAACAAACAGGAAGGGATCTACATAGATTGTATTTGATAATATATTTTGTTAGCTACTAACTTTTATGTAACCTTATAAGCTTGGCAGTAGTAAAACTGAATGTCTTCTAAAATTATTCTATAAAGCCTACTTTTTTTTCAAATTTAAACAAGCTTCCCCCAATTATTCACATTTATTGTTTGTTATTCTTAGAAGGATACCTGATGAATGACGCACTAATGAACAATAAGGCAATTGGAATAAGTAGAGAAAAGCTAGTGATTGTTATCCAAAGTGAATTTGGTTTTCTAGAGAGCTCCTCAAATTTGTTTCACCACAAGCAAACATTTTCTCCTCTCACAAAATAAGCTTTGAGTGATAATTTGCATGAAGAAATTTGTATTATCCTGTCCAGAGCCCCATTCTAACGGTTAGGGGTTGTGAATCACAATATCATGAAACAGCCTACTGAATGATCAATTGGATTATTTTGGTTGCTGCCAACTGGAATAATTAGAGAGTTGCAATAATTGCTCAAATTAGACTGATTGTTTTACAGGGCAGCCTTGTCTTTTTTTACCTCTAATATTTAGGAGAGAGAACGCATCTTTCGGCGGCAGCCTCCCGGAGTAGCTTGGGCGCACAGCCCTTTCTGCACTGTAGTCTGACCCCAGTACTTGTAGAGCTCACTGCCGAGTTGGCTCCTTGGCACTCCTCCCGCCTACATGCCAGTTCCCCCCTGCTCAGGCATTCTCCACACTCCTCTGGTTCCATCCCTGTGAGCCAGCCTGATTGTGCATTCTGCAGAGGGGAAGACCTTCCCTCCACTGAAGGAATGACAATATTTATCATTATGTCTTAGTGGCAGCTGGAGAAGGAGAAAGAACTACACAGACACAATACAAAACTGAGGGCAGCAAATGTGAATGGGGAGCCCCTAGCAGAGGCCATTAGAAAGGAAGCGTGCATTTCAAACTTGGAAGTCAAACCATGTCTAAATAATATATCCAGTGTGTTGGGGCCATGGCCTACTCTGACACCTCCCCATCCACTTCCGCATCTTGGCTTCTGTCCCCTCAGTGTGTCCCTGGGCCGCACTGTCACTGCGGCCGGGGCACTGCATGGGAAAGTGGCATTGCTGCCAGAGGGGAGTCCTCCCTGGGTCCCCTACCTGCAGAGGCTCTTGGTGACTAATTGCACTGTCTTTCCTCAGCCCTCTCTTGGCTGAAGATGCGCTTCCTTCAGTGCAGCACTGCTCAGCACTGCAGTGACCTTCGCTCTTCAAAGCAGCAAACCCTGAGCCTCACAAAATCAATCCCCAAAGGGTATTTTTAGCTTTTCCTTGTAGCCTTTTTCTCAGAACTTCTGGCTAAGACTACGGAACTGGAACAGAACAAACACAGTTCCATCTTCTCAATCTACAGAAGGCTGAAAACAAAGCTTCCTGCAGAGAGAAGCCCAGGCCTCCTCCAGCTGCAGCCTGGCTTAAGCTCTGAATTTGGCTCAGACCCTCTGCCATATATCAGGAAACGCTACATGGTGCTCGGTGCTTTCCTTTTCCACTCACCCATCTGAACAGCTGCATGAACTTGAGTACAGAGCAGGGATGCAGAAGGCATGCTGACCCTTCAAGGCTGTGAGATCCTCATGTCATGCTTTCTTATAATTAAAGAGTCAAAAGAGCCTCTATTTGGCATAATTTTAGTGAGTTACTCACTATTTGCTCTAAGTATATTAATAGGGTATGTATAAATTAATGAAGCTTAATTAACTATTCATATCAATTAAATGACAAATAAATCAATGAGTATTTTGATTGGTGAGGTTTTATTGATATGATGATTCAGCTAGGACCTTAAGGATAGAAAATTATAATTTGTAGATAAATTTCAAAGAAGAGTAATCTATATAGTATATCATAATGTTAACTTCAGAAGCAATTGCAAGGTTTTCTTCAAAGATTAGATCATATATGTAAAGAATCTCTTATAATTCCTGGAACATAATAAATATTCTATAAAAATTAGCTTAAAATGTAGTTATATTCTAGTTACAGTGCGACTCCCAATACGTCTACCACCAAGAGTAGTGGGGAACACGTAGGGAGTCTATGAGCTGTGGGCATGTTATGAGATATGATTATTGACGTTTGCTCAAAGCACACTAACAAAAAGATATTTTCTTGAAAAGTGAAGTGCATTAGTTACAATGGGATTTCTTACATGTTATAAAACAGTTTTATGCAAAGATTTGGTAATGAGTTCCTACCTTTTATAGTCCAGAAAACACATCTTATCTTTTAACACTGGGTAGAATTTTCTTTCAGAACCATTTCTGTCTTTTTATCTTGTCTGTGTTGCCTTCCATTTACTAAATATTGACATTGTTGAAGATTCATCTGTTTTTATTTATGAGAACTGAGCCTCTAAACCTTTTATAATTAAATGAGGGTCATTGAATAGTTTTAATTCATTGATTAACTAGAGAACAATTCAGAGTATTTAAGTAGAAATTGATTTAATGGGTTATACCCTCTAAGCTCTATTTAACATTAGCATGTACCATATTTTGATATTATATAAATAGAAATAAATCACTGGCAATGCATGCATCTTTTAACTCCAAAAAATGTGATGTAACTCTATAAACATATTCTAAATGTCCTACAATGAAAACACTATCTAAAAACTTGAACTGCTTAATGCAAAACTATAATATAATTATCTGTTCTTTTTCATATGTTCATTCCTTTTGTAGGACCACCAGAATCATTACAAGTATACTTGTTATAATAGTTCCCTGAATGTTCTACAGCAGAGTGGGGCTGAAACTTGGAAAGACTGACGTTGGGAGTGTTTTTAGTATACCTGTAAGAAGTGCTCCCAACACCCTCTGTTTATGAGAAAGCAATATGCAAAAATGAGCCCAGTCAGTTTACATCCGTAGCCTCTTGTTTCCCTTATCTTTTGGAGAAACCTTTAAAATTACTAAATTCTTCAGGTGAAGGAAGCGATTCTATTAAATCATTCATATGTTTTCCCGATATAAATTAATTTGCTAACCCTTCATTTACCCAATGCATTAACTTAATTAAAGAACTATCTAGGTGTATTTTGAGTCTCACAAGCTTCAGTAGTTGTAACATAGCACACTTAGTGCCACAGGAACTAAAAGAGGAACAAGAAAGGGATACAGAGGGGTCTGGGGGAGGTGGGGGCGTGGAGGAATAGGAGACACCCCTAAAGGAGCGGGGCTGGTGTAAGAGGAGGAAGCATTATGTCAGCCACCATTGAGGACGGGGTTTACAGACCCGGAACAATGGTCAGGATGGGCCATCTACTATTCCTCCTTCCTAACGGAGCGTTTCCTCTTCTATAATCACTTACCCTACTGTTCGACTGCAGGTGGTCTTGCAAACACAGCTCTTCTATCTAGATTTTTAAAATAGTGTTTTATTTTACAAATAGTCTCATGGATTTTTGACTAGGTCAATACATTTCAATTTAATACAAGTGTGTATCTACCACTCTGTTAAAATCTGTGTTAGCCCTAGTTGAAATTGCTCTAATGTGGGCCCTACCATACTTAGGATAATCTATAGGGAGGAACAGCACGTGTGAGTCAGAAACAGGCCTTGCTGGCCTGACTTTAAACCTGGATCTGCCATTCACTGCCTGTGTCACTCAGTTAACTTATCAGTAAACTGGGGATAATGATAGCTACTACCTTACATAACTGCAGTGAAGTTTAGTGCAGTGAATCTATGTAAAGTACTTCGTATGGTACATGGCCAGTGGTAAACACACAGTAACCATTAGCTGTATTGTTATTCAACAACTGTTAAATTAATAACCCATGGGTGGTATTTACTATAGTCTCTCTTAGATTCCAAAATCATTGACATTTGTATTATTCTGGCAAGTATTGTAAAATGGAAGGATGCAGGATTCCATAGCAGAATTCAGCTTTTCTGGATTTTAGTTTCGTTAGAGCATTTCTCTTTAGGGGAAACACAGTATCTTCATCACCTCTCTCCTCCAAACCACACAAATACTAAAAACCATATTATTATACATATGACTTACTTTTCTGATGCTGTAAAAGTACAATTTAAAATGTAATTCTGTTTATACATTATGATTATTATTAATAACTATCATTTATTGGACACTCTCCAAGTGCCAGGCACTTAGCCAAGAGCTCTACTTTATCATTTAATTTTGTTCACAAAACTATGAGACAGGTATTATGATCCCCGCTTGCTAATGAGGAGCCTAAGATGATAAGATTAAGTGGCTCAGTAACCGTCACACAGCTAATACTGGGGTTGGAGTTAGAAAATCAGCCTGCCAGTGTTTTTCTGCAAACCCTTTTACCATGTTTCCTTCCTGTACAATAAATTCTTCTACCATATTTCCTCTCTATACAATAACATGGCAAATATTATATTAAGTATTCAACTATACTGAGTGCTGCGGGAAGCGCTAATTGGATGTATAAAGCAATATAAATAGATATAGAGATAGATATAAATATGTAAATATATGCATATGTATACCTATATATGCCATTTTTATATACATATGTATTTTGTATATATTATATGTATATATATTTTGGATGTCATCTATCACAAATCTATTCTTTTTTCTTATAGTAGCAATGGATTTGACAACATGTCTATTCACTAAAATATATTTTTATTTATATGCTACATCAGTGGGATTTTATCTATTTTTTTAATTCCATGTTGGCCTTCAGAGCTTTATTAATACATAGAAAGGCTGGGTGGGCTGGTTGAAGAAAGCTAGGGAAGAAAAAGAGAAAGAGAGAAACAACAAAGTAATTAAACTTGCCTCACACTGAAGTATTATTGGCATGTATTTGTAGTGCTTGAGGGTGCAGCTAGAGCTTTTTTGCCCCCTGGAAGTGCAAATAAAAAGGTCAATATAGAACATGAATCTACAAATGAATACAGTATTTAGAAGAGCTGATCCTAGTTTTAAATGAAATAATTCAGGCCTTTCTATTCTGGACACTTATCACCCATGAGGTCAATCAAGAAGAAACATATAAGAGATTTTCTGGGCAAACCTGTGATCAGTAAGGCTGACAAACCATAGCCCAGTGAGTTTGTGCTTTCTATTGATTCCTCTTGCCTTGAGGACAAACACAGTAGGTATCTGTTGAGAGCACTAAGTTCAAGTGGCAACTTTCCCTCTTTGCGTAAGGCCTGCCTGCAGAGCCACAGATGGATAATCACAATGGGCCTCACTGTCTCAGTGGCCCCAGGACACAGAGGCCAAGTGGGAGCTTACAGGTATTACTGGGTTGTTGGCTGTAGCTCTCCAGGAAGAAGGAAGGCCCTGCAGCTTCAGATTATCTGTGGGGGACTCTGGGGAAAGCTAACTGATGTCCTCAGATGCTTGACCTGGAGACTGTGAACACCTCGAGGTCAAGGAAGCTCCTGTTTTTATTTGCCTGCAACAATGCACAATCATTCTTTCTAGAAAGATGTTTGCTCTTAGGAAGAAGCCATACCTAGATGTAAGCTAGTTATTAGGGATATTTGTATGTGCCAATGATCTACTCCACGGTGTTAGAACTTACAGGAGAGAGTTGTGCGTAGAATCCGTCTCCTGCTTAGATGTGCTAATGGCTTTGTTTCCCCGTCCATGAGGCCTTTATGATCCTGCCCAGCCTACCTCATCGCCCATGCTGACTCTGTTGTCTCCAGGTGTCATCCTCAACCACCTCCTTTCAGTTAGAATACATCAGACATCTTGCTTCTGTGGGCCTTCACAGCACGCTGGTCCCTGCATGGAAACAAACCTTATACCCCACTCCGTTAGCTGACCCTACTCATCCTTCAGATCTTAAGCTCCAACTTCACTTCTGGAAAGTCTTTCCTGACCTCCTCCCTTCCTCCTGTGAAAAGCCCAAGCATCCCTGCTATACTCTCTCATAGTGTATTTGTGTCCAGGTGGTGCTGTAACAAAGTACCACAAACTGGGTTAATTAAGCAGTGGGAATTTATTCTCTCAGCTCTGGAGGCTGGAAGTCTGAAATCCAGTGTTGGCAAGGCCATGTTTTCTCTTGCAGGCTCCAGGGAGAATCTGTTCCTTGACCCTCTCCTTGCTTCTGGTGTTGCTGGCAATTCTTGGTGTTCCTTGGCTGGTAGATACATCATCACCCCAATCTCCTCATCTGTCATCACACAGCGTTCTCCCTGTGTCTCTTCACATATTCCCTTCATGTAAATCTGCCTCTATATCTCTTGTCTTCTTAGAAGACCAGTCATATTGAATTAGGCTCCACCCTAATGACTTCATCGTAACCTGATCACATCTGCAAAGATCCTATTTCTAAATAAGGTCACACTTACAGGTACTGGGGATATAGGGCATCAACACACCTTTGTGTGTGTGTGTGGGGGGGGGGCAGGGACACAACTCAACCTGTAACATATAGCAACCTTTATTTTTCCTTTAAAACATTCAGTAGTCTGCCATTGTACATTTGTTGGGTGATTGTGATCTGTGTTCGAGGCTGTCTCCTACAGACTGGACGATCTCTATTTGGTCACCTCTAGCTCCGTCCACCTTTTTACGGTTATTGGCACACAGTCGATGCTCAAACTTTCTATGAATGAATCTCTTTTCTACTTACCTCATGTGCCAAATGTTCACTTCTTCCTCCCCCAAAGCAGGAATCTGTCAATAATAGATTCCTCCTTGGATCAGAGGGGAAAAAAGCTCTACACACAGGTGATTATAGAAGCAGAGGTCATGTAGAGGCCACTGCTGGTGAATGCCCATGTTGGCATTGTGGCCAGTTTGACAAAAATACATATTGTTAGACTCTCGACTTGTCTAAGTTTAGCAGTGAAATGACTTAGAATAAACTGGAATTCTGACTTTGGAAATTGCTCATGCTACTATTTTGCCTCTGAGACATTTTTGTTTATCGTAGTGGAAAAAATTTAAGGAAAATTGCTGTTTTTCTTCATTTTAGATAGTTGAGACATCTATTATCATTTACAGCTAAACTCATTTGAAGTAAAGAAATCTCTGAGCTGGGAATATGGAGCACATTAAAACAACATCAGGAATGCCAAGCCTTTCCAGCTAAAGATTTGTTAAAATCAAAATGTTACCCTCTTTGGATGTCACCAAGGCTATATTAGAAGATTTGAGGCCACTTATCTAAAAGCATGTGTCAGCCAGCCTCCTTTATGTTAACAAATTGTTATTAGACAGTTGGCTTAGAAGGATTTTTCGTAATTTAACTTGCTGCTCATATAGCTTGCTATTATGTTTGCGTACTCTGATTATCTGACTAATTCTAGCAGAAAGGTGCATTCTGATGTAATTATGTATCACAATACTTCGTTTTTATTTTGACTTTTACATTGTTGTTCCCTCACTGGAAATACCACCCGCTGTTAGATTTTTTTAAAAACACTTTTGGCCATATGTACTGACAATAAATACATTTTATCATTCATAGATAGTTTGATACTTTCCCCACCCCCTCACCCCCCTGACTATATTTCGACTATTTTCCTTCTAGTTTTCTTTCTACACTGAAATGCTGTTCAGGTTGGGAACTCTAAAATTTGCCTTATATATGGCAGATTTTTTTTAAAGAAGATAGTATATAGTAAAAGAAGATCTCTGATGATTGACTGAATTATACCTGCCTTTTCAAATAAAAGGTCCAGGACGTATTTGGGTCATTTCCCCCATGAAAAGGCCTACATAGCATCTTAGTTATTAGACTTGAATTCATGATATGTGTGTGGGTTTTGTTTTGAGGTTGTTACTATTTTAAATATAGTGGGCTGAATCATAGCGTTAGTTTCAGGGTTTAATGTTAGACATACCTAAAGTTATACTTATTTAATTTGGTATCTGATATAGGGACTTTGTATTCTGAATTTCAGAACAGAATTTGCCCAGAAAAATAACAATGCTTCTTGTGTTTCAAACTCTAAAAGCTTAATGATAACCCTGTCAAATGTGAATACTGTAGCAATACAATAACTAAATATATTTCTAGTGTGCAATTTACTTTTTCAAACACAAAAATTTGACTTTTAAACTAATATGCAGGAAGTTTGCTGAATAGTTGTTGATCAGAATACGTGTGGGATAATTTCAACTGACATCTGTAACTGGGTGAGTTACGGCTCTTTAGAAAACAGAGAAACTTCACAACAATAATGTTTCCCAAGGTGGTCCAGCGATTACTACAGATTGTGAGGAGGAAGGGAGTCATGATAGACGAAGAGATTAAGGAAGTTTATGTAAATTATCATGGAATATAAACTACTGAATGCCATGGGTTCTAATGTATTCAAAACATGAATTAAAATAATAAATGATAACATATTTTAATAGTCTAAATTTATAATATTTTATCATATTTTCGAAGAAAAAATTTAGAGTTAGTAATTTGATTTTGATTTTTTTGAAAAGCCACAGAATCATCAGCATATACTCTAGTAAAAATTATGTATGAAATAACATGGTTTGCTTTACTTTTATTTTCAACTACTATGGTACATCAATGAAAATCTATGGCCTTGGACTTCATACTAAAACACTTGTAAAATAAATAGATTTGATTGAGTAGAAATAATGATATTGAAATTATTTTTTTTTCTTTTCAAAAGTGAAAACACCTTTGGGCCAAATCTAATTTGCCTTTTTAAAATTTTTAAAAAAAAATCAGCTTAAAAAACTGTAATTCACACGTGAGACAATTCACCCATATAAAGTGTACAATTCAATTGTTTTAGCCATATTCACAGATATGTGCAATCATCACCACAGTTAATTTTGGAACATTTTCATCACCACAAAGAGAAATCTGTAGTTTAGCTATTACCCCTTCATGCTACCATTTCAACACTCCCCCCGCAGTCCTAAGTAACCACTGAGTTACTTTCTGTGTCTATAGATTTGCCTATTCCAGATATGTTCTATAAATGGAAACATAAAGCATGTTGTCTTTTGTGACTGGCTTCTTTTACTTAGCATAATGTTCTCAAGGTTCACCCATATTATTCCCTATGCCAGTGCTTCATTCCTTTTCAGCGCTGAATAGTATTCCACAATATGGATGATGGACAATTTGTTTTTCCATCCATCCTTTGATGGGCATTTGGGTTGTTTCCACCTTTCAGCTATTGTAAACAGTGTTACTACGAACATTTGTGTACACGTTTTTGTTTGCACACCTGTTTTGAGTTATTTGGCATATATACCCAGGAGAAGTATTGCTACCTCATATGGTTACTCTGTGTTTAAACAATTGAGGAACGGCACAACTATTTTCCAGAGTAGCTGTGCCATTTTACAATCCCAGCACATGTGCATGAGGTTCTGATTTCTCCATATCTTCACGAATTGTGGTTATTATCTCACTTTTCAATTCTAGGCATTACTAGGGAGTGTGAGGTAGTGTCTTGTTATAGGTTTGATTTCCATTTCCCTGATGACTAATAATGTCAAGCATCGTTTTATGTGCTTATTGGCCATTTGTATATATTCCTTTGAGAATCATCTATTCAGATCCTTGCACGTTTATTTATTGGGCTTATTTAACTTATTTTTAACCTTGGTGATTTTAACGCTTGCACATAACTTCAAATAGCAATAGATATTTTCTATCAAAAGAAAACAAAGAAAATTCTGCTAAGTCTTGCATCCCCTTCTAGCTCCCTCCTTTCTTTCATGGTCTCAACATACACACCTTTATGCACATCTG
This sequence comes from Hipposideros armiger, assembly GCF_001890085.2. Taxonomy (NCBI): domain Eukaryota; kingdom Metazoa; phylum Chordata; class Mammalia; order Chiroptera; family Hipposideridae; genus Hipposideros; species Hipposideros armiger. The sequence goes on from NW_017731726.1 coordinate 1,238,682, forward strand.
TCAGGTCTCAGTTCACATGTCACCTCCACAGAGAAACTTTCCCTGATTCCTCCAAATCGGGGTGGGTAGCCCCATCATTTGCTCCCATGGGAAGGTATACTTGTCTTTGCAGCACGTGAGTGGCCAACGTTTATTCCACACTGCCTGCCTGATGTGTTTCCATCTACGCTGCACACATTTTCTGATTTAACCATTATTTGACTGCGAAGCTAAGTAACTTGCCTAAGACCTCACATCTATCAAGTGGATTATCCAGAATTCAAGCCCCAATGTATGATTCCAGAGCTCAACCTCTTCATCTCTACTGGTTCATTCCCCCCCCCTATTTAATTATTGTAAGTAATTCACTGAATGTAACCCTCAGCACTGGAGACTCACGAGGGTCGATACAAGATCTCTGCTCCCCATGGGACCCCAAACCCTTGCCACAGAGCTAGTGCTGGTTATATCTTCTCCCCAGGACTGCAGAATTCACTGCACCCCTCACTGTCTTTGCTCAGCTCACTCATGTTTATCCTTCAAGATATAGTCTCCTCTGGAGGCTGATATTTTGAAACCAGATCACGTGCCCTTGTGAGTACAGAGGAAAGCACCTATGCTTCCCTAAACCATAGTATTTATTGCACTGTATTTTAACTCTTGCTTTGTCTCATAATAAATTGTGAGTTCCTTGGGAGCAGACAGTGCAGAGAGGAATAAACTCTCCGTGCCTGTACATCCCACGTGCATATTTGCTGAAGGAATGAATAGACTTGTCTGGACTCTACAAATCTCAGTCATGGCATAGCTGTATATCCACTAATGTCTGTCATTGCATTCAAGTCATATTTTCAATTTAGCTACATAGAATTAATAAAACCATACGCAGTGTTTCCTAAAAAAGTTAGGCTCTTTGGGTTTTGAATAATATGCCAGCTACAAATGCAGTAGGGTTCCTAGTTTATCTTCATGTTGGCAAAACTCCATTAATGGCAGACAGAAAAGTGAGAAGTAAGACTTCCTTTTCATTCCCCTAGGAGGAGAAACTGCATTTATGTTGATTTAGGCTGCTTGGCTCCAAAAGTTTGGTGAATAACATAGGCTTGGTGACATAAGGTCATCTCTGAATGCTGGATTCACATTAATTTGATTTTTTTTTTCTTCTTGATTCAAGCATATGGATGGGCTAAGTGTAAAAAACAATTGGTATGTAAAATTTTATTTTATAGCCACTTTTCAGTGGTGTCCATATGCTGATTTATCAAAAGATCCTTCTGATTTCTTGCTGAGGTATAAGCAACACTGCAGGGTGGCCACACACTTAGTCCTCTGAGCTACACTGCCTTCAACTCTCATTGAGACAAAGCAGGTATCCGGGGATACAGGTTTGGTGAATGAGTAGCAGAGCCTACTGCTTTTCTTCATCCTGGGAAAACATCTAACATTTTACCTTTCTCGATCTTTTGTTCCATGTTTATATTGGAAGGCTGTCATGTTACTACTTTTATAGGCTGTTGGCTGGAATTTCGAGATACTATCCATCAAAAGAACTCTTCACAGCCAAGATATTCATTTAATAAGATCACCTTTGTTCTACCTAGTCTTTTATCTGTAACATTCACATTTATTACTTCAAATTACATATATACATATCTCAAATAAAAAAATGGAGTACATAGTAGAGGTTTAAAGCTATATATAATGAAAGTACAGGGACTTGGTGAGATCCACAGGAGACATAAATCAATTTCTCAATCACTCTCTAAATGCCAAGAGATTGGTCATTCAGATATCTTGCGTTTGGAATTAATGCTATTCCTTTCTTCTGCTTCAATGCCCCCTTTTGATCTAGAAAATACTGTTGATATCCTGAAGCCATAACAGAGTTCTATCACAGTGGACCAGCAGAGCTGTAGCAACCTCTTCAAGGGTGAGGCTAGAACAGCGGCTCCAGCCACCAGCCTCATCTTTGAGATAACAAGAAGGGCTTTTTCAAAATGCATATAATGCTCCTAGCTGTTTATTCTCTCTGACAGTTGAATAATTAATTGCAATACATTTGTAAGATTATTAAAAGCTTTGGGTTGGGTGGAGAAAAGTAAGGAGCATAAATCTTCCTTTCCATTTTTTGTTTATTACAAGTGGTTGTGAGGGCTGTTTTTAATTCATTTAATATTCTTCTTAATAACAAGTCTAATTAAGAAATCCATTAGAGGTCTGTAAAGTTAATTTAACAGGGGGAAATCCTAATGGGGTGTTATTGAAATTGTCTTCATAAAGTGAATGCCACCGGCTTTCATGGGTCTTTAATCAGAATCTCCCATCATCTAAAATAGTTCATGTAGCCAAGCTGGTATATTTTTAGATTTTTATTGTTTGAGCATATCTCAAAACATTTTGGGTGTATGTTGTATATGTCACTGAGTAGGTACATCTCCCTGACATTCATGGTTGTTATGTTGTCAAGAGTTTGGAAATTGGATGGCTTTATTTTATAAAAAATGTTGTGAATGTAAAGACAATTCAATGATTTTTACCCCTAATGAATTCAGCATCTGAAAATTCAGTGAGCAGTAGTCACTGTGGAAGTTGACACCCAAGCTTTCAATCAATCCTGCTTTACAAAAGCAAATTGTTCACTTCTCTTAAAGGTCTTTTCTACCTCCCAGTCAGCATATATATATATATATATATATATATATATATATATATATATAATATTCATGTTAGGAAATCAAAAATGCAACTTTAGGATACTATCTTTTGATTGTGATAGATGTTATTTATGAAGAAGTATACTGAAAAGTGGTTAAATCAAAACTCAGAGGCAGTCTTTTTAGGTTTGTCAAATTTAACAATGCTTTTTATACGTTAAGGATTTCCAGCTTTAGCGGATACTGAAGGATTTGGAGTTATATTCCTTCTCAGTGGGTTAGAGCCTTACTGCGAGGACCAGGAGTCCATGTGAAATCCAGTCTCTGCTGTACTTAAGGAGAATACCATTCATGCCTAACTAAGGCCTACAGAGCATCCCTCAAGCATGGCAAAGAATGACTTAACAGTGTTATTCTGCTGGGAGGTGCCTACAGAATCATAATGCTGTTAGAAATTGCCTTGCCGCTGATTATTATTATATAACATAGGAACACTTTAAATTCTCATTGGGTTAATGAAGCTGGTGGCTGTCTGTTTTTATCTTCTTTTTTGTTGTTTTTAGTGGTATTTTAAGAAACTACCGATTAACCAGAATGATCCTTAAAATGATGTTATCATTAGGAACTAAAAGACTCAGACCTTGTGAGTTTATATATCTCAGTGATACAGAGCAAGACCGATATATCATGCGAGTCAAGAATATCTGCTTTGGAGTCAAAAAGGACTGGGTCTGAACCTCAGCTCCACCTATTACAATGTAGACACAAAATCATAACAGCTGCAGTTATAAACATATATGTTGTGTAATTTAGAACATTTCAAAGAACAAAATAGAAGAAATAGACTGTACAAAGAAAAACTAAGGGGTGCATTTACTAAGTGGCTTGGTCAAGTCAGGTAAAGTCAGATGTCAAGTGGCTTAATTGGAACATGAGTCAGTCATTCCAACAAACAAATGGGTTGCAAGTCAGTTGTGGTCCTGAGACATATTTGTGGAACCCTCACACTCATTCACATTGCATGGCTGGTCTCTGGGGACTTCTGAGCTGGCCATACTGGTGTAGGGCACGAATAATATCATCTTTCACATGAGTCTATAAAACACTGTTGAGATGGCAAAGTGGAAAACAATCCCCTGACATCGTAGAAATCAGATGTTAAGTGAATGCTCATTCCATTAAAATGCTCAAGTCGAATGATGAAAAATGTGACCCCATCACTAATGTAACAAGTGATAATAATGAAGCCAGACAAAATGCAAATGTTACGTCTCAGTTAGAACACAAATCATATATGTAAAGGAAATACATGTTCAAGGTAGCTTCCAAATGGGGTTTACTAATTACATACAAAGCACTTCTATAAAAAGCTCATTTGGATGTTTAAAAGACCCTGAGGGCCAGCTGAGTGGCTCAGTTGGTTAAGAGCTGGCTTGGGACACCAGAGGGCCCCGGTTCAGATCCCACAGATGAGGGCCAGTGACACTGCCCTCTACATCTAAGATGCTGAACAACAGCTTGACCTGGAGCTGGGCTTCTGTGAGTCACTGGCGACGGCGTAGGCTGCAGCCCTTGCTGCAGTAGGTTGCCATGGACTACTGTGTGTAGCCAGCAGCCGCCGTGAGCAGCTGTCCAGAAGCCGGCGACTGATCTGCCTCACCTGGGAAGAGCGTAATGATAGTGCCAATTTGGGCCAGTGAAGCAACGTCCTCCACAACTAGACTGAAGAACAAAACGACAACAACTTGTTTGTTCCTCTTCCTCCAATTCCCCAGCACTGTTCCCATCCCCAAATTCCCCAATAAAAATCTTTAAGAAAAAAAAAAAGACCCTGAGATAAATAATCAGGAGATGAGGCAGAAATTCCAAAGTGATCACATTAGTGGTTCTCAAACCTGAGTGTACATCAGAATCATCTGGAAGGCTTGTCAGACCACAGATGTCCGGGCTCCACCACAGAGCTTCTGATTCAGTAGGACTGGGCAGGACCCAAGAACTTGTATTTCTCATGAGTTTCCAAGTGTTGCTGACACAGGTAGTTCCAGGACCACACTTGTGAAACCATTACTTGAGAGTTCCCTCACATTCCATTTTTCCCCCTTCATTCTCCCTCTCCTTTGTGCGAAGAATTTCCTCCTTGCAGCCCTTTGTCTTGCAGGATATTTAGTTCCTTGGTTCTGCCCAGGCAACAGTAGATCTCTTTATCCCTTCTCCCCATTATCCAATAAAATCAACTCATGAGGTCATCAGACAACCTGAAGAACGGATTTTACCTCTTGTTATCCAATGACATATGAAGACACTCCCTTAGAAGTATGAAGCTCTTATTAAGTCCCTAACTGAAGCCATGATATCTGATTATGTCCTCCAGGTACCATAGATCCTCATGCAACACAAGAGGGATTTGACGTGTTTGTTTTATTTGGTGAGTTTGTTTTGTTTTCCAAGGGGAAGCCTTTCTAATACTCCCTCAAATTCTAATTCAAAAGGTATGTGAACACATATCGAAGAAACTGTGCTATAATCATAAATTTACTATTATGTGTTTCAAATGTGTCAACTTCTAAAAGCATGTCTAACAGTCACTTTACAAACAATCAAAATGCATAGAAAAAAAAAGAAATTGGCAAAATTAGGTTTCTTTAAAAGTTATGGTTATAACTATATTTTAATGGCAATATATATGGGTAAAATGATTAAACATTTTAATTCAAAGGACAGGCAACAATTGGATTTAGTCAAAGCAATCCAGTTTCTAAATTTTTATTTTAAGTTTCAGCTTAGTATTTATAGTTAATTTGTTTTCATGTGATTTTTAATATTTTATATCTACTGATTTTAGGTAGTTTTCCTAGTCATTCTGCTGTTAATGTTAATGTAATTTTTGAAGCCTGTCTAGGGGCCAACATTTTTTCTTTGGTCAATATAAGCAATGTTATTTTATAAACCAGCACAAAAATATGATTATATTTCTAAATTAATTTCCAAATTGCTATCTTTTTAGTGAATTCATATTTTCTCTAAATTGAATTGCTATCTTTTTAGTGAATTCATATTTTCTCTAAATTGAAGTTCTTGAGGATTTCATTAATATCCAATGTTAGTCGTATTAATGAGCTAGACATATGAGACAGAAAAATCAATGTTGGAATGATATTTATGAGAAATAATAAAACATTTTCAATAACTTATCAAAAGATATGGGCATATAAAAACTCCATGTAATGCATTTTGATTAATTTTCCAGTAGTTTATGAAGTGTGAGTTTGGACTAGGTAACACCAAAAGTCTGATAAACTCTCAATATTTAGTAAGATAAATTTCATACTTATTGATGAGAATGCACATACCACTAGAATGGACACTTTTTGGAAAAACATTGTTACAAACAGAAAATACTAGCAATGGTTTTTACTCAACAAGAAAGTAAGCAGCAAAATAATCCATGATGACAACTCATCTATAGGAAATTAAAATCATTGAAAATTCTTAATAGATTCTTCAAGACTTATCCATGAGTAGGAACACATATCTCAACTTGAGGGGATTCACAATATTTCGAAGGACATGATGTAGTTTTAAACTATAAATGTGTCCTTGAAAACCTGTAGTTTTTCAGGTTCTATTTCTGTTCAGTTTCTCCTATTTCTCTTTCAGTTTGTTCTTGGTTGATTACAAGAAATTTTATTGGCCTGAACACTTAAGAGGATTTATTGTATGATAAAGTGGCTTGTAAGTTAGTCAGGATATAAAACATTTTTCAACAAATGCTTTTTGGATAACTAACTGAGAGAAATGTTAAGTTTTATCAGCATCCAAATCAGTTGTATTGCAGACTTAATCGTGAAAAAATATGCTTTAATCACCTAGAAAACAAGTGTATGAATATCCGATTGCAAAATGACAGAGAACTTTGTAAGCATAAAAATAACGGGAAAAAAATGGAAAATATCAAGCCTTTATAAAATGCAAAATTTTGGCATGTTCAAAAGCACCATAAATTTAAAATGCAAATGAGAGCCTGGGACAATTATTTTCAACAACTCTACCTGTCAAATTCAGACCAAGATGAGCATGCTGATAGAAAAGTGGAAAAAAAAAACATATTGAAAAGACAAACCATAAAAAAGAAAATAGACATATTCAATGTAAATTTAACCAAAAAGTGTTTCTAGATAGAGGACCACATTAAAAAAATTTATATATACAGAGGGTGCCAAAAATATGTATACACATTTTAAGAAAGGAAAACTGTATTAAAATTGTAATACTCAGTATATACAGATAACAAAAGATGAATACAAGTCACTTTTGACTTCTGCAATTATAAGAGGTGCTCAAAGTGTTTACCATCAGCATCCAGAACTTCTGATTACGGCGAACTACTACTTGAGCAACATTGACCAAAGTGTCCACTTGTATACGTTTTTTTGGCACACCCGGTATATTCCATTTACAAAAATGTACCTTAAGGTAATAACTCAGATGGAAGACAAATATTTGTGAATGAGAAATGTTCAAGAGAAGGTTATTTATATAAGAGTGCAGAGGACCAAGTTCTCTTTTTAAGAGTTTTTACACAGCTACAATTTCTTCACTAAAAATTTCAATAAAAATTGGGAGTATTCTTTGCACAGGACCAGGTACATTTCTGGTTTTTATGCTGTTTTCCATATTACTTTGAAATTTCACTGACAGAATGAGGAAAAGAGTTCACAGTCACTTATTACTTAGAAATACTTGTTTTTCTTTGTACAGTGTCAGCTGCTTTTCATAGATGATTAGCCTCAATGTTCTGGATGGGTTCTAATTCATAGAATTATAATGTAAGTGATATTATGTTTTCCCCATAGCTTTGGAGATTTGCAATATTGGTTTGCCTGCTGTTTCTCAAGGCATAGCTTCTCAGTTGCTCCAACAGGTGGTATTTATGTCCTGGCATTTTGGTGTGGAATGAGTATCTTATGCATGAATGTACACACTATGGGAATATATAAAAATAATCATACCAAATACATTTAACCTTAAGCCATTTCTTTCAACTTTAGGAATTTAAATGAGCATAATTTGTTGAACTGTGCTTTTTCTACTTGGATATATTTCATCTATGTATTCTTTACTGAGCACTTACTGTGTACCAGGTTCTTTGTAGTTTACATTATAGTGAGGAATACAGGCTTTAGGAAATAGGAAAAGAAATATAGAAATAATCATTGACTGGGATACATGCTATAAAGTGAGCTAAATGAGAGTGGCTTGCTGGAATGGGGGGTTTTGCTCTGGGTAGAGTTGTAGGACTCTTTGAGCAGGTGACTCAGATATAAAGAGTGAGACTGAGCTGACCATGTACCAAGTGCAGGGAGAGTGGTCAAGGTTGAAGGGAAATCAGGGTGAAGACTTCAAGTCTGGGGGTGTGAAGTTAGAGGGACCTAAGGAGCCTGGTGTAGCTGAATGAGAGTGAGCTGTGGGAAAGTGCTGTGGGGTGACAATAGAACCCTTGTTTTTTGCCCTTGGCTATTGGCCATTTTCTTCTCCTTGATAGATGAGACTACTGGGTTAGGCACACTATGAGTTTGGCTTTGATCCTTTGTGAAAAGCTACCTTGAAACCCCATGGCCACTAGATGAAGGGATACCCATCTAAGAGACCAGCCAGTTGCACCCCAAGCATGGGTAACTTCTCAGATTCTGTCACTGTCAGTATCTCCTGAGACATCATCCTGTCCTTCAGGTGACACCTGTTCATTTCTCACGTGGCCATCACAGCTTGATCCAGATCTGCATAAAATGACTCTTCAAACATTGCATTTCAGGGAAGGTGGCAAATGTTTGTCTCTTTCTTCTAGAAGAGCTGGAAGCCAGCATTCCTCACTCATCTTTTATCTGAAAGTTCAAATTAGATCGAGCAACTATACTTTAGGGGTTGCAGTGCATGTGTTGTGAAAGTGTGGGATTGTACGAAAGTCATAAGCCTAAAATTTGAGTCACCTAATCTTTCTGAACCTTCTGCTATTCCATGAATGCACCCTGCTTGCTATGTCTCTCTGTTTCCGAAATCTATTTTCCCTACCTGGAATGTTCTTTTTTCCTGCCTGCCTACTCAATTCTTAATCACCTTTTTTATTTTAACGCTGAGAGAGATTAAGTGACTTCTGAAAGCCCCACAACTTATTAATGCAGGAACTATGTCCTCATTTTTCTGCTATTTAATAATTATGTACCTGTCCCTTCAAACGTGAAGCATGTGCTAGGCATATGAGAACACCGAGAAACAAACATGATTAAGATAAAGCCCTTGACATGAGGCTGCTCACTGTCCAATGGGGAGACCTTATTGAGCAAATAAATGGAATGTAAGTGAATGGATAGCGTGCTGCCAGAGGACAAAAGTGGGGATGAGCAACCCCATAGGAAGGAGCTGTGGAATCAGTAATGAAAACTAAGTAGGGGTGAGGCAGGAAGAGGAAAATGTTTCACGGGCAAGGGCCACACACAGCCTGTGTACAGACACTCATGATTTAAGGTGTGGTGCCATTTGTATTCATTCAAATATTTAGTTGTGCTTTAGTTTCTTCAATTTTTAAGTTGTGTTCTAAAATTTTGAACACCACAGCAGTAGAAGTTTGATTACAAGTGATGGACCGTCACTCCTTCACTGTACATTCTCATGAGTCACACCTGTATTATAAAAGTACTATAAATGACCATCCCAGATATGTCAGTGACTGCTAACATCAGCTTTTGTTAGGAAGGCATGTCATCTATTGTCCTTACCAGATGGGGTGATTCCTCAGGGCCTTGTGTCTTCTCCATTTTAACCCAAGCTCATCCTTATCTCTGGCTCACACCACTGGAGAACAGGACATTGAGCTCAGATGCCACCGGAAGCTGACATCTTTGAAACTGGGCACTGTAGGCTTGTAGAGACCAGGTTTTGGAGCCTCAGATAATTCCAGGAATTTCATAGGATAAAAAAAGAAACAAAGGTTCCAGGGACTCAGAAAGTGAATCCCTGTTTAACTGGACATTTTTTATATTAAAAAAGCATGTATCATGGACAGTGTAGAGGCCTAACCACTGCACTGTACACCTGAAGCTGACGTTGAATAATATTGTATGTCAACTATAACATATATATATATATATATAGTCACAGGATGTGGAGTATAGTGTGGGGAGTGGAGTCAATGGAATTGTAATAGATATGTATGATATCGGGGGTGGGGGGAGGAAGTGGGGTGGTGGATTGGGGGAGGAGAGTTGTCACTTTGTGAGGAGTGAAAACTGTAACCATTGCACTGTTTGTACAACCTGAAACTAATAAAAAAAAAAAAGGAAAAAAAGGCATGTAATTCCACTAAAGATTGGAAGTAACTGATATGTCACACTGTTAGACTATATTTATATACATTTTCTTCACCAGAATGGACAGTTTTCATTTATTTTATTATGATTTAAACGTAAAGTTCGTAATTACTACATTATGTAAGTGAGAAAATTGGCCCAATTGTGAAAACTGTTCTAATCAGTAAAACATGTTCATTTTTTTTTATGGCTATTACCGACATGCAAATTATTGTATTATTGTCTAGATTAATTGCGGAGAATATTTTTGAGCTATATTTCTCAGATAATTTGCTGGTAATTTAAGGATATTTATATACTTGCATTTTTTAATTAGTGGGTGTTCTTTCAATATTAGTAATGACCTTATTCATTTTAAAGTACCAGTTATGTTTATATTCATCTGTTGTAAAGTAAATACTTTTGAAATATAATAAATCTTATTGTTTAAAGAGGAAAAATCTAGATAGGCTTAAACTGCCCAGAGTTATTCAAGTTGAGGCAAAAAATTCTGTAGTTAATTATTAGCCGTGAAGAACATGTATGTGTGCACGTGCATGCACAGGCATGCCTGTGCATGTGTGTGATTAAAAGTAACACTTTGTATTTCAAATAACCATTTGTAAATTAAAGATTTATAGTTCCAAAATGGAGCATATCTATGCGAGCTGGCAGAACATAATTTTTTTCCTGGACCATCAGAGCTCCTCTGTTCATATTCCGACAGATGGCCTCTGAACCTTTTGCAAATGTTAACAATTTATCACAAAGGAGCCAAATTAAGCATAGAGGTGTATCACCGCAAACCCGTTCATCCTTCTACACATCAAAGTGATTCCCCATGACAGTGGGTCAGCAGCTGCAGTTCCCCAAGTAAAGATCAGCTCATTGTAGTCCTCTCTGACACTTTTTTGTTCTTCTTACCACATAAGGCAATGGAACAATCACGTTTGAAATTTCACTGGGGTTAATTAGAAAACTCCGCAAGACACATCACGAGTCTTGTAGCTTAGACACATCATGCCCGTCCTAATTTTTTAGTGCTGTTTTTCAAGAGTCTCGGTGGATCTCCAGCAGCAGATCAATTGGGTCATAACTAGGTTAGACTATACTTGTTCTCAATTTAATTTTATCTTGCCATTTTAGTAGGCAAACACTTTTCAAGCTGCCTCATGCTTGAAAGTTTTTTCTTGCCTCATTTTCTTCTGAGCAGCAGATGCTGTTTCTAAATTGTAAAGGATCTTTAAAGTCAGATAGATTTCCATTGATTCTGAATGTCTTAATGGTCTCTAAACACTGAGGCGTGAGCTGCATCCTTCATAGGGTTAATCCTGGGCCTGTAATTTCAGATTCTCTTTTGTGTTGACCTTTAAATCATATCAATTATATTGATAGCACAGCAATCCCTATCACACTTTTAAGATCCCCTTGCTAAATAATAATTTTCCACTGTTTATCCTACTACATTAATCTTATTTGTAGTTAGAATGTAACTCAATCCTCAAAAATTGTCAGGCTTGCTAAATTGCCTTGGAAAATAAGGCATGAGATGAATAATAAATATTAAATTATTTACACAAATAACCACCCTGTACAAGGACTCCCTGTTTTCTCTGCTAAGGGATACCCAGATAGCATAAAATAATCAATTGAAACAGAGTTAAGAGATAAGGGCATCAGAAAGTGGAACATCAGTTGCTCCCAGGAAAAGCTTTTAGTTAGATGAATACCCACAGAAGGGATGAGCTGAGAGTCACCGTTTTAAGGTCAAATTATCTTAATAACATATATACTTCAACTTATCTAAGCACATGGATGCTCAAGAAAAAAATGGAGATAGAGAATAAGTAGCTTTAGAAGGAAATCTAAGTGAAAAATGACATGATAAAAAAACAAAAATTCAAAACGTTTGCTCTGTGAATAACAGTTAAAAAGTGAAAAGACAAACTACAAACTGGGTGGAGGAGTGATATTTGCAAAGCATAATTTGTATAGAGAGTACACACAGAACAATCAAAACCAACAGTATAAGAAGTAAACAACTAAATTAATAAATGAGAAGAAAAACATGTATAAACATGTTACCAAATAGGACCTATGAATAGTAAATAAGCGCATGACAAGAGGTACAGCATCACTAGCCATTACAGAAATGCGAATTAAAACCACTAGAAGATACCACAGCCTATTAGAATAACTAACATTGGATATGTATACATACATACATATATATATATATATATATATGTATATATGTATATATGTGTATATATTGACACGATCAAGAAGCTCCTGTGAGTATTCAGAGCAACTGAATCTCTTGTACATTCCTGAAGCGGAATAGTATAAAAAAGTTCAAAATAGTAGACACTCTGGAAAACACTTTGTTTCTTTTAAAATTAAATATGTACTTAACCATATGACCCAGAAACCCTACTCCTTTCTTTTGAAAGAATCTTGAATATTTATCCAGGCAAAAAATAAGCATATGTTCACACAAGTTCCTACAAAAACTGTTTATAGAGACTATTCATAATGGAGAAAAACCGGAATCAACCCAAATTTCTCTTAGTGGGCAAATGAATAAACCCACACTGTGGTACTTTATACTATGGAATACTACTCAGCAGTTAAAAGCAATGAAATATTGATACATACAATAACTTAGATGCATCTCAGAGACATGATGAAATTTAAAGAAGTTATTCTTAAAAGGTTACATACTAGATGATTTCATTGATATTACATTTTGGAAAAGACGAAGCTCTATAGAGATGGAAAACAGATTACTTCTTGCTAGGGGCTGGGAGTGAGGGGGTTGTGTGACTTCAGAGGCATAGTATGAGGGAAATTTGGGGGGGGTGGGGGGTGGGACTGTTCTGTATCCCGATTATGGCAATTATCACAGGAATCTACACAGGTGGTTAAATTCATAGAAATGTATACACATAAAATCAATTTGACTGTATATGATTAATAATTTAAAATGTAAACTCCTTTCAAAAGGGGGTTCACGTAGCCTCTTGAAATGTTTGGAATTCACTGACTCATCTATAGGTTAAGCTCTCCAAAGCCCCATGTGGGAAGCAAAGTCAGAGATGGCGGGGTGAACTTTCACCCCTTTGGAAGCACTCTGTGTCTCCTGGGATGTTTGTTTTCTGAGAACAAGTTCCTCAGCTGTTATACTGAAGTGTTTAAATTCACAGCTTTTAAACTGTAGCTGCTGAACTATGGCTCTGGAAATCGTCTGAAACTGAGAATGTGTAAATATTATATAGACAGTCACTTAGAGGAGAGTCAATGTTCCCTTTCCGAACCCAAGGTTTTGAGTTCCTGAAATTGCCAAGGTTGAGTAAACTCTTAAGCCATTTATCTTTTTAATTTTTTTTATTTATTTTTTTTTATCCAAGTTTTCTTACAGAATTACCCTCTCCTTACCAAGGGTATTCTAAACTTCCAATGATTAGACTGCAAAGTGCTTTGAGGCTTTGGGATACAGAATGATTCAAGTGGTAATTATTATTAGGTTGTATTCTTTTTTTTATTTTAATTAAATTTATGGGGGTGGCAATAGGTTGTATTCTAAAGGAAAAAAAAAATCCCTCTACCTTGCCTTCTGTTACACAGCCGTTTTCTTAGTTTCCTGCGACTTTGTTGATCATTCCATTCTAACTTTCTCTATAGATCTTTTCCTTGCCCTCCAAATGTTGACATTTGTTAATATAGAAACATGGATGTATCAATTCTCTTCCTTCACATACTTTTGTCTTTGAAAAATTACATTCATTGCCGTGGCTTCTTCTAACAAATAATCATAGAAGTGGCTCCCAAGCCTGTGTTTTCTGCTCGAGTCCCTTTTAGTCAATCCGTGTCTAGTCAATCAGATCTTCTTTTCTTGACTTTTCTGACAACATAAATTTTCTGTATTTGACAAATCCCATTATTGCTGAGGGTTGGAATAGATATTCTCTTGAATTATTGGTGAAAAATAAAGCTAGGAGAAATTTGGGAATGCAAGTTGTCAAAAGGTATCCAAAATTTCTATGGCATGCCCTTTGACACAGCAGTACCACTATTTGGAATTAAAAAAACAAAAGTGTAGAGATTTGTATAACCCAAGCTTATCGTCATTTTAAACAAAGGCATTGAAAAAACTTCAATATGCATCAGTTAGGAATTGTCTAAATAAAATTAGGTAATTTCATTAATGCACTTCTGTACAGCTATTGCAGGTTTACATTTATTGATATGAAATATACCTACATTATATTATTAAATGAAACTATGAGGTTATATATAACATAACATATCATAGCTTCTTTTTAATATTGATTTTCCTTGACTTCATTAGATGCTATTTTTATAATCAGGAAGAAAATCTCCCCTTATTTTAGGAATAAAATTTAAACAAAAATGTTTACTTTCATCTTAAATGGAGTCATTGTTCTGATTTCCAGTAATAGGAACCACCAATCCGCTTGACACCCAGACTTGAAAACTAAAAGCAGTGACCCTAGCAATGCAATCTCTTCTGCTCTACCTTTCTCACCACTGACAAGACTTGACATCTGGGGCTCTGCAACAGTGATTTTGTGGATCACTGTATAAAAGTCTCCATGGTGTTCAGGGTCACTTTTGCAACTGAGATTCTGAAATACCCGTGGACTGCTCACCTTGAGAATCATTCTGTGCGTTGAAGGCTGTACCTGACAGCAGTGTCCTGCCATCTGTGAATGATCCAGGACAATAACAAATGTTGACAACCACAGCTCTGAATTACATCCCTTCCTCATTATCCCTACTCAGTTCCTTTCCCTGGGTAAGTTTAAGAATAACCTCATTGGTTTTTCCCATTTTCTTTCTGACATCCCCCTTTTTTTGCAACCTCCATCCCACTTCCATCCTTCTCTGTGAACATTGTTATGAACCATAATTTGAGATGGGCAAACCAGATGATGCATTTAGTGTTTGACATGCTGAGTTTCTGACTCCATATTCTGAAAGCTCTCCAACTTGCCATCTTTCCAGAATTTAGTTTGAAAGAATTTGGATTCTGAGAATCTCCTAGAAAAATGAACATCATTCAGCATTCTCTCAACTGGAAGATGTGAACTAAAAGTAAAGCTTTATCTAAGACGTAACCTAGAAGGTGCTCTATAAAGAAGAGCCCCACATAAAATGCTGGAAAGGAATAAATACCGTAAAAGATCAAAGACAAATGTTCACCACTGTAGCTTTAAGAATGGGTAGATCCTTTATAGGGCAGACGTAGAGAAAGAAGAGAAGTAAGCTATTGTAGAACAAAGAGATACTGACTTTAAGAGGTAGTCTAGGTTGAGGAGTCTGTAAGAAAGATAAAGTGTCTAACGACTAAAAGGGAAAATGAAGATTCTTTTGTTTCAGTGCATAGGAGGAGGGTATGGAACTGAAGAGATTCAATAGGATAAAGAAGGCAAATAAGGTCCTAGTCTTGGAAATTAGGTTTTCATGTTGTCAGTTGATAAATGTATTATTTTCTCCTTGAATTCAAAAAGGATTTGTGATGCAATCAGACGGGAATTTGCTTTCTTCTCACCTGTACCTGTATTTCTAATCATGTCTATCTGTTGATCCCTAGAAAGTCGTATCCCTTGAGAAAGGTACATAGTACGATTCAAACTATGTGAGAGAGATGCCCTTTTTGTGTGTGTCTGAAATGGAAGCAGAGTGATAGTGAAAAGGAATTTGGGAAGGAGAATCAGGTTCTCTGTCTCTAGCAAGTTCTTGGACAGATCGATTTCAGGAAGGTGCAGAACTCGAAGTGAACTATGCCTATGTAGACCCAAGAAACTGGAATTAAGTGCCCAAAGTTTATACCTCTTTTTGAGAATCTCAAATACTAAAATTCTTATTGGAGACCAATGTGAACAATAATTATATTTTATCTGTAACATGTGATTAGTTGTAAACACAAATTATAAGTCACTACCTAATGGTTCTTACCAGATAGATATTAACCAAAGCTCTGCAAAGCCACATTGCAAATTCTGCACATTAAAATTTCTGCTAGAAGCTGTGCTTTGATTGCACATGATCTGAGCACTAGTCTAGTTGTGTGTTTGCTTTGTTGTTTTACTTTCAACCTCATCCAATTTGCTTTCCCACAGGGTCACTGTGACCTTAGCTTTCACTTGGCATTTCAATTCTACTTTCATTTCTCCCATGAATCACCTTGTCCTCGTTGTCTTGTATGGTTCCACTTCAACTTTACTTTCCTAATAAATCTCTGTGATGTCAAAATGTTTTCAAGTTCGTTTTGGATGTTCCATCTGAAAAGCACCATACCTGTTGAACAACATCCAAAAGAAGTACATGTACAATTTCAGGCTAACTCAGATACCCTCTTTCATTCACCTGTGGCATAAAGTGATAGCAGGAGCCAATCCCGCCTATGATCTGCTTACTGACATACTCGGCTGCCCTGCCCCAGCACGCAGGAGCTCCTTACCTGGCTCTAACTCTAATTTTCCTCCTAAAGTGGATATCACTTTCCAACATACCGTACATTTACTCATTTGTCATGTTTATACTGATCTTTTGTCTCTCTACATGAGGATGTAAGCTCCAGGAGAACTGGTAACCGTGCTTTGTAACTTGAAATATGCCAAGTCCCTAAAAAGTGATAGGCACACAAGGTAACCAATAAATATTTGTGGAATGAATGAATGCAATAATGTATGAATGACTATATATATATATATATATATATATATATATATATATATATATATATATATATGAGGAAATTACATCCATAGTCTAATATGTAATTCTAATTGAGAAACAAAATTGGTATTCAACTTTTATAGTAGTGTCCTACTGAAGTAATATTTATTGCAAATCACTGAAATATATGATGTCTGTTTTTAATTCCCCATTCACTTCACTTAGGCCTTCACTGTCTTTCTCCTTTTATTGTCACACTTTCTGTAGAACCACAATCTTTATGCCATTTCCCAGTAATGTAGAGAGCTCCTTTTTTCCCAAGTACATAGACGAGCAATTCGAATTTCACAAAAAATGCTCTCACTCCTCCATCTCCTAGACACCCCTAAATTCCAACATTTGAACTTGCTTCTAGAGAGTATATAAACAATTTAATGACAGCCATGGAAAGGTGTAGCCCCATAAAAACTATCTATTTTACATTTGTGGGCAATTTTGATTTTATCTATTCTATTTCTCTTCTTCTTTTTATGCCAATATTTAATTCTTTGACTTGAAAATAAACAATAAAAAATAACATTTTTACAGGAGAGAGAGACCTAAAAACTATTTTTCTCATATTCGACAAAATCATTTTATTTCTTAATTCTTCCTAACATCAAGACTCTTTTATTCCCATCTATCAAGTCTTCTCAGCTTTGGTTTTTGTCTCTTTCATTCTGCATTCTCTGCAGGTTTCATGGGTGGCTTCTGTCGGTATTATATTCTGCCTCACTCTAAACTACTTTTTTTTTAAGTTACATTAAGTTTTAATTTCCTCTTTTTTTCTACTTTAAAATAATTTCCGCTAATTTTCAAGAAGTTAACTCTGGGTGGCATTTGCCAATATCACCAATATTTTGCTTTCTGTTTTTTCTTTTCCTTTAGCTTTTAAAACTATATTTTTTCTAAAGGAGTGCATCACCACCAAACTATCTTATGAGAAATAGTACAGGGATTTCTTTAAGAAGGAGAAGAAAAATAGATTAAAAATATGAATAATAAAATGGCAATAACTACATATCTATCAACAATTACTTTAAATGTAAATGAATTAAATGTTCCAATCAAAAGACATAGGGTAGCTGAATGGATAAGAAAACAAAACACTTACACATGCTGCCTACAAGAGACTCACTTGAGATCAAAAGACACACATAGACTGAAAGTACAGAGATGAAAAAAGATATTTCATGAAAATGGAAACAAACAAACAAAAACCTGGGGTAGCAGTACTTATTCCAGACAAAACAAACTTTAAAACTAAGGCTATAACAAGAGACAAAGATAGACCCAGTAGTCCCACTTCTGGGTATTTATCCCAAGAAACCCAAAACACTACTTTGAAGGGACATTTGCATCCATATGTTCATTGCAGCATTATTTACCATAGTCAAGATGTGGAAGCAACCTATGTGTCCATTAATGGATCAATGAATAAAGAAGAGGTGGTACGTATATACAATGGAACATTATTCAGCCATGAAAACAAATGAAATCTTCCATCTGGAACAACATGGATAGACCTAGAAGATATTGTGCTGAAAGAAGTCAGCTAGAAAAAGACAAATGCCATATGATTTCACTTATATGTGGAATCTAAAGAACAACAACAAAAAAAGAAACAAACAAACTCATAAATACAGAGAACATTTTGCTGGTTGTCAGATGGTGGTGAGGGGATAGGTGAAAAAAGGGGAAGGGATTAAGAAGTACAAATAGGAAGTTACAAAATAGTCAAGGGAATGTAAAGTATAGCTTAGAGAATATAGTCAATAATATGTATGGTGTTCAATGGGTACTAGATTAACTAGTGTGATCACTTCATAAGTTATATAAATGTCTAATCACTATGTTGAATGTCTGAAACTAATATAATATTGTATGTCAATTGTAATTGAAAAATAAAATATTTAAAAGAGAGAGAGAGAGAGAGAGAGAGAGAGAGAGAGAGAGATCATTCCTACATGCTAAATTCAATGTGTCCTTTTTTTATAATGGAGACTGTAAAAGAGTAGCCACTAGCATGGAAAAGTCTTTTTTTTCTAAAAGTGATTGCTGACCACTACAAGATTGCCTAAACTACTTTATTATTTTATGCAGGATCTGAAGGCTGATGATTAGTTGTGGAAGAAGTATATATTAATAACACTTAAAAAAAAACTAAACTTAGTTGTCAAATTAAATAAAATTCCTTTGCTCATATCATGGCCTGTGCTTGAGTTTAAGAACAGATTTTCTGCATTTAACGTAATGGTAGTTACTTTTTTAAGTGGTCGGTTACTTAATGGAGCTGCAACAGAGAGCAGATAACATGCATTCCTTTCTTTCAAACACTGTTTTCTGCCACACTAATGGAATAGCTCATATTATCTTTATCGTGGAATTCACACATTTTTCTCTTCGCTTCTGAGTCCTCAAACACAGACTGCTCATTGTCATGTTCTCTTCTGTCATTTTAATAGATAGCTGGATGGGGACTCTATTGTTTGTATATCAAGCGTCAGCCTTTTTCTCCTTAAAATCATGAAGGTCATGCCCAATAGTTCAACTCACAGAATGGATGCTTTCATTTTGTTTTCTGAACCATTGAGTTAGGCCATCCGGGAATGTGCTGCTTTCTTCTCACATTCTCCTTAGCCCAGAATAGTCAATTCATCCTCCTCTTTCTGAGGGCTTCTCAGGTCTTTTCATGCCCTAGTCAATGCCTGAGATACAGTTTCTTTCTAAATCAATGGAGCTACATTCTCCCATTCTCTGAGGCCTGAAATTATTCCTCCTTCCTTAAATCTGGCTTAATGCAGTGGGTAAAATTGGATCATTTCCACTGCAATTGAACCCCAGCAGAGAGTCTGACAGAGGAGCTGCCCCAGGGCCTGGGACACGCAGAGCATGCGGCCCACAGACTGAAGAATGTGATGAGGAGAATGTGGAATAAATATCTTAAACTCATAGTTTCAATGGTTGTGTTACAGCATACCTGTGTTTTGTACCTGGTGATTGTTCGTAATACGAATGGATAAGAATAAGGGCTTTGCTGCTGGGCTGGACATAATTGGCTTCAAACTGAGCATTTATTATGAAATTGTCTGATTTGCGGCAAGTCTCTCCGGTTTACTAAGAACGTTTCCTTCCTTATTTCATGGGGATGACGGCAGTACCAACCATGGAAGGTTGTTATAAGGATAAAATGGGCTAATTGATGGAAAAGGCTCCCCATGGTGTCTGACACATGGTAAGCACTCAGTATACTGATATTTGATATTCAGTGTTTGAAAGGCCTGCATTTTCAAGAAGAAAATTCTGGTGATCTTTAACTTTTCCCTCTTCCTCCCAAGCCATCTCTCACCCTAGCTTTTCCATTTTTAATGTCAACACAAAGGTTCAGGTACCAGATACCATTCTATTGTTTAATTGGATCGTTCTCTCCCATGTTAGTTTCTGTAATTACAGGGCACTTTTGCAAAAGCAGTGCATTCGGGTCTCAAATCTTCCATTCAGAGGGGACACCTAGTTTTCATATTCTGTAAATGAATAAAACTGTTTCTCAGGGGAGTGAAGTAACCTGCTAATGGCCACACAGCTGGCAGCTCACATAACCAGCTTCATCTTTCTGAAGCTCTTTGAGAATAGGGTCTATTCCAATTTTTCATAGGAATGATATGATAAATAACTGTTACATAAACCAGGGTCAGATCTGACCACATTAGCCATTACCTACAATGAACTGTAATTCCTTAGCCTGCCTACTTTACCTTTATATCTCCTCTATCCAATGATTCAGCCTAAGTGGAGTGAAGAGCTAAGTGGGGAGATTTTGGGGTTTAGATCAGACAGACAAGAGTTTGAATACAGGCTCAACCATTCACTTGCTCTGTGACCTTGAGCAAATCCCTTAAGCTCTCTGAGCAGAGAAAGGCAGGATTCAGTAAATAAAAATAATGTGTAATGCTCTATTTTCCATTGCCATGTGGAAAGTATAAATCTTTCTCAAGCCATTCATGTATGTAAGAAAAGTGTCCTTACATTTATGGAAATCAAATCTGAGCCATCATTTGGGTCTTCAATTTTATAGCAGGCCCAGTGGTCCCCCAAACCTGGGGTCATTCAAAGACCTGAAGGTATTTATGCTGAACAACAAAAAAAAATAGAAGCAGCTCCTCAAACCAGAGTTCTAATAGCTACCAAAATACCCGTTGTCCCATAAAGTCTGATGTCCCGGGTCTTCCAACTGCCTTGGGCCCAATTCTCTTCTTGGCTTATCATCTCTTTTTAGACCTTCAGCCATTGCCCAGGTGACCTGCCACCTCCAGAATGATAGCTGGGCAGTGTGAGAAAGAGAACCCGGGGTCGTCTACACTTAGGCATCCTCGCCACTCACCTCGGCTTGAGGCAATACTTTTGCTTTCTATTATTAATTCTACTAGCAAAGGCACTTCTCTCCTCCATTACAATAACAACAAAGCTTTAATTAGCTCAGATTTCAGGGAACAAAACAAAACAAAACAAGATGCTCTGGTCTTAAACAGCTGTTTCTTCTTTTCCCACAATACACGCCTCCTGTAAGGCAGGGAAACAGAGATTTCACAGAGGGCTTGGAAAGAATGAGCACGATTCGTAGCAGAAGAACAACGTAAGTATTATTTAGGCAACTTTCCTGTAGTTTTGAATTTTTTCAAAATAAAATAGTGTAACAAATTACTTAGTTTTTTTATCTTAACCAAATTAATATTTTATTAAATTATTTTGCCACCAAACACCTAGAAAAGTGATAGATGATTAAGTGTGCAGTGATCAGTAAATATGGTGTATGTCCAAATTTCAAGAAGAGCTTTATTTCTCTCAAAAACTATATGTCGAAAAAGTTGGTGTTGTCTTATATTTGAGTCCTTACGAAGTCCTTCATATTGTGATGTGTTCTTTTAAATATTTATTTTGAAAGTACTGTAATGGGAAGACATATTGGCTTTAAATAAATTCAAGCAATGCTGTTTTGATGCTTATTATAATAGTCACCTAATGATATTTACAAATCAAAGAAATTTAATAGAAGTCTAATATTTACTCCTTGGGGGTATGTTCCTACATTGGTAGGCTTTAGATATTGAAGTAAACAATTTTTTTCCTAAAGATCACTTTGGAAATCAATGCAGTCAGTATGTGGTTCAGATATGTAGCTCCAGAGGAAAAGGAAAGCAACAAGTTCTAACATTATACAGGCCTTTGTTTGGTTTGGCATTTGACTTTCAGGGAAGTCATCAAAGGACGCCAAACTACTGCTTCTCAGATGTTTGGGATGTGAAGGTGATGTCTTTGGGTAAACACTTTTAGATATTCAGAGAAAGATTCAACATGAAGGTATTAGATGCAGGTGAAGAAATAACTGTTTTTATGAAATAGGGATAGAAACTGCAATACTTTTTAAATGACTATTTTCTATCCAATTTTCAATATGTATAACAAAATTAACAAAGTAAATCGTATAAGTAGATGTGCAATTAGTTTTCTCTTGTTCTAAAATTTGTATCCTAGCATGGTCATTTACCAGCTGCATAAAGTGTTTGCCAAGATACTTAATTTCTCAGTGCCTTAATTTCTCCATTTGTAAAATCTGAATAAAATAGTTATCTGATGCTGACTCACGATGGTGTTATGAGAAAAATGTGTTAATCCATGTAAGGCACTTAAGACTGTCTTTCCTGTAATAGACTTGTTAACTCATCGTTTTGTCGGAGTTGATTGGTATTTGGGCACTTATGGCATTATTATAACATTCTTACTCATTCCCACCTCTGCACATTTTGGGAAGCTTTCGCCCCCTCTATGAATGTTGTTTACCAGTTCCTCCCACCAGCTCTATGTGATTTTGTTTTTTGTTCTCCAATTGTCTGTAAATCTGTATTTGAGTTTCTTACAAATGTGATCACATGCCATATATTCTAAGGTAACGTATAATAAATCTTGGGCCACAATACAATGCAGTCACAACAAAGTACAGATAATAGAAAACATGAGTTTAAGACCTGCTTTTGTTAATTAAAATATTTATCATCTGATGAAGTCGCTTAAATTGATTTCACTCATATGTGGAATATTAAACAAAGAAGTATTAAATGAACAAAACAATACAAAAACAAACTCATAGACACATACAACAGAATGGTGGTTACCAGATGGGAGGGCATGAGGGGGAGGGTGAGTTGGGTGAAGGGGTTAAATATATGGTAAGGGAAGGAAACTAGTCTTTTAGGGGTGAGCACGCAATAGATTATACAGATACCCAGTTGTAACATTGTACACCTGAAATTTATATAATGTTATTAACCATTATTATCTTAATAAGTTAAAAAAACACACACACAAAAAAAAACTCCGAGCTTTACTATGTCAATACCCTCCAGCATTAGAGGCATTGAATATCACCAGAAACTCACCTGTAGTTAAACAAGTTGGACTATTACCTGTTGCAGCAAGGGAGAACACATGGGGAATGATGAGGCATCTCAGCAGGAGGGTGTTAGAAAGGACATACGATAGCCTTCAGGTGTGTTGTAGGTGATCTGGGGCGGCCTTAAGAAGAGGTGCTTTGCTCTGGATGCTGTGAAGAAGCTGAACACAGCAGGACAGGGATGGGGGAATCCTATGATAGAGATCTTAATAAATCTTATCTAGTAGGAGGGAAGACCAGAGTGAGATGAAGCTGTAACTTGTAAGAAAGTAGCAGTCATTCATGTTAGCCAGGATAGAAGGAAGTTTGACCATCTGTAGTTTGCAGAGTGTTAGCATTTTTTTGTGTGTTCTCACACAATTACGGAGTACTTTTGATTTGTCCTGGTCACAGTGACCTTGTCTGATGCTGATGTCCTGTGAAATTGGTTGTGTTCACCAGCAGAATGCCAAGGCCTAGCTATGAGTGATGGGCAAACTCTAAGATGCCAAAGGTGACTTCTTTCTCAACTATTTTGTCATCTGTAAATTAGACATATAATACTGATGTTGCAGGATTACAGTAAGGACTAAATTAAGTAAGTTTTAAAGTATTTAACATAGTGTCTGAAAAATATTAAGTTCTTGATAAAATTTAGTTTTATGTCAGTGTCATTTTACAAATCTCCAGGACACAAAGCAAGATCAACCTCTGTTGCAAAAAGCAAGATCAACCTCTGTTGCAAATCTGTCCTTGATTTTCTCTGATTTTCCACTGAAGATGGAATGTTCTAGGCTCGAATGAAAGAACATTCCTCTTCTACTCACAACTTCTGTTGGGCAGCTGCCCTTGAGAATCATGGTGTAAATCAGATTTAATTGCTGATTTTCCCCAAGAACTAATGACAGGAAGGCATGGGAGTTAGGTGTGAAAACATCAGTGAAACTGAATGTTGTCACTTACATAGCACCATCATCATCACAAACATATTTGAGGTTTGATTAGGTGTTATGCAGTGGTATGAATTTTATAAATGGAAAACAATAGCAAGTTTAAACTTTAGTTAAACCATTTTTTTAAGAATTTCAAAGGAGGGTCCATTTAGAGCCATTTTTGCTTGGTGGTTATAAGGAAAAGTTTTGAAGTGGCTAATGGTTAATTGTTGCCAATTTACTTCTTAATGTATTATTTTCCTATTGGTTGCAATGATGAGATGAATCTGCCTCTAACAACAAATGTTGATATTTTGAAAAAAAGTTGGAAGGAATATTGTAAAAATAACGTTGTGGAAAGTTCATAAGGCTCAAGGACAGCCCAGCAAGTATTGTGTCTTTGAAGTATGAATATTCCAAAAAGGAAATAGTCTGTTGTTCTAATCCCCATATATTAATTTTAAATTAATTTCACATAAATTCTTTTGTACTGAAATCTTTGTTGTGAGGGTTTGGTTACAGTAAACTTAGTCAACGGTTCCCTACTTATTAATTTGCTTCTTAGTCACTATTTAGCTTTCCTGGAGTTAAAGCACTAAAATAGTGAAAAGTTGAGCAGTCAATTCAATCTGATAAATATGGGAAAAGATCCCCAAGAGTGTCTGGTATGTTTATGTGTGCATATATGTGTGTATGTGTACAACATTATAAGATACTATGTCATTTATATGTACAATGTTACTAAATGTAAATATAGAAACTAATGGTATAATCTGATAAATCAGTTCTGCAAAAGTAGGCTAAATTTGTATATTTTCAACCAATTTCTTATTGAAACAGAGATACTGATTAAAAAATAAAAATTTTATATATATATATATATATATACACACACACACACACACACACACACACACACACACACACACACACACACACAGAGGGTGCCAAAAGAATGGATACACATTTTAAAAAAGGAAAACTGTGTTAAAATTGTAATACTCAATATATACTGATAACAAAAGATGAATGCAAGTCACGTTTGACTTCTGCAATTATAAGAGGTGCTCAAAGTGGTTACCATCAGCATCCAGACACTTCTGATTACGGTGAACTACTGCTTGAGCAACGTTGACCCAAGTGTCCATTTGTATACATTTTTTTGGCACCCTCAGTGTGTGTGTGTGTGTGTGTGTGTGTGTGTGTGTGTGTGTGTATAGTTTCTATTTTAACATATACTGTACTGTGCCATGTATAATGTGCTCCTGTGTATAATGTGTGCCCATGTTTTTGGCCCAAACTTTCAGGGAAAATCTTTCATTATAATTTTTTTATTCAAATTTGTATTTGTTTACATTTAGGTACTTGTTTTTTTGTGTTATGAAGGAATTTTGGCATTTCTTTTTTAATATATTATGGTACGAGAAAATTTATGTAACAAATAATTACAAAACACAAGAACAGATAGATACAAGGTATAATAAGTTTTATGTCCTGGTAACAAATTTACGACATTTATGCATCATAGAAGGCCAAGAACTCTTTATCCTTCCAAGTTCATTGTAAGTTCAACAAAACCGATTATCATATTCCAGGATATTATTTTGCATATGGATATCATTATTGCATTAAAGTTACACTTTTAACTCATAAGCATAAATAAAAAAATTAAAAACATTTATATATACACAGAACTAGTATTACCCATGTATAATGTGCATCCTTATTTTTCCCTCATAAACTTGGGCAAAAGAGTGTGATTACACCCTGAAAAATACGGTATCTCAAATTTGTAATTGCATTTATTAACTATTGGAGGTTTGTTAAAATATAAATTTCAAATGATAATTTATTTTGATGTTAGGCTTATTTTCATGTTAGTCTCCTTTAATGAAAGTTTCTCAAATCCAAATTTTTAACTTACTAAGCATGGAAAGTGTCTTATTCTCTTGCTTGTTTGTTTATTTGCTTTTTAGCTAGTAAAAGATTTGTTAACTCTGCCTCCATTTATGAGGCTGATTTGGTTGGCTTTTTCTTTCTGATTTTACATCAGTTATGAGATGGGGGTTGTCTCTGTGTAGTTGAACCTGTGACGATACACAGCTCGTCTTTTCTTTCAAATATTTATTTTTGGTGTTGCTTTTCAGCAACCTTCTCAAGGTACCACCAGAATGAATTTGAAAGATGATGGTGAAGTCAGAATACCTAAAACTTCATTTATTGTCAACGTTTGAAAGTTAATTTATCTCCCTCTATATTACAGATGAAGTGAAAAGTTTAAGAGAGACTAAATGACTTGCTCAAGAGTCATACCTGGTTATACAGCTTCTACCAGGCAAGCAGTTCAGCTCTCATTTTGTTATCAGAATTCCTTATCTTTGTTAGTATTATTCATCAGTGATTGTAGTGACCATATATTAACCATGTATATGTAATAGTTAATTATAATTACTATCTAATATGATACCATGTTAATTATAATTAATTTATAATTAATTATGTAATAAATACCATATTAATATAATGAATATACCTATGTATTAATCTATTATATATTAGTATAATAGATATATTAGTAAGCTCCTTATGTTACTTATTTGAATAAAGCATTTATGACATGCCTCAGAAATCCAAATATTTGTGTTATACAAGGTAAGATAAAGAGCTGATTCAGTGTTTTTAGATGTCATGATTTAAGCTGAGCTCCCATGAATGCTTGGCACCTTGAACATTATAAAGCAATAAAAATAAGTACTTTTTTTCATGCTTATATTAAAAGTCAAATATTTCTATGAATATTTCCAATTATCAGAGGCCATGATGATACATTCTTAAATAGGAAGGATCAGTATAATTTATGATTATTTTGTCTAATTAATGAGCCTAATCTGTTTTTATGCAAAGGGTTGAATTGCAGAGGAAAATGGGCCAGCGAGAATATGTGGGTGAGAGACACCTCAGACATTGGCAGGCAGTCCAGCCACCCCATTCTAGGAGAGTCCAGATCACTGAGCAGTTTTGGGCCTGCTGCTTAACACAGTTAACCATTTTTTTCCTCTTAATTTAGGCTTTTCATTCAGCTCTTCAAATATCTATTTAACATTGAGTGATAATTGTCCCCTACTATTTCATAAATGTAGCATGTGTCGTTTGAAGGAATCTCAGTATCAAGAGATTTAGATATCTAGAGCCAAAGGTCCTGATTTCAAAGCAACTTCACCACACTAGGAAAAGTGGCTGCCTGAGAGCTAGCATGAACTGCATTGTCCTGAGTGTTTCTGCACTTGCTTTATTTATGGAGGCTGGAAATCTAGGACATATTAAGACAACTTTATTTATTTATTTTTTTTAAAGGCGGTGACTTGGACTTTTAAACATACATGAGCAGGTTCATTAACCCTCGGTTGCCTCCATCGCTTGTTTCTCATGTTAATTTCTTTCCTCAGCCATTAAAAAAACCAATCTAGCACATAAAATACATGTATATCCTTTGGGACCAGTTATAAATAAACTTCCTAAATCCCAAGTTAATCAAGGCAACTAAATCTGAAGAAAACCTATCTTCCTTTTGCATTTTGCTGCCATTTTTATAGTTAAAAACCTACAATTACCCCAGAACCTGCTGACGAGGAAATCTCTAATAAAATGCTTAAATTAGGTCAGTGTAATATAAAATTCTATTTGTGAAGTTCTATTACAATCTGAATAATGATTTCCTTCCTGAGAAATAGTTTAGTATTTTTGTTTGTATCCATTCAATGTTGAATGAGGAATATATGTATTTTATACATGCTCCATGAAAGAACTCCCAAATTCAATTAGATGTTGACAATATCCCAGAAATTTAATATTCTTTCTCTTTCATATTTTACCAATAAAAATTATTCTTCTGTCAAACATAGTTTCTGAACTGTATAATAGTTTGAAAATAGATTTTTTAAAAGGATACTATTATCCAACAATCAAACTCCTAACTATATGCTCAAGATAAATGAAAACATATGTCCACTCAAAAATGGTACATGGATGTTCATAGCAGCATTATACTCAATAGTCAAAAAGAGAAAACAGCCCATTGTCCATCAAGTTATGAAAGAATAAATGAAAGGTCATTATACATAGAATAAAATATTCAGCAAAAAAAAAGAATGAAGTTCTGATACCTGTTACAACATGGATGAACCTTGGAAATATCCATATTGGAAGAGACCAGTCATATGAAATCACATATTTTGTTATCCAATTTATATAAGATTTCCAAAATAGGAAATATAAAGAGATAAAAAGTAGGATAGTGGTTACCTTGAGTGACATGGGTGACTGCTAATAGGTATAGGTTGACTTTTGGGGAAGACGAGAATGTTCTAAGATTAGGTGGTGGTTACACAACTCTCAGATTGTACTAGAAATCATTAAATTGTGAATCTTTAAATGGGTGAACTGTATTATATGTGAATTTTATCTTAATAAAGTTGCTTGATTAAAAAGTATATGCTGTCTTTTTAAATCTAGTATATTATAAAGCAATTTATTGAGGTATGATTATTATGTAAAAAGCTATACATGTTACTATATACAGCTCAATGAATTTGGGATAAAAAAAATGAAGCCATCATGACCATCAAGACTGTAGACATATCCATCACCTCCCAGAATTCTCTTTTACCCCATTATTTTTATTATTATTATTATTATTATTATTATTATTATTATTATGGCTTTGTGTGTATGCATGTGCATTAAGGACAGTTGACGTAAGATCTACCCTCTTAGCAAGTTTTAAGTATGCAGTACAGTATTGTTAGCTATTTGGCACTTGGCTTTATTGTAGATCTCTAAAATTTAGTGGGCATCCTTACACTGTTCCTGGGCTTAGGGGAAAAGCTTTCAGTTTTTCGTTGTTGAATATGCTGTTAGCTGTGGGCTTGTTGTATATGTCCTTTGTTACATTGAGATAAAATCTAGTGAATTTTTTTAAAAAGTGTTATTGTTGTGAAAGAATAGGAATAGACATGGGATGATTTGACTTCAGGGAAAAATAATTAAATGTGACTACATTTTCTTAAATTAATGCTACTTGAAGGCCTTTCTAACCTAAATGGAATCTTTAATTTCTCACATATTGTGATGTCATAAATTATCAGTAATAGCAACAAAAACGTATCTCCACATTTGAAAATTAGCATGGTAATATGTTTTACATCATAGTTGTTATTAAGTAATGTCAATACAGCAACACTGAACATGCTTGAAAGACTTTAGAATTGGTTTTATGAATAAATTTTTTTACTTACCAAACCACCTATGTCTTAAATTTTATCATCATTAGTTCAGCCAAGATCTATTGAGCCTTCACTATATATCCAATTGCATTTATATGTCACTAAGCAAACCACTCAGTAGATAATGTTCTTTCTCTAACGAGTTTTTGATATGGTAAGAAAACAAATTTGGCCATAATTGAGATACTAAGACTAAAAATAATTCTCACACTCATATGCATGTATCAAAGCTGATAACTACCAAATTTATATGTCCAGTTCTGGAAATTCAAGATTCACATATCCAGTGATGTACTAAAAATCTTTCTTGGCATTCTCCATTTAGATATAAGAGGCACACGAGCTCCACACCTACCTAACAGAAGTCTTAATCTCTCCAAACGCACTCTTTGCTCAGTGTTCTCCAATTCTTCTCCACTCCCAGTCGGCAGGTCTCACATGTGGACGTCATTGGTGACTTGCTCCTTCTTTCATCCTCACATCTAATCCAGTCCATCAGCCAACCTGTCAACCTACATTCCACACCAAATGAACTTAAACCAGCTCCTCCCTCCCTTCCTCCCAGCTGCTCACATCTCTCACCTGGACCATGCCAGGAAGCATCTCTGTGCTCCCTGATCCTACTGTGAGCCTCCTGCACAGCAGCTGGAGGGCTCTTTTTTTTAAACGATGAACCAGATTATGTCATTCCCTGTTCAACTTTCCTCAGCTTCCCTCCACACTTAGAATAAAATCCACTCTTCTTTGCCATGGCCTGAAGGCCGCTTCCTCTTACTCATTGTACTTAAGCCTCTGATGCCCTCGACCTTTCTATTAAATACTGTGTTCTGTCCGCACTGCTTTCGGTCTTGCTGTGCTGCCTACTTGGAACATTCTTCTACATTATTGGTGCTGCCCTCAACGCAGGCATCCCTCTGCCACCTCGCTCTCACCTGCACAGAGCTCTGAGTTCCAGTCACTCGCTACGCCCTTGACCATGGAATTCTTCTCCACCGCCCAGAGAGGTTCCTGCAGTTACATCAAGGGCATATTGGTTTATCTATGTTATTGCCTCTTTCCCCTGTGAGAGCATAAAGTTTCTGCAGGCAGGGACCTCTGTTTGTTTTGGTCAACACCGGATCTCCGGGGCCTAAAGCAGGGCCTGGTGTAAGTATATTCACTACGTATTTGTTAAATAAATAGATGTGTAGGGAGGGAGTAACTAGACCTGGGGGCTCAAAGTGTCAATACATAGCATGACCTTTTATCCTAGACATGGAGAAGACGAGAGAGGGACAGTTAGAATGGTGCCGAATACGGTGATGGTAGCTGATGGTAACATGCAGAGAAAGGCTTTAGTAACAAGATATGTTGTACTCAATAAAAATATGAATTTTGGGAGGAGGTTAGTATATAGTATAAAATCAAAAAACAAAGTTAAGATCAGATTTTGGAGAGGCCTTCGATATCATTATCAAGAACATTGGATTTCAGGTTACAAACAATGTAAACTCATTAGGAATGTGAAACTGAACAGTGATGTAATTGGGCCTTTTTGATAATAAAGTAGTTGGTTTTTAAAAGAATTTTCACTGTGCAAATAATAGCCACTGGATGGTCTATTAAAAAGTTGGTCTATTTTGTCTTATCACATCTGCCTTCTGTTAAAGTCCATAATTTCAAACACCTCAGCAGGAAAACTATAATATTTAATAAATGAGAGAGCCGGCTGGCTAGAGAGCCTCCTGTGGAAGAGAGGGGGAGAGGGTTGGCCTCACCTCACAGCATTACGGTCCATTTTGTATTTTTGAACTTGAAGTCAAACAACACCTGGCTGCATTCGGCCTGAGGGCTCTGAGTCTGCAACAGCACCCTCCATGCTCAGATGAACTAACCCCATGGGCCACCCCAGGGCTGGGTGCTCCTCAACACACAGGGCTGAGTTCAGCGGAACTGTTATCTGTCCACCCTTAAGTGGTTATTTTCACAGATAAGAAATGAGCAAACTGTAGCTCCATTTTTATAATTCCTTTTTGAAAATTAAAAAAGAAACTCATCAAATAACAATATCCATATTAAATTAGCTATGTTTCTGAAAGCTTTTAGGAAGTCAGATTTCACAGAAAAGCACAAATATAAAGAGGGGGCCTAGACTTATCCATGCACCTGCTTTCACTTTTATCTCATTATCTGAAGAAATTTCTGACATTCCAGAATATATTGTTTAAATGGTTATAAGAAGCATAATACCTACTGAGATTTTAAAAAGGAGGGGTATATCCAGAGTCCCAAGGTGTGAGATAAGGAGCTCTCTGGGCCCAGGAGAAGTGACTTTACAGTAATGGAGTCAGGTGGGGACAGGTGAATTTCCATAAAGATGGGTTCTCATCAAGGCCATTGAATTTCTCATTTGTTTTATGATTTTAGATGAACACCTTCTATGTCACTTACTCTTCTAAATTAATAACAACTGAGACATACAATATGCAGATCTTTACATGAAAATCTTCCAAGAGATTTAATCAGAAAAGTATAAAAGATATTTAGATTGTGTTTACTAACAGATGGGGTGCTGAAGAGATAAAGGGGCACCTAGAAAGCTCAAACATCTCTTAAAGGTCTTTTCTGAAAAACAAAACCAAAGAAATGGTATTAACTGTATTTTTATAATTTTCATACCATCAATGTGAAGCATTCTCAGTGTTTTTGTCATATTTTCTATTTTCATAAGAATCTCCCAAATATTGAAAAGGAGGGAAGATTTATTTATCACCCGACATTATGCATCCTGTGCACACGTGACCACATGCAGCAGGCACTCAGTAGTACACATAGATTGTTCTGCTAGCAGTTTGGGCCTAGAAATAACCTGTCGTGTTTTCGGTCATATATGGTCTGCAAATCACAAAAGGTTTATTCAGTCCTTTTCAATTCAATGGGACACTTACTGCCTCCTCCAAATGAGAGTGCCAAGCCTTAATACTTCTGCATTTGTTCATGTGAAAAGCAAGGAAATGCCTTTCAGAAGCTCCACCTTTTCAGTTGGATTGATAAATTGTTAGTTGTTCCTTCACGCATCGAAATGTCTCGTTCACATTAAAAGGAATGCCTGAAATCATGTACTTTGTAAGATGAAAGGATGCAAACAAAAAAAAAAAATCCCTTCTCTCTCGTTTTCTAGTAAATCACTATTTCATTTATCCTCTTTAAACTACCACCTTCAACAAAAAGTAGAATTCTGTTCCCATCAGCAGCTGGTTTAAATAATTCACACACCTTTGCTTAAAATTGTATGAGGAAATTGACTTAGTAAATGCTTGAAATCATGTCTACCAGATATGTTTGACATCCTGATAATGGAGCTTCTCTTTAAATACTTCAGTTTATTGAGTCACTGTGCAAAATATTTGCTGTTTCAGCAGCTTAATTCTCAGCAGACAACTTTATGTCGAGATAGGAGATGACACAGTGGAAGTGACAAAAATATATATTTAGTTCAACGGAAAAAAATGAGAGTTGCAGCAAAGTGATGTTAGGCATAAAATGACATTTTAAGACATTTTTTTTGCAACCACAAACAACAATATAGTAGGGTATTTTTTTGCATCCCTGTCTACTTTAGAATTAATATATGAGAGACTGTCAAGCCTTTCCGTACTCTTTTTGACAAGTTGGTTTGAAACTTTTAACCTCATACGTAATAATTGATACAGGTGACCTATAAACTGTGTGTGATCTGTTTTGACTGTATACATAGTTTTGATACTATTTTTATATCTAACCTTTTAAATGGAATGTTAGGATAAGTTTTAAAGATAATGAGTCGTCTCAGAGAAGCAATAGAGTTGTCTATCAGCAAGCATATTATTTGAAAATAACAAGTAAAAGCTATAATAATGTAGATGTAAGGTAAATAAATTCCCAAAGTTACTGGTATCTCAAGGAAAAGATAAAATTTCACACATAAAAGAAATGTCAAATAATTACAGAAGCATAAGTCAAATTAAGAATAACAGGCAAAACAAAACAAGGCAGAAGGAAATAATTATTTGATTATTTTTTCTTTGGTCTCTAACTCTCAGTTTTCTTTACAGTATCCTTAATTTTCAGAAAGATACTGTAAAAATCACACATAATTAAAATAATGGGAAATAGTGACTTAATCAAGACCATGCATGTATCACGTAACCAGGAATTTCTAACCAAAAAGGAGAACTTCCATTGATTCTGAGACAAAGCAACTTAAAAATTACTTTATTGTTTATAACTTTTAGATATAAGACAGTGATTTAGTTCTAATAGTTTGTTAACTCTGTAGATCTATAATTCTCAAAATGTTTGGAAAAAGTATTTTCAGTGTTTGAAGAATTGCCCTTTAAGTGGTTTATATTAATCCATTTTATTAAGCGACCATACATGAGGCTGTTTTATCCTTCTGGTATTAATTTATTGGCTAAAATAATTAAAGATAAGATATTTAAGGTAATTAAAAATCAGGCATTATCTCAATTTGATTCATAAGTGTGTTGATCTTTTTTCTTTGCTGAAGCACAGTTGCCGTTAGAGCTGCATCCATCCCAGTTGTATGTATCTGTGTGTGTGTGTGTGTGTGTGTGCCTGCGTGACAGATTTGTACATATATACACACATGTATCATGAAACCCTAATAACATTTTAAAAATTTGTTACTACTACTGCTTCTCCTACATATATTTATTCTCGTTCAAGCGTTATGATTGAAAACTGCTTCTAACTATTCTTCCAAAGATTGTTTTGTTTTGTTTTTGACTAACCTAAAAGAATCATCTCTCCTAGCCTCTCACTGTATGACAGTTGTCAGAATTGCTGTTTTTACTTCTCTAGTTGAAGAAACTTGATCTCATCATTAAAATGATAATAGCAACAAGAACAAAAAACAAACCCCTGTTTAATGTTTTCAGAATCCATGTGTATTAACTCATTTTTCTTCCCTACGTAATTGAGATAGTCTCATTTGCAAGGCATCCCCTAGGTCTGAAATTATTTCTTAATTCCACCTTGTTCTCCTACTATCTCCTTCCCACCATTTCTTTCTTCTTAAAATGCAGCAATAAATTTTACCCTTTGATCATCAGTCATCATTGTCCCATATCTCTTTCTGCACAAAACTTGCTTACCCTCTGAAATGCTGCTGCCCAAATTCAATTGACTTTTAGAAACCCGAAGCCATTTTTATCAATGATCTGGAAGCAGACATCTCCAGGGCTTTTTTATTTTCTCTAACATAAATTGTTTCTATTCGCTCACAATTCTTTCCTAAGACTTTCAAATTCTTCTCCTGTAGTTATCCTGTCAAAGATCCAACAATAGAAATTTTTCTTTGAGTTTTCTACAGTTTGACACATTTTATCTGCTTGACTCCTTTACCATGTCATTAATATTTTCTCACCCTCTCTTCTGATATAGGAATAAGTCCATCACCAGATAAACTTCCTTCATTCTTCTTTGTTGTTTACACATGGATTCTGTGTCCGGGAGTGTTTTATGTAACATCGGCTTTAATTAGATGGTATCTCATCTACCTAACATCAAACTAACATAAAATATCAAATCAGATTGTTTTTATCTTATTTATTTGTTTGTTTGTGGATAACAATCAGAACTTGGAAGGCAATCAAGCAAGCTGCTTGTACTTCATAAAAAAAAGCATTCTGTTCTTACAAGGGCAAAGATGCTGATCAGGAAACAGATAGCATTTATAATTATTGACTTTATCTGCATGCATGTGGCAGATTTGTGATTTAGTTGTTTTGTTCTATTTAATTTTCAATGCAAAAGAGACACATTTAATCACCATTAATTAAAGGACTGTGCCTAAGAGAGGTTCTATAGAAGACACCTGAGGCCTAGCCATGACCCTGGACTGTCTATAGTCAATGAGGAAGATTTGCATGCACACGAATACCTATACCAACCAATTATATACCTGAAGTGCTGTGGGAAAACTGAGTTATTAACTTTGATTGCTTTGATTACAAAAGCCTTTACTGATAGAGTAGCATTGGATGTGGATCATAAATCATCTGAGAGGAAAGTGTACATCAGGTGGAGAGAGTGACTGGTCCTGAGAATGGCAGGTGACCTTGGTGATCAGAGGGACCACCTTTGCAAGGAGACCACCTAGGATACAGCTATACCAAATAAGACAGAAACATGACAGCATTATATATAGTCAATGATTCTACATGTGTGTTAGTGCTCTAACAAAATTACGAAGCATTAGCGTTTGCTTGAAATGGAGTATTTATTATTCCATATCATTTGCTTTTCTTTCTACAGATAAATAAAACAATAGGACTAGTTAACAGTGTAAATAATAATTCAAAGTAGAACTAATTAATCAAATATGTATGATAAAATATAACAATATTTTGATAGCATTTCTTTCTGTCTGTCCTTAGATATGGCAATTTAAGTTTTTGTTAAACTATTGGATGTTCAAAATGTGTAGGCTATATTATTGTGTATTCTTACCTTTCATAAATTTAAGAATTTTAGAAAGGAAAGTATATACAAATAGGACTAATTAATTAGATACTGCCTATATTTATTAAAAACTATATGATCTTGTTGCTTTCTGTCCTATAGTACAGTGGGGCATTTTGACTCTGTTTCCTTCTCTCATACTTTTCTGGCCTGTCTGTAGCCTTGAGGACATCCTTGTTTGCTTTTGTGTCATGGTAAAATTGAATACAGTCAAACATACGTTTCATTTTTACTTGCGGTTCTGCTCTTATCAGACCCTGCATGACACTGATTCCTGGTGTCAGTTCTACGTGATGACATCAAGCTCAATGTCCTCTCCACAAAGGCATTGGAGCATGGGATACTTAGGGTTTCCCTTACTTAGCAACAGCAGCTTTTAGACTTGTAGGAATTAATTTCCAGCCTTCCAAAAATACCCAACCAGTTTGTACCTACAGGCTTGTTTTGGTAGACCGGCTGTTTCTCAATTAGGTCCTTTGCATATATAAATGCATCATACCAGTTCTCTGTGCCTCAAATGCCTGACATTTTTAAATACTCTAAAACACATTGCATGTCATAAGAAAAACAGCTCTTTCTCAGGGAACAGGAAAGCAAAAGGTAATTTTAACCTGTGAAATCAAAGTTGGTTTCCACATAAGTTATGATTGCAGTAAAGAAATGGAGAAAGTACTGTTAAACCAGTTTGCCCATTCCTGGTAATGTTTTTATTTACTTCTTAAACAGTCTTGTTAAAAAAAAAAAAAGTCTAGCGTTTTTTTGGGGTTTTTTTGCTGTTGAGTTTTTGTTACAGCTTACGCATAGCATTGAACAACTCAGATGTAGTCAGTTTATCCCTTTCTAGGCACCTTCTGGCCTTTACCAAGGTTGTCAAACAGTTTGGAGGAGCAACACATATATTTCTGTTTTACTTATTTTTTTTTCTATCCTCATCCTCAGTGTATTTCCAAATTAGTGAAGGAAATTCTTTATCCACACTCTAAAAGTATAATTGGGTAGAAGATCGACATTTTCACATTTTTTCTATGATTGATAGCAATAATAACCATATTGTCTATGGGTATGATCTGCTTCCATAGCTCTCAGTTCAAAAAGATCTCACTAAGTGATTTTGCATGTTTCACTGCCACTGAGGAGTGACTAAAACTTTCAGTGTTTTCTGCCACATATACAGATAGATGAGTAAAGTGTAGTTTGCATTTGGACAAGGTATCAACAACCAACAATTTTTGTTTTTTTTTGTTTTCTGTGCTTTCATCAAAATCTTCATAGACATCAAGATGACAATTTAAAACTCCATTTTTCAGAGCAAAATATGTTAGAGCTAGGAAGACCATTTGAGACATTTTTGTTGCTGTGATTGGACACATCATTTGATAGACAGAAAGCATCAGACAAAATCAGTTTTATGTTGTAAGGGCTAACATATCTCTTGTCAGAATTCTCCCTTTCATTCACCCATGGAACATTTTAGTGGCAACCTCTGATTCAAGAAATGGAGCTTTACTTGGTTTCATTGAGCCGTCAAGAGAAGGAGGTGATAAACTGTGTCTGAATGACATGATAACGTTTGTTTACAGAGTGTGGTAGTGTGTGTTCATTTGTGCAGTACACACAGACTACTTCAGTAGCTTCTATGGTCGTTGAGTGTTGGTGTCTTTTAGGGAGACGGAATCTTTTTATTTTTCAATTAAAGTTTATTGGGGTGACAATTGTTAGCAAAGTTACATAGATTTCAGGTGTACAATTCTGTAATAAATCATCTATATATCACATTGTGTGTTCACACTCAGAGTCAGTTCTCTTTCCATCACCATATATTTGATCCTTTTTACCCTCATCTACCACTCTCCTCCCCCCTTACCCTCTGGTAACCACTAAATTATTGTCTGTGTCTATGAGTTTTGTTTCTTTGGTTTTTTTTTTTGTTCTTTTGTTGTTTTTAGTTTTATATATATATTTTTTTTCTTTTTTGTTTGTTTGTTTTTTTGTTTTGTTTTGTTTTAGCTGAGCCATCCTGCCACCTGTTGGCAGCTCAGCGGCAGCTCAGCTCAGGCCGGGACTCAAACCGCTGTTGCTCAGAGCTCAAACTCTTGAGCGAGCTCTTAACCAACTGAGCCACTCGGCCGGCCCTTGTTTTTAGTTTATATACCACATATCAGTGAAATCATATGGTTCTCGACTTTTTCTGTCTGATTTATTTCACTTAGTATGATGACCTCAAGATCCATCCATGTTGTCACAAATGGCACCATTTCATCTTTTCTAATGGCAGAATAGTATTCCATTCTATTGTAGTGTATGTATACTACAGCTTCTTTATCCAATCATCTATCAAAGGACACTTTGGTTGTTTCCATGTCTTGGCTAGATATATGTGCTCCGATGTTCACTGCAGCTTTATTCACAGTGGGAGATGAAATCTTTTGATTGACTTAGAAACACATATCTGCCTTATGCTGACATGGGAGATTCAATCTCCATATGTGCTTTCACATCCCCTTCTCCACCTTGCCCAGATTTTATTGTGAAGTATCCTTACTTTTGGTTATTTACCTCTCTAATCCGGTTTTCTGTATCCTTCCATAGGTCATTAAAAGACTGCTGTTGTTTTGCCATCTTTTTCAGTGATGCCTGAGTCATGTTGCCTTGGGCGTAATCATTCTTGCTTTCACATGTGAGCTGTTAGGCAACATGGACACATTATCAATCATGTTAAAAATTAAACCAGTACTATCTTGATACAAAGCACAACAGTCAGGCCATAGGCAAAATGGACAGACTGTTAAGGCTGCATGATTACAGTGTACTTAAGTTGTATCACTTGGAGTGATGCAACAATGGATGATCCAACACTGTGAAGCACAAATCATGGTTGTCAACCTCAGCAGTCTGGAAAAAACAGCAACAGGGACCATGAAAGTTGAGCCATTTATGCCATACCCATTCGAAACTGAAAACAGCGCTGCTTTCAGCCCCTATTTTTGGGAATAAGATTGGAGTTCCATACTGTCTCCCAGCCACCATTGCCAAAGGCAGATTTCTTGAGCTTTGCATCCCAAAGATGTTTCCTGGGATGTAGGACTCGCCAGGTAGGTTAGAATGCTTTTCTTGGTCAACCTAACAATTTGTGCATCTTGATTGCTTGGGGGTGAAAAGGTACATTAATGGTTTGAAATCCCACAAATAAACATTCATTCTTTTAGCTTACGTCTTTGTTCCCTGTTAAAATGTAGAGTTACAAAGAGATATGAAACATGAAGGTTACCAGTTGTTTACCATTATTATGAATGAGTTTGCCCTAGAATGAGGCATGACATTGCAGGAGCTCTCTGAATGGCCTGGTTTAGGAGATGAATTGAGCAAATCATAACTCCGGGGGATCTGGGAGTGTGAGAGAAAATCCTCCCCAAAATGGTGCCTGTGGTTCCTTCCTTTCTAAGGATCTTTAATGTCTTCAGTCTTTGTTTTTGATTATTTTTATTTAGAAGGAAATTTTAGCATAAAGAGAGGAATGCGAACTCTCCAGCAAAAGAGCAGCTGGCCTCCGGAATGGGGATGATGTTTAAAGTCAGCTCAACCAGATGATTAGAACAAATTCTGGCTCCTGTACTAGTCACAGATGACTAGCACAGATAAAGTCCAAAATTAAGATTTGTTTTTTGTCCTCATAAAGCTTACAGTACACTATGGGCAAGCAAATACTAGTCAAAGAATTATACACAGAACATTTATCATTCCAGCTGTGATAAGTGTTGTAAAGGAGAAGCCCATTTTGTGAGGGTACGATAAAAGATAATTGACCTGGTTGGAGAGATCAAGGAAGGCTTATGGGGAAAGACCACCGAACTTATATTTCAAGAAAGATTAGGAGTTATTAAGAACAGAGAATGCAGTTTGGGCAAAAGAATGGCATGTGCAAAGGCGATGAGGTGAAAAGCAGAATACTGTTTTAGAGGAACTGAAAAAAGGCCAGTGTGGCAATAGCTCTAGAGGACGTAGGTATGGTGCAAATAGAGGCTGGTGGCTAGGCATAGGTTAGGTCTCTGTGTTTAGTTGAAATTTTCATGTGTTCTTTCATTCTGTGATTTTTGTCCCTTTATCAAGAAAGTCAACAGGCTTCCCTTTACATCAGGCTATTTTTATTTGGAGTTGCTCAAGTGAATAATTACAGTATTAACCCTTCTGTCATCCTGGCTTTTGCTTCTAGCTACCTAGCCATGGAAGCTGTCTGTCCTCTTACTGTCAAAAACAGATTATTCTGTTTATCCAGATTCTTGTGGTCACTTTCTCCCATCAGTTCAACCATGGTAAGGGGTAAATTCTGGTCCTTTGTGAATAGTCTTTTGATTATGCATCACATTCATCTTTTTTGGTCAGCATTTCTAAAAATCAAATCTCAAATCATATCAATTTTCAGAACCACCATAATTTTGCCTATCTATAGACAATCAGAGTAGTTAAATACTGATGGAACCAACCAATAAATTTTCTGCATAGTCCATAGTGTCTTCTAATATATTTGTTTTATTTTTATCTGCCTTTCCCCCCAACCCCTCAGGATACTTGTATTTCTTTATTTCTAAACATCACTCACTGTTCATTTTGCTGCAGTCATTATTTGTGCAGGTGGAATAAATGTGCCAGTTCCTTTTATAAAAACAAGGTGATACACTTTCACCCACTGGGAATCCATCCAAATCAAATACTCTAACATGGCCACAGACCTGAAAGCCTGACTTACCTAGTTATGTTTGTTTTGTTTTGTTTTGTTTTTTAGCTGAG
Source organism: Hipposideros armiger (assembly GCF_001890085.2). Taxonomy (NCBI): domain Eukaryota; kingdom Metazoa; phylum Chordata; class Mammalia; order Chiroptera; family Hipposideridae; genus Hipposideros; species Hipposideros armiger. Next base: position 1,279,332 of record NW_017731726.1, read on the forward strand.
CCATCCTGCCACTTGTTAGCAGCTCAGTGGCAACTCAGCTTGGGCCGGGTATCAAACTGCTGTTGCTCAGAGCTTGCACTCTTGAGTGAGCTCTTAACCAACTGAGCCACTCGGCCGACCCCTGACTTACCTAGTTCTAAGACTCTAAATGATGTTGGTAAAAGAGTCAGAATAAATTTTACTTTTCATTGTGTCTTTCCAAGGTGTTTTCTGTACAAATTTTCCTGGGTAATGTCTTTTTTGGCCATTTATTGCCATTTTTAGTTTGTCCAACAGCACTTAGCCTTGGCTTAGGAAAACCTCTTTACCACTGATTTTAATTTTCCTCATACAGAAAATAGAAATGATAATATCTTTTCCTGCATATCATGAGAAGATAAAACCATAAAGGTAAAATACTGAATATGAAAGCACGTCGAGGGCCGGCCGAGTGGTGCCTTGGTTAAGAACTGGCTTGGGATGCCAGAGGATCCCGGTTCAGATCCCATATGAGGGCCAGTGACCCTGCCCTCTACAGCTAAGATGCTGAACAACTGCTCAACCTGGAGCTGGGCTGCCATGAGTCGCCGGCGACGGCGTAGGCTGCAGCCCCTGTGGCAGTGGGTTGCCATGGGCTATCGTGTGTAGCCAGCAGCCGCAGTGAGAGGCAGTCCAGAAGCGGGTGACTGATGTGCCTGCCCGGGAAGAGCGCAATGATGGTGCCAACTTGGGCCAGTGAAGCAACGTCCTCCACAACTAGGCTGAAGAACAAAAGGACAGCAACTTGTCTGTTCTCCTTCCCCCAATTCCCCAGCGCTGTTCCCCTTCCCCAATTCCGCAATTAAAAAAAAAAAATCTTTAAAAAAAAAAGCACATCAAACAAGTCTAAAGATTCTAAAATGGTGGATGACCCTCTATTACATAAAATTCCAGTGATAAATTCTAATTCATCCTTATTTATTTTTAATAACAGGTTGTTCCACTTTTTATAAATATTCTATACATTAATATCATTGTGAAGTCATTTCCACAGCTGTCTCTTTTTGGTTACAGATGTTTTACCCTCAAAGAAAATGTAATTTTTTTTTCCTGGAGTTTTGATTGAACAAGTTTTGAATCTAAGTAACTGCAGAAATATCTAATGGTGCTTATCTGTGAAGTAAACATCAATTACTTGAATCTTATAAGTTAATCTTTTTCAGCATACTTTATTCTTCTTGGTATCTAAGAAAACACCCTACTTGCAGACAGCAAGAAACTGATAGAAAAGTAGGAGAGAGATAAATAAACAATCAATTATAAAAATACTGTGGAATTGTCCTGGAGTGATGGGTAGGATATTATAACAAGACATTGGGGAAGACAGTGAGGGCTTCTTTGAGGAGGTGACCCATAAAGTGAAGTTTTATAGAATGAGAAATTTTAGGAGGCAGTGGTGCAGGAGAAGGCACAAGGACACCTGTGGAGGCAAGGGTAGATAATTGAGTTTTTTGACCATCAATCTGGCACTATTTCTGGTCCCATCAGGCCTCTATGTCAGGATAAATTTAAAACGGGCCCGTAAAAATAAGACCAAAATACATCTGAAACCTACCAGAGCGCTTTAAAGGGTATATGTTTCCAGACATCATTTATTAGAATAACAATAATGGCAATAATAATAATTATTATTATCATTTAAAATAATTAATCCTATCATTTATTCACTTCAGCACATTTTATCTTTGTCTTCAGCTTTTTTCTCATTTTTTCCTTTCTACAATAACCTTTGTAAGAATGAATTAAATGTGCACTATGAGTTTCATACTGTTTCATGTTACTAAATCCTTATGGAGTGTTCTAAAAGAGAGAGATGTGTGTCTGAGGGTGGCAGTAAGTGGAATGTTAAATATGGGGTAAGCTGAAGACTAATGAGATGTATTAGCAATAGTTTCTGATGTGGTTACCTTGATGACTTTCAAATTCCAGTTATTTTGTTCTGCCTTCTCTAGTTGCATCCTTAATCTTTGCAGAGGTAGAGGACAGGGCATTCCTAACTCACATACCTTCTGCTTCCTTGACAGGGCAGCCTGGACCCTCTGAAACTATAAATTTATCTATAAATGCAGCATTCTATACTCCCCTGGAAACCATGCCTTCTCTGCAGATATCATTCACTTTTCCTTTTCATTCTCAGACCTGGAGTCAATCACCTAGAGGGATTTCTTGCAATGTCTGTCACTCCTTATAGCTGACAAAGTCATCTGTATGTGTCCCTTCAGAGAAAAACAGAAACTCTTCAAACCTTTATAAATATTGTGAATCACAACTCCTGGTTTGCCACCTCCACTCTACAAAATGTCCTTTCGATTAGTTCCATCTCGATTGGGTGTTACACTGTGCTATGAATAGACTCAGGACATTTTCTCTGCCCTAATTTTGTTTTTTCTTTCTTCTTAAAACAAACATCTCCAGCTGTGATCCACAGGCTTTTTAGGCTCATAAGTCACTTGTTATATATGACTTTGAGGTAGAGAGTTGCATTGCCTTTTTAAGTTGAGTACATAAGATACATGTCTTAATTTCACTGAGGTAAAACAGTGAATTAACTGGGTTAGGGACATGGGTATCCTTGTTTCTGGGGACTTCAATGTCTAGTCAATGCTATATGGATTCTTTGCAGAATAATTAGGAATCGAGTTGAATTCATTAAACATTTTTATTAGTCCCTCAGTACATTATATTATCATTTACCATTTTGTTGTGCTGCAATGTGTTTCTACATAATAAACTTGAAGAGAAAAGCCCAAGTGGGTGGTGCTTATATAGCTAATGATACCTTTTTTAAAATGAGACATCTTGTGGAGAAATAATAAAATATTACAGAGTTTGTCATCAAATGGATATTATTCCCAACACCATGGTTCTACCATGTGGCATTAATGTGTGCTGAACAAATGAAATTTTTCTCCAAGTATGCAAAGTGTTCATATTGTCGGTCATAAATCCCCATTTTTCCACAAAGGCTTCCTATTTATTTGTATGAGTAGGTGTCTTATCAACAATATATTCACTTCCCAAAGGAGTAAGACATATCCAGATACCTGGATATTTACTGGGGAATTGTGTGTGTAAATTACCAGTGGTTTGTTCACTCCGAGTTATCCCCAGATAATTTTCTGTTATCAGTATTGCCCATCTAGAACTGAAAGTCTGTGCATTTCAAGATAAGTCTTTTTTTTTTTTTTGAGTTGCTACAAATGCTTTTGGGTGTGAGTGTAAGTCTAGATAGTAGGTGATACTCTTTATCCACAGGTGATTTCCAACTAATCAAATCATGTTGATAATCCTTGGGAACACACCAGGGACCACACAGACAGGGTTACTGCACTTGAGGAATTTATATTCTATCTCTGTGTTATTTTCTACTGTATTTATAATCAGTTCTCGCTCTTTACAAGTTGATACAAGTATTAATAAAATTAATATTTTCAATGTTTATGGGTAGGTATATTTTTTAGGCACTTATATCAAGTTTACTCTTCACATGAAACATATTAAGAAAACAGTTACAATATTTCTCAAACTGTTTAACTATTTCTATGAAAACACAATAAAAATATTTGACCCCCTTAGGTATCCAAAGACACTGACTTAAAATATAAGGGGGGAATGAAAAGAGGGAAGAAAATACTGCATTCATCTTCTTTGTTCCCCCTCAAGAAAATTCAGGTTGGACAAAGGACATGAGAATGTCAAAAAGAAACTTTCTTGTACATACGTCCTGTGCCTGGGCTTTCCCTGCTGACCTTTGGGTAGCTCTTCCCAGGTCAATATAAGAGCAACACGAGGCCAGGAAACATCTCAGAATGGAGAATGGAGTTGGCTTCTCTCTCCCACGAGTCTGGCCTATTCTCTAGTCTCAGAGACATGGGGATCAAGGGAATGGGAAGATTTTGATCATGGCTTAATAAAAACCCCACTTCCTCCTAGATACTTACGTCCCCATTCTTTTACTGAGGGTTCTTCCCATAATCTTTCCCCAGTAATTCCTCTCTACTCCTATTACCTTTGACAACTAAAACCTCAACATTCTCTCATTATCAGTTTCTAATTACGCTAGCTAACTAGTATATGTTAGATCAAGGCTGAATGAAAAGGCCCATTTGTCTAATCAGTTCAGCTCCTTTATAATCTATGCGGGCAGAGGGTTACGTACCTATGTGTTTTGGCCAACGGGGAACTGAGCCTTCTCACAATGATACATATTTTGGGCACTCAACTTATGTCTGACATGGAGCTGAATTCTAAAGATAAACTGGGATTAAAAACATGGGCACTGCAGGATTTGTCAGGGTGGGCTGGAGAGGAGGAGATATACATTGGACAGGCAAATGATTCCGCAAATTTATGGAAGGTTACAACTGTTTTAAGTGCTATGAGAGCATATAAAAGGGAGGCCTGTCATGGTCTAGGGATTTGGGCATGCTTCTTCAAGGATATCATTTTCTTGGAGTTAACTAGAGGTGATGGGGAGGGCAGGGTGAGATCGTTTTGTATATGCAAAGCTCCCCCTGTCTCCTGCAACAGAGAGCATGGTGTTCTGGGAGCTGAGAAAAAGCCCCACACCCAAAGACCCTAAATGTTCGTAGAGGCTTTTGGCTTCAGTTAAATTTTAGGTAAACATCCTATGAAATGGTTTACAGCAGTTATGTACAGATGCATCTATATTTCTTTTAGAATAAGTGTTCTTTTGTGTATTCAGTGAACAGTGACTGAAAAATCCTCTGCATACTTGTTTGTCTACTGGGTACTGTAGACACACCCAGTACCTCCAGATTTGAGACTGAACCTCTGCCTGATCTCAAGCAGTTCAGTCTCTAAAGTATTTAAATTTTCATCTTTGAATACCTGACCATCAGCGAGATATGGGAAATGTACTACAGTTTAGTGGAGGAAGGTAGAGTCCTTGTTCAAGAAGTAATGATATTCATTTAGATGTCTGCCCTGCAATAAACTGCTTTGCACTGGTGGGCAACCTTACAAAACATGAAGATGGATGTTATTGCAGATGTCTGGAGCTTTAGAATGCTGGGAAACGTCAAAGGAACTAATGGGTTCCAAGTATTGAGCTTGCTGAAGCTCTAGCAGAAGTGCCAGTGAAGTGTCTAATTAATTGTTACTAATTGGCAATCACTGAGAGAGGCAGCAGTGAAATGCACTCCCTCATTTCAAGGAACATAGATACACACAGTACAACTGACAAAGCCTTCATTATCAGGAGGGTAGCAATTACCCATGAAACCCTACTTGATAACACTGATATTATATAGCTGCGCATTTAGATTTGCTGAAAAACAAGATCGTTTTTGAGGCTTATGTGAGTTTACAGGTGTTTATGAGGCTTGCAAGTCCTGTTAAGGTATCAACAGAAGCGGGATTTGATATTCCATCATGTTCCACTGGTCAAGTACTTTATCACTGGAAACATCCTAAAGACAAATACTCTGCCATGTGATCCCTCTGAGAGGCTTTCAAACTAAAAATGGATTTATTATGACTGTGAATTCCAGTTTCTCTGAAGACTTTCTCTGCTTATATGTCCGTGGAGTTTTGATTTGAAATATAACGGTTGCCTTCTGGTGCTCTAAAAAAAGCTGCTCCCAGGACTTCATCACACCCTTCTTCTACGGTTTAGAGCTTTGTACAAACATCAGAATGCCTTATGTTCTCCTCATTTTTTTCTGCCTGCTACTAACTGTGCTGTTTTGCATGCAGGATGTTAATGAGCGTTGCTGATGGAGTAGAAACATTTATTCAAAGGGCCATTCATTCAACAAATATTTATTGGCTGGCATAGGAAATCCTAGAGTGGGTAGTAAGACAACCTTGCAGAGCTTTGCTTGTTCTTCAGTTAACCTCTATGAGGAAGAAGAAAAAAAAGGGAAAAATGAGGAAAAGTCCTTCGTAGTCCAGACCACACACTCTTCCCCTACCAACCAACGGTTCTCCTTGCCAAAGTATTTTGGGGATTTCAAAATACTAAAGAATAATTTAAGTTTTAGACATTCAATATGTTCTTGTGATTGAAAATGTGACCATTCCCTAAAGTAATTTCCCAAAAAGTGTTTATAAAGCAACAGAGTCACAAATGGACACAAAACTAGTTCAATTCGATATTGAATATAGAGTATGGAGGAAAAAGTAGATAATTCATTTTTTCTATAAGTACTGTAATATATTGGGATACTGGACACATATTTATTTCAATGACTTTTCTACTGTTGGCAAGCTATAATGAATGATGAATTTCATTTATTTGGCCTCCTATGCTGTGCCTCCTATAGGTTTGAAGGGAAAAAAATAGACTTTGAACTAGGAAGTTTGCATTTAATGTTGGCTTTTCCATTTTCTTGCTGTGGGACTGTGGATAAAGCATTTAACCTCCAAAATTGTGAAAAATAATAATAATAATAATAATAATAATACCAGCAGTACCTATTCCTTAGAACTTTTGTGATCTCACAAGATTTTAATAAACATATAAATGTGTGAATATATGTGTATATTATTTTAAAAACCTTTTTTAACTCTAAAGATTTTTAGTTATATATGTAACATTTTTATTTATAAAAATGTTGTCTTTTATGAATGCTGTAGTGTTGTAATGTCACAAGTGTGAGAGTTTAAAAATAGGTTCCAAGTTGAAGCTCTAACTCTTTTCTATGTAATTTCATTCTGATCTAATACAATAATAATGTGTTCAAAGCTCTTTGAACAAAGACAGCATGGTTTAAAAAACTTTTATAGTTCTAAAGATAATCTGACCAATTTTGTCTAGTGGCTTCTTTGACATCCTATATTTGTATCTGTAAATAAAAAAGGTAAGAAATACTCTTAATAATTGCTGTTTTAGTTACTTTAATAAATCAGATTTCTATATATTACAGGCAGAAACCTGGTTAGATGAAGACCAAAATACATTGCATTTCATCAAAACCAAGATACTATCAGGTATAACTAAGAAAAAAATCCCAGAGATAATTGAAATATGACAAGTTATTGATTTTATTACATGGCTAGATTACAGAAATGTTATGATGTGATGAACAAAGTTGTCTTAGAATCAATGAAATTTGGGATATGGAATATGATTTATTTGCATTTTATCTGAGTTAGCTAAAGCAGTCATTATGCTGATTACATAGTATTCATTTATCCATTCATTACGATAGATATTGGCTATGCTTGCTATGTGCAAACATGATATTAGGTGAAAATATCATTAGACAATCAGTGCAGTATGTCGTATATGGGAGCTCATGTGCTGTTTGGGAGGTAGATGCTAATTAATAATTCTACTAATAAATGTAAAACCCTGACACTCCAGGACTATTTAGTAGGGGAAGACATTTAATAGGAGTTACCCTCAGCATGAATCAGGGAAAGCCCCTCTCAGAAACTTACATGGAAATGGAACTGAGGCCAAGAGGGTGACAAAATATTAATTGGGAAGGAGATCATGATTTACATTTTCAAATTACTATTCATAATGAACTTTGCCTAGAGGACTGCTGTGGCACTGGTTTTATTCATATTCTTCTTCTCCTTGCTTGTCTAAGTCCCACAGTTTGTCTCCAATGTAGGACCACTATCCGTTCCCCATACCGATCTGGAACAAAATACATCTCTGTTTTCCCAGGACAGTTATTCTAGGCCACTTCCTAAGCTCTTGCTATCATTTAATGTATAGTTGTTGTTTTTGTATAAATTGTTCTGCTTAAAACACTTGTTTATTTCTCACATATTCTGTAAAATGTGGGTCCCACTTTACTTAAAATGAAACTTGATGCAGTTTATCTGTCTTTATCCATTTCTTTTTTTTCTTATTCAAATGCCTTCTATCCTAAATTTGAGTCATCTTGTAGAAAAATATCACAAAACTTCTTGGGTTAAGAAGTAACTTCCTCATTGGAGTCCCTGAGTGTATTAGTTGGGCTCTCTAGAGAAGATAAACAATAGTGTGTGTGTGTATATAGATAGATAGATGATAGATGATAGATAGATAGATAGATAGATAGATAGATAGATAGATAGATAGATAGATGAGAGAGATTTAATAAATTGGCTCATGCAGCTGTGGGGGCTGGCAAGTCCAAAATCTGCTGGACAGCCTGGCAAGTTGTAGACCAGGGAAATGTTGATGTTGCAATGTTGAGTCCAAAGGCAGCCTGCTGGCAGAGTTCTCTTCCTTGGGTACCTCAGCCTTTTTCTCTTAAAACATTGAACTGATTGGGTGAAGCCCACCCACACCCTGGAACATCATCTGCTTTTGCCCTGTGTCTACTGATTCAAAGGTTAATGTCACATAACAAAAACCTTCATAGCAACATCTAGACTGGTGTTTACCAAGTATCTGGGCACTACAGCATGCCCAAGCTGTCATGTAAAATTAACCACCTTACTAAGATCATCAGCTTCATGCAGATGGCAGAAATAGGATGATCAGATACTTTCCTCATGACTTAAGTCAACACCCTCTAATTCCACTAAAGCTCATGGTATTGCAATGATGTACTCAGGTAGGACCATGTAAAAATCACAATGTCATGGAGCAGAGGACTTCTCTTAAAACTCCTCATCCTCCAAATCCCCTGTCAAATATCACTTTTTCCAAAAAGCATCGTTTATGCTGTTAATCAGACCCCTTGGTCCTTCCTTTAACTGCCCCCATAGCACTTCACACATTCTTCCCATTGGATTTTCACTCATACTGCTTCCCCCGAAACTCTTA
>NW_017731726.1:1292615-1293785 GCF_001890085.2 Hipposideros armiger
GTGCTATCTTCTTTGCTGATTGCATTTCCAAGGGATGGCCCCCAGATCTTTGAGGAAAACATTCCTGGGTTGCAGACCAGGCAAGAGGCTTTTAGAAAGATACTCATCTCATCTCAAAGGGGCAGAAAAAGCACTTACCAGTTTTCCAAAGTGAATGCTCTAAGGCAAGGGGAGGCTAGGGGCCTGGATCTGAAGTTTTATCCCATGGAGGAAACATTAAAGCTGTTGGTCAACCACCAGAGTCACCTCCTGACCAAGCAAAGCTTAGTTCATGACCTCCACCAGAGGAGAGCATATGACAGTCTTTCAGTGGTTTCAGAAGGGATCCTCTGATAGATATGTATGGGCTTTTGAGGTCTGGACTCAAGTGGGTTAAGATGAGTCTTAATTCAGGGATCTTATTGGGATTGGGCCAAATTCATGCTAGAAAGATGAGGGTCTTGAAACAGGTATTTACAATAAAGTTGTTTGATTAGAGAACATGGCTTTTTGAGCAGTCTGTTGGTTTGGAGAGAGTTCCTGAAGCAAATAATTAAGTTTTTTACTGGCTTATGGCCTATCTTCCTTGAGCAAGTATTTGTTGGAACAAGTAAAAAAGTAACGTTGATGTAGAAGCCCTTAATCTTGGTCCTGGTAGTTAAAAGATGGGATGCCTTGAGGTCATTTCTAAGTAGCTGACTAAACATTCAACTGTTTATATTTTTTTTCAGAAATTAAAATTGAAGACAAAGATGATTTTCATTTCACTAGGATTTGTTTCTTGACTCAGTTTCCCTGGCTGCAACTGTCATGAGTGAATCTTTAAGCATCATGTGAAAACGCTTTTTAAGGTCACAGTAATATGATTTGTGTTTTTAAAAGAATTACTGTCCATTTAAAAGCTCTAGCTACTCTCCGAAATTATTTGTTGACTTACAAATTAATTGATCCCTGAGTTTCTAAATAACTCTGGGCCCATTCCAGGAACACTTGTATTAATTGACCCAGCAGAGGGTCTCTGTGGTTGTCTCTGTGACCAGATAATGTCTACCAGGTGAATCCATTTAGGGAGTCCTACATAAATCTGTGATCATAGCCCAATGGGATTGAATGCAAATCTCCCAACTCCAAGTGCTTAAAGTGAGGTATGCTTATAAACAGAATTAATAAAATGACCAAAAGTTAGCTATA
>NW_017731726.1:1293951-1297614 GCF_001890085.2 Hipposideros armiger
TATAACATATTAAAATGATTAGATTAATTTGATATTATCACTGTTTTTTAAAGGCAGGGTTATATACTTTTGCAACCAAAATTTAACTTAATTTCTTCTTACAGGTTATGCATGAGAAAAAAAAAAAAGTTCCAATAGTCAGGTGGGGAAAATCAGAAATTCTAAACCTAAACTTGTGTATCATAACCTTATACCACATAGCTTGCTAGTTCAGAATTCTCATTTCATAATCACTCTCTTTGATAAATGATTTATATTTCAAAATTCAGAGCTCAAGACAGGCAATTTATGTCCATAAAATTAAATATAAAGTGACCTGCTGCCTGTAAAGACAGAACTTACTCTGTGATTCGAGTATGCCACTCCCAAAAGTAATTATATTAAACCTAAAAGCTTTCAGTTTTGAAATAGCTATTTGTTTCACAAACTCTGTGTAGACTGAGTACTGATTCACTTCCCAAAAGAATGTGGTTGTCTGTAGACCCAGAATCTCCTCTTCTCAATGAGTCTATCCCTAGAGGCATCCTGTGCTAGCGTTTTGTAAGGTATTGGACTTCTTTCTTTCTCATTGCTGCTAGCATTTCTACATTTCCTTTGTCTATTAAAAAGAATACAGGGAAAGCATGTATTTTTGCACTGAGTGAAGGCTTTGGGTATGTGTTTCTTTGTATGTGCATTCTTACAGTGTTGATTGAACAACTCTCAGTAAAGAGTTCTGTGAGGAAATAATTTCTCCCTCAAGCTCCATTACTTTCTGATTTAATTGTGTCCATTTCATTGAACTGAAAGAGACAATAATATCTCTGAGAATTTCTTTAGCAGCTTCTAAAATAAAATTACACTATAATTATATTTATTTTCGTTAGTTTATTACTTGCTTCTTCAGGGGCATCTTTAAAACACTGAAAATTAAATCCTTATTATCTTAAGAATCTCCAATAAACCCATTTGTCAAGAACATTGGGCATTTGATCATCTTATGGTAATTAAGATATTATGTGGGAAAACAAAATGCTATATGTGGAACCCAAGCGAGTAGTAACTTCCGTGTGTATTCAGTGAATGATAGCTGAATTTGAATGTAGGTCTCAATGAGTCATGGCCTATCATCTTGTTTGCCTCTCAAATTTCAGCTCTTCTAGTCTCTTCTCTCAAAATCTACTGCCCTTACTAGTTATCTAATGAGAACCTTTTGTTGCATTTTTTTCTAGATGGCACCAATTGCCAATATTGTGCCTAGAGATTCATGATTTTGTCTTTCAGCATCTCCAAGCAGGATGGCTGGCTTTATCAACAAGGTTTAGATAAGAGTAGCTCAAATGATATATTGAAAGACTTTATGTGTAGCTCAGGTTGGGAAATAATAAATGCACTCTAAAGTAGAATATTTTGTTGAAGAGAAGGAACTTAGAAAACTTTTTTCATCACTGTGATTTTTAAACCACATTTTAAAACTTGTGAAACTAAGGTATATCTGTGAAACTAAGGCCTTAGTGAGTTAGGGCAAAATCAAAGTTTTTATGTTACAGTAAAAATTTTATTGAGGAACCAAGCTCAAAATTCAGCAAGATGTGCCATCTTTCATATAATTTTAACTATATTCATACTTTTGTATATTTATTGACAAATCATTAAATAAATTAATTCTCAGTAGCTAACTGCACATGTTAGTATGTGTATTTTAATTCAACATCATACAAATAGAAGATAATTATTTCCTCTCATTATTAGTATTTTCACTCTTCTTTGTTTCCAAGATGTTTTTGTTCATGTTCTTGTTCTTGAACTTACTCATTATTATAATTATGTGTTTACACATTTGATTCATTTCTTACAATTTAATAAGATCAGTAATTTGTTAAAAGGTGTTTGTTGTATGTTTATTTTGTCCACAAGTTCTAGGTGTTCTGTATTTTAAGTTTTAAAATTGTAACTGGTCAACCCTATTGCTACAAATAGACATCTATTCACATCTTATTTCATTTTATTCTCTTAACGTTTCTTATAANCACAGATTTATTTCCTTCTGAGTTCTAGAAAAATGATTCACTTTCACTTAAAAAAAAAAAGCCTACCAGCAAGTTTCAAATACATGGCTGTATGTCTAAAATATTGTTTTACAATTAGGCTAAAACTGTAGGAGCATGAGATCCTCCTTGAAAATCAGAATGTTAATCAGTGATGTGTATAATTAGAAAGGAAGCATTAACTTCTCCATTTCCATATTTTTCCTGGAGTATATCTCATTTAAAACCCATCCAGCACTTTAATTCAGTTTAGAAATTAACTATTTAACAATTTTAATCACCAAAGAGCAAAAACTCACAATTATGAAAATGGATACATATAGAACATATGCCAGTGACAAATGCAGCTATAGAAAATGCTAGTGTGGGGCTGGCCGAGTGGCACATTGGTTAAGAATTGGCTTGGGAGTGCAAGTACTGGGCAGCAGGGCCGCTGGTTCAGATCCCACATGGGTCAGTGACGCTGTGCCCTCTACAGCTAAGGTGGTGAACAACATTTCAATCTGGAGCTGGGCCTGAATTGGGGAGAGGGATCAGCCAAGTTGTTGTTTTTCAATCTTAGTTGTGGAGGGCACCAGTCGCCATCTGGCTGCCCATCAGCAGCTCGTGGCCTCTAAGCTCAAGGTGCCGAGTTCAGTCTTAGTTGCAGGTGGGCATAGCCACCATCCCATGCGGGAGTCAAACTGGCAGCCTTGTTGTTAAGAGCACATGCTCTATCCACTGAGCCATCCGGGTGGCAGCTCAGCTCAAGATGCCGAGTTCAGTCTTAGTTGCAGGCAGGCATAGCCACCATCCCATGAGGGAGTTGAACCGGCAGCCTTGTTGTTAGGAGCACGTGCTCTCACCAGCTGAGCTGTCCTGCCACCTGCTGGCAGCTCAGTGGCAGCTCAGCTCGGGCACAGATTACTGGCCCATGTGGGGATCAAACCAGCGACCCTGTTGCTCAGAGCTCGCACTCTTAAGCTAACTCTTAACCAACTGAGCCACTCGGCCAGCCCTGATGTGAAGAATTTTTAATTCACCTAGTTTGCCAGGTGCTCTATATGATGAAATTCTAGAGAAACTTTTGAACTTAACCTTCATTAGAAGTTCATTTTAGGATCTGGAACAAACAAATTTGTTTCTAAAGATACTGCATCTTGGGCCGGCCGAATGGCACGTTGGTTAGGAGTTGGCTTGGGACGCCAGCTCTGAGCAGCAAAGCCCCGGTTCGAATCCCACATATGAGGGCCAGTGACGCTGCGCCCTCTATAGCTAAGATGGTGAACAACAGCTCAACCTGGAACTGGGCTGCCGTGAGTTGCTGGCAAGGCGTAGGCTGCAGTGGGGCTGGCAGGCAGTGGGTGTGAGCTTTCATGATCTGCCGTGAGCCCCCGTGAGCTGCTGTCCAATGGCTGGCAAGAAACTGCCTCACCCGAGAAGAGCACAATGATGACACCAACATGGGCCAGTGAAGCAATATGTTCCAAAACTGGACTGAAGAACAAAAGGACAGCAACTTGTCTGTTCCCCTTCCCTGATTCCCCAATGCTGTTCCCCTCCCCCAATTCCCCAATTTAAAAAAATCTAAATAAAAAAGATACTTCACCTTTAAAAAATACATATTTTAATACTTAATATAACTGTATAAGATACT
>NW_017731726.1:1302874-1328158 GCF_001890085.2 Hipposideros armiger
TGGGACTCATGACAGCCCAGCTCCAGGTCGAGCTGTTGTTCACCATCTTAGCTGTAGAGGGCACAGCGTCACTGGCCCTCATGTGGAATCCGAACCAGGGCCCTACTGCTCAGAGCTGGCGTCCCAAGCCAATCCTACCCAACGCGCCACTCGACCGGCCCTAAAATCTGAAGGTTTTAAAAGCTGTGCATACACAATGTGATATATAGATGGTGTATTGCAGAATTGTACACCTGAGACCAAGGTAACTTTCTAACAATTGTCACCCCAATAAACTTTAATTTAAAAAAAAAAAGAAAAAAAAAGAAAAAGCTGTTCATATGCTCTTAGGCCACAAGGGGGAGGCCACCACTGTTGGGCTACCTGGAAGCAAGAAATGTTTTCTTGGCGCATTTGCTCTGGTCCCCAATTCTGAGATCCTTGGTGACAGTCTCCCCAGGTCTGTCTCCCCTGAGTCCTCAATCTCCTTTTGCCCTGTCCTTCTCTTCCACCATTCTTGCCCTCACTACCTTGTCTATTATATTCCTGAACTCGCTCCCCGGTGCTCCATCAAATCACTAGCCATGGCACGATTGTAGGTGTGGAGTCAGATCCCATTCCCGGTTTTGGTTGGTGAAGCCAGAAGCTGGTTATCTGAAGCTGGTTACATAAAGGATGCATTCGCACAGTACATGTGCTGGGGCAAGCAGTGAACTGACAGCTCTCCTCTGAGTCGCTTTGTTCCTCACTATCTTCTGTGATCAAGGTTCCCACAGACCACAGAGGACCAGGCAGGTGCTAGATGTGTGTAATGAGAGCTTGAACTAGAGCAGTATAGAAAAAGTCAGAGGAAAAATTGGAAACTTTAAAGCTTACAAAGGATGATAAGAAAAAGAGGAAACAGAAAGACAGTAAGTAACTCTACCATTTGATTATTGATATATGCTAACAACATGGAAATATTTAATAAACCAAGATACCACATGTGTTTCCTTTTTCATTAAAACATATCTAAATTGAAAACGTCTGCGATCTTACCAATGTTCCAAATACTTTTAATGATAGAAGCTGTAAATATTTTTTAAAAATTGTGTCAGACTTATGATTTCATGCTATAAGTAAAATTGTAAAAGGTCAAAGTAAAGGTAGCACTCCGAAATGTAAATGTAATAAAAAAGGCAAAGTGTGACCTATATTATGGTCAATCCTTTGTGAAAAGTGAAAAAGTCTACCTTATAATGACAGTATAAGAGAGAAGATCGGAGAATCCTTGGATTGTTTCACTCATTTAAAATTTCATATTGCATTTATTTAAATCAAAACATAAATATTCAAAGTAAGTCTCTTAGGAATTCAGAGCTCACGGCATGATGCATTCTTTCAGCCCCCTAGTTTTGTCACTTCAGTGGCACTGTGACTCTTCGCCCTTCTAACAATATACACCATTTAGGCCATTGTCAAAATTCTCAATTAAATCTCATTAATTTTCATGTGTAATAATAGTAATAGCCAAATGTCACTAACTGGTTATTGTGTATCAGTTACTTTAATATGTCCATTTTTTATGGGAATTGGTAGATACAAGTATCTCTATTTTACAGATGATAAATATATATATGGGACTTTGGTAACTAGTCCAAGAGAGCACAGCTTAGTTAAGTTGTAAAGTTGGGAACCTAAGCCACCTGTCTGGATGAGAGCATGGGTTTTGGTGTCAGCCAGGTGGGTTGGAGCCTAGGAAGGCTGTCTTACTGTTCTTAGCTTAATTAGTAGCTCCTTTTCCCAAAGTTGAGAGAGTGTTGTTCCTAGCTCTTTTCTTACAATGATCAATGATTGAAATGATTTGTTTACACAGCAATTTTCCACAACTACATTATGAGCTCCCCAAGTGCAAGAAACTGAGCCTTACTTATGATGTTGCAACAAGCAGTTTCTGGTTTGATATGAGAACTCATTAACTATTTTTTCTGCTTTTTTGGGGGGGGCGGGGGATGAGGGGGGATTTCTTTTCCTTTCCTTTTCCCCATTACCTATGTAAATATAATCCATGCTTGTCCCCGTTTCTATTGGATGTTCCTTAACCTGTGAAGATTTTCTATTCTTCACAACCACACCATGCCTCCATTTCGAACCTCTATAACTCTGCTCTTGTCATGTGTGATAAGTACCTTAGTTCAACAACATGATAGTATGATTTTTGTACATCTGTTTTATCTGTCACTCTCCACTTGTGCTTCTCAGTTTATAATTTTTTAAAAGCAGAAACAAACAAAAAGTGTGTCTCTTTCAAATTATTCTATGTATTTGATATTATAAATTTTTTTTTTTTAGCTGAGCCATCCCGCCACCTGTTGGCAGCTCAGCGGCAGCTCAGCTCGGGCTGGACTCGAACCGCTGTTGCTCAGAGCTCAAACTCTTGAGCGAGCTCTTAACCAACTGAGCCACTCAGCCGGCCTGTATTCTATGTATTTGTATAACCTGCAAAGTAAAGTTCAAAATTTGACAGACACGCTTTTTTGTCAAGCACCACCTTTTCCTCCCACTCTACTCTGTACCCTTTCCCAGATATTTACAATTTCCTCAGCATCTCATGTAGGATGAGCCTTCATGCCCCTACAATAAAGGAAAAAGCATGGATTTTGTAGCCAACAGACCTATCTTGAAATCTCACATACATTCCTTGTATGTGTTTTCTTCACTAGTAAAATGAAGATGATAATTGCTACATCAAGGGTACTATGAAGATTGAATGAAATAATCAGTGTAAACTCATGAAGTATCATTTCTGGTATGATAGTCAGAAATGAGAACCCCCTTCCTTTCTTTTTCAAGATTCAGTTACACATCTCCTTCTATGTGAAGTCATCCCTGAATCTCTGTGGAGAATTTTCTCTCCATTTGTGCTTTTATCTACCCGTAAGCATATCCATGTCAGGCATTCCTAAGACCACCCTTATTTTGATGATTCACTAGCAGGACTCCCAGGACTCAGAAAAGCTGTTATGTTCATGCTCATGGTTTCTGACAGTGAAAAAAAAAACATTAAAATCAGTGAATGGAAAGGTACCTAGGGTGAGGCCCAGGAGAAACCAAGTGCCCGCTTCCAGGGGTCCTCCACCAGTGAAGTCCCATAGACAGCCTTCATTCTCATAGCAAGCATGAAATAGCACCTGCCAAGTGGAACCAGCCAGGGACACTCGCCGAGCTTTGGGGTTCAGGGTTTTATTGGGGGCTGGTCACACAGGTATGTAGCACTGAAGTAGCTGACCTTAGTTACTTAGTTACTTAGAGGTCAAGCCACTTAAATATATAATGCGGCCCAGGGCCTCAGACAAACAGACAAACAAAAGGCATTTACTGTAAGTTGCATTGTAAGCATGAACTATCTGGTCAAACCACTGATACTGGTGAGTCAGGGCCTCAGGGATACCTATGCACTGTCATTAGGCCAGATCTTCTACAAGCTGAGAAGTTATGCCCTGGAGCCAGTCAAGATCCAGTCCTCCTGAAATAGGCCTTTGCAGGGCTTGGACCCCCTGGGTCTGTGAATTAACCCTTCATTGCTCACTGGGTTTGATTACAATAATTCCTCATGCCTTTTTCTTCTACCTCCTCACTGCTTAGCATTTTATATTCAATTTTTGTTGAGTGGTTGGAAAAATACATCTATGTATTTGTGAAACTCCTAACACAACATATCTTTATACGTGTGTAGTATTTATTATGTATTTACAGGTTCAAAATTGATAATAGTAATTCAGAAACAAGTTTCTTTTGTTTTTTTCCTTTTATTTTAGAGAACCAGACAAAATATGAATTTTATATTTTTTCACACTTCAAATTTTGTACTTCTTTGGTTATCCGAGAGTTTTTCAAAGATTGTTGGTGATCTGCAGTTACATTAGAAAGCAAAGAAACTCAACATTGATTTTTTACTTTAACTTGGGGTACACAAAATGGCAACATGTGCAAGTTTGTGAGTAAACAGAGAAAACCT
This sequence comes from Hipposideros armiger, assembly GCF_001890085.2. Lineage (NCBI taxonomy): Eukaryota > Metazoa > Chordata > Mammalia > Chiroptera > Hipposideridae > Hipposideros > Hipposideros armiger. The sequence goes on from NW_017731726.1 coordinate 1,306,851, forward strand.
TCCTTGGAAGGCTTCAACCTCAACAGAAATACAGGAAATGGAAGGGTCAAAGCCAGTATGTGCAGACCAAGGAAAATATCTAAATGTTAAATAAGTGACTGCCAAAAGTGCGTATGCCAAAAGATATGAATGGGACTAGCCTACTGCCCTTTTTAAACTCAGTCTTTGAGATGACTGGAATGGGCAGGGGTCTGAGACCAGGGCAAAAGGAGGGAGGGCAAGCCCACACTGCTTCACTCAGTTCAGTGTAGTATTTCACTGGATCTGAAAAGCATCATTCAAAACCATGTTTTGAAAACATGCCTGGGGAACACTAGGTACTGAAATGGGTAAATAAAAGGGAAAAAGACATAATTTCTTAAAAATGTTTCTGAAGTAGCTGGACACAAAATAGGCATGCAAGGAAAGGACACATTTCTTATTCTTTCTACCTTATGGCGGGAGGGCGATGTCTAGAGTGTTTACATGTAGGACACAGGGTTTTGGAAGTTCCCTATAGAGATGAAATGCTTCTGAAGTATTTTTGTAAATCTTACTTTGTTCAACTAGACAGTGAGTTTTATATTCTTTACGGCTCTTTAGTCCATAAATGACACTGCATGTGAATGTTTGTGCAAATCATAGCGTAATTTCACCCAATTTTAATTACTTCATGTTAATGATAGCTTTCATTAATACAAGGACATTTTCATTTACTATTGTTTCCTCTTCAATGAGAAGACTGTAATATTTTTTTCAAAAAATAATTTTATTAAATCTAATTTTTTTAAAGTAATATAAATTATTTTTACTTAAAACATGTTAATGGCAAATCTGAGACTTTGGGGCCCAATCCATAGCTTTGGTTTTTATCTAGCCTTCATTTTCATTTTTATGGACCCTTTTAACAAAATAATCCTCTGAATTTTGGTCTTTTAAGTGGTCAGTTAAAATCAAGGCAGTATACTTTGATTTTATACTGTATGTTTTATAAGCTGACTTTAAGTCCAACATGAAATATTAAAAGAAGTGTTCTAATGTGCCAACTGATTATTTTTTTAAAAAATAGGATAATGTTGAAAACAACCTCAGCGTCATATATTTTCATACCCATGATTAGATTATACTGTCATTAGTTAAAAGTGCCTTTGCATTTCCAGGCTAAATTTGATACAGTCTGTTAAGAATCTTTAGAAAAATAATTTTTAGAATGATTTTTGCTTTGAGAAATATGAGTTGGGAGAAAAGCAAAAATCATATTAAGAAAACCTGTGGTAACCTCTTATTATCATTATGCACAGTCTGGTATATATAATACCAAATACAACTGGAATATCTGTAAACTTTTAGACCTACACTGTGTGCCACCTTGCAAAAAACAGCACCATATAAAAATTTATCGTGAGATTTGCCAGGTGCAAAGCAGATCAATGCTCTGCTTCACCCGAGAAGTCTGTGTATCTTTTGCAGAAATTAAATTTGATGCCCAGGAACATGCTCTATAGACAAAAAGCCTAGAAAAAATTATGCATATTGGAGCAGAGCACATCTACCCCTCGCATAGAATAATACCCTGAGCGTCAGTTGTTAGTTCATAATATTAGAGGTATAGGTGCCAAGTCTCCAAATTTTGAGATGCGTGTTAACTTAGAAAAATAATTGGATGTTATATAAAGAGTTGATAACCCTGGTGGCTGCACTCCTTGTACCTCTGGGTGCAGAGGCTGGCTGCGGGGGGACACACAGCTGTGCTTCTTGGGGATAAATGTGGAGGTTGTGACTCCCTGGAGATGTCCTGGCTTCTGACTTTTTAAATTTATCATCTTGTCATCTCCCACTCTTGCCTCTTTGGGGTTGAGATAAACGAAGTGAGATATAAAGGAATATTCATTTCACTTTTTAATTAAACATTTGATTTGGTCCATAATACAAAACTTCAGTTCACAGGCACAGAAAAAAATGTCATAAAAAGATGGTAAAAAACTTAAGCCTAGAAAGGATATTCTGATACACAAGAGACTTCACTTACTTTCGCTTCAGCAGAAAAAACTCTGCTCACAAGACCAAGAAGGCTTTCATTATCAGCCTTGGAGCGAGATTGTTTCTTGAACTCTGTCAGTGAAAGTAAGTGCAATGTAGCATAAAAACGTACAATATTATTATGGTCTCTGATGAAAATAGTTTCCTGTTTTTACATTTATGCAGTACAATTTATCTGTTGCTTTATTGTATCTTCTTTTATATGTTGGCTGTGAAAAAGTATCTCTTTTTATTTGTTTATTTTTATGTTTTCCTTTAAAAGCTTTTATCGATTTACAATTAGCTCTGTAGTGTAAAGTGAAATGATATATTTTTGAAATAATTGAAGCTTGTTTTTCATCTGTATATCCTCTTTGGTGAAGTGGCTGTTCAGATCTTTGCCCATCTTTTAATTGTGCTCCTTCTTTCCTTTGTTGAGTTTTATGAGTTCTTTGTATATTTTGGATACTTTTTTCAGATATGTGGTTTGGAAATATTTTTCTCCCAGTCTGTGGCTTGTCTTTTCATTCTCTTAACAGTGTCTTCACAAAGCAGGAGTTAATGTTAATAAAGTCCAACTTATTTTATTTTTCCCTTCCTGGATCATGTCTTTGTTGTTGTATCTAAACCACTTTTAAAAATAGTCCATTAATTTAAAAAAATTAGGCTAGCAACAAATACTAAATAATCCCTCTCATTATATTAAAATATCACTTTGGTCATAGGCCAGAAATGAAAACTTAGACCTAGGCTTTCTATTATTTATCTCCATGGTTTTGCCCCATTGGTATATAATTTAGAAATTTTTAATTTAAACCTTTTAAGAGTAAGTCAAAGCAGTTTCCCTTTATTAGTCCCCCAAATATGTTCAAGTCCAAGGAAGCTTTTAAAACTTGCAATGTCTTCCTGTCTAACTTCACTTTGTGCTTGCTCCCTTCCCTTTCTGTCCTTTCTGTCATACCCTGCACAACTAGCTGGAATTATTGTGTCCCCGTGGCCAGCGTTTCCCACATGTGAGCAGCACCCTGCCCCCTTTCTCGCCTCCTCCCATCATTCTTGTGTGTGCTCCCTACACCCGCCACTACTCTGAAGGTTGAGGCAGCCCAAGGCTCTCGACACTCGCACACACTGTTCTTTCTACCTGGGCTGCCTTTTCTTATTGCTTCTTTTTTCTTTTTGTTTTCTTGATCTCTTTTTTTCCTATTTTATTTTATCGACATATAAAAAGCTGTAGATAATTCATGTGTATAATTCGATGGGTTTGGAGATAAGAGTACATGCATGAAACCACCACCATAATCTATGCCGTAAGACTATCCATCACCTCCAAAGGTTTCCTCCCACTCTCTTATTTATTTACTAGTCTTTGTGATAAAAACACGTAACATAAGATCTACCCTCTTGGCAAAAGTTTAAGATTACAACATAGTACTGTTAACTATAAGCATTATGCTGTACAATAGACCTCTAGGACTTACTCATCTTGTATAACCAACACTTTGTACCCTTTGACCAATATCGCCCCGTTTTCTCTTTCCCTCATCCCCTGGCCACCACCATTCTACTTCTGCTCCATGAGTTTGACTATGTTAGATTTACCATTTAAGTGGAATCTTGCAGTGTTTGTCCTTCTAGGACTGGCTTATGTCCCTTAGCATAATGACCTCCAGTTTCATCCATGTTATCGCAAATGTCAAGATTTCTTTCTTTTTTAAGGCTGAATAATATTGCATTGTATGTATATATCAAAAATTTTTATTCATCTGTTGATGGACATTTAGGTGGCTTCTATGTCTTGGCTACTGTGAATAAGGCTACAGTGAACATGGGACTGCATATATCTCTTTGAGTCCTGATTTCAATTCCTTTGGATAAATACCCAGAAGTAAGATTGCTGGATCATATGCTAGTTCTATTTTTAGTTTTTTGGAGGAACCACCATACTGTTTCCTATAATGGCTGCACCATTTTACATTCCAGACAGCAATGCACAAGGGCTCCCTTTTTCCCACATCCTCACCAATATTTGTTGTCTTTTGTTTTTGTGATAATAAAAGCTATCCTAACAGGTGCAAATGGCCAAGAGATATGTGAAAAGATGCTCAACTTCACTAATCACTAGGGAAACGCAAATCAAAACCACAATGAGATATTGCTTCTTTCTGATCATTCTTACTAGGTGAAGACCCAGCTCAAGTGTTATCTGTGCTGGAAGTTTTCTCTGTTCCTGTCTATCCAATAGTGTGTTCTTTATCTCTCTGCTATAGTGACTCTATAATGTTCATTATGCCACATGTGAGGACTGATCACTTATTTATATTCTCCCCCAAAGAACTAAACAGTTTTTCTGACATAGGGTATTTTTTTTTGTTTTCCTAGTATTGTGTCTAGCATGAAATAAGTATTAAGTAGATATGTTTTGAACCAAAAAACCAAATGAACAAATGCATAAATGTGGAATGTTTTCCCCTATAATATTTGCTTCCTGCTGCTTTGGTTTTTGAGAGCAGTAAAAGGATAAAGGTATAGAGCATGAGAGATTAAGATAGTACTGCAGAGTATTTTCCAGTTAAACAGTGTGGTCTAAACAACATAAAAAAGAATTAACAAAAAAAGAAAGATAGGAAAAGTGCCAACAACATCTGTGTTTGCATTTGAAAATGTCTTTTAAGAGTGCCATAGTTTTCAGGTGCATGTGTGGAAAAATAAATGTGAAATAGGTTGGCACAAATAAATTAAAATAACAAAGCCATAGAAACATGCTTGGAAAGTGTTTATTTGCTGGGATTTCTTAAATTAAACAAATGCTAGAATGATTGTTGAAAAGACCACCTTAGATTTCTGTTCACATCTGTTCTTAGTATCTTCAATTGTCCATTTAGCCTTGAGCAATAAATAAATTGCAGAATGTTCAAAAACATTACATGTTTTTGTTTTATTTTAGCCTGCAAAGATGTAGTTACCAGTGTAGCACATGAAATATTAAGCACTCTTTAAGAGTCTAAACGATGAGATTGTATTCTAGTAATTGTTCCAGGTAGAGTGTAGAACCCCTTCCTGCTGCTCTCCCGCCTGCCACACGTTCCTGGGCCTCAGCACAGTGTTTGTGCATGTCAAGTCACTTAACAAATTACCTCAGGAGTTAGAGCAATGACAATATTAGCTCTGAATATCTGAAAGCCTCCATGTTCTTTCACTGGCTCCTGATGTCACATGCTGTGTTGCTCACAGGTCCAGTGAGAACACTAGTTTGGGCCTGCACCCATCACTGGTTAATCAGGTGACCATGGCTAAACCATGGCAGGTTTTGGCTTCCTCACAGTAAAATGAGGGATGTAGAACAAATGCTTGAACGTACCTTCCAATACTAATCTTCTATGGGTATCTTAAATGTGCCATTGCCTCATGGAGAGGTTTTACTTTGAATCATACCACAAACTGTTGGATGTAAACTTCTTTAGCATTAAAGTAGAAGTGATTCAGCTTTAATGGAAAAGGTAAGTATAAAAACATTCTTTCCAGTGATTTGATCATTGATTTTTCTATGTGTCCTCTTCCTTTTGACAGTGGCATTGTGCTCTCTCATCAACAGATGCCATATACACATGTTATCATTTAAATTCCTGAATTGGATAAAGACAGTAATTTATACAGCTTCTCAGTGAGGACAAGGAACATATCTAACACCCTTTTAATGGCATTTTGGGGAGAAGATTCACATCTATTGTATCTCACCTCTTTAATACCCTTCCTAAAGCTGATCGTGATTAAAAATATATATATATATATGTATTAAATATCAATATGAGAAGAGATTTCTCAATGCCATCCATACAGAGTTTCCTAGAGTTAAACAACTTCTGAGCATGGAAAGTTCTGTTTCATTTTCCCGAAATGAAACAAATAAGAAATCTGAGACTGAAAAAGCAGCTCAAAGCACACAAGACATTATATATCATCACTGAAAATAAAATTCCTACTATGGAATCACTAATGGTAGAAAAAATTTCCCCATTTGTCCACTAGTGAGAACCTGATGAAGAGCCTGGAAATAGTGTTTAGAATCCCTAAACATTTTACCAAACTGAATGGACCAGGAGGAGATTTTCATTTAGATGTGGTACGATTTATAGAGGAGATTCCTACTGGTGCCAAGCAGTGACTTCTTAAGCTGTTAGACAGATTATTCAAATAAGAAGTAAATCCTGAAAACGTAATGATAAGTGTCATAGGCGACATAAATCTGGGTGTCAGTGTGTTCTAAATGTTCACCATTGCTTTCACTTTATGTATTGCTCTTTAGCAGAAAAATATCTTGTTTTTTTGTTGTTGTCATTGTTGTTATTGTTGTTTGTTTTTTTGTTTATTTGTTTTATTTACGTAAATAAAAATAGGGGCTGTGGTGTCAGAAGAGAGAAAGCCCTAACTCTTTTTTTGTAGTTTTGGTGTTTTTTTTGTTTTGTGTATGTGTGTGTGTGTGTGTGTGTGTGTGTGTGTGTGTGTGTGTGTGTGTCTGTGTTTTAATTACATTTATTGGGGTGACAATGATTAGTAAAATTACATAGGTTTCAAGTGTGTGACTCTAGACAAATTCCAAGTCTAAACTGCCTTTCCAAGCTCTGACATGGATTTGTTTCACTGTCTGTGGCAAGAGAAGTAGGCCTCCTCTTGTCCTCTGACCACCCTGCAGTCACAAAGAGAGCACTGAAGAAAGAAGGTGACACAATGGTGCTCCTGGATATTTACACAGATGAGTTGCAAACATGTCTACACAAAAACCTACACACAATGTTTATAGGAAGTATTTATAATTGCCAAAACTTGGAAGTATCCAAGACGCCCTTCAGTAGGTGAATGGATAGAGAAACTGTGATACATCCAGGCAATGGAATATTATTCAGAGCTAAATAAAAATAAGCTATGAAGCCATGAAAGGACATGGAAAAACCTTAAATGCATATTGCTAGATGAAAGAAGTCAGTTTGAAAAGGCTGCATTCTGTGTGATTCCAGCTTTGTGACATTCTGGAAAAGGCAAAACTATGGAGACAGTAAAAAGGATCAGTGGTTGTCAGGGGTTAGGAGGGAGGAAGAGATGAATAGGTGGAGGACAGAGGCTTGTTTGGGTCGTGAAACTATTCTGTATGGTACTATAATGGTAGGTTCATGCCATTATACAGTTACAGGAACCCATAGAATGTGTAGCACCTAGAGTGAACCGTAATGTAAAGTATGGACTTTGGATGGTTACTATGTGTCAATGAAGGCTCATCAGTTGTAACAAGTGTCCCACTCTAGGGGCAATGCTGATAATGGGGGAATGTGTGCATGTGTGGGTACAGGGGTATATGGGAAATCCATACTTCCCAAAAATTGTCTTGTGATTCTAAAACTCTAAAAATAAGTCTACATTTAAAAAAAAATAAGGCAATAGTTATGTTCAATTATAGAATTTTTGAGGTGTCTCAGGTTACTTATGAAAGATTAACATTTAAGTACTTGATTTAATTAGGAGACACTATATTACTATATTGCTGAGTAAACAAAAAGTAGATTATTAAAAACACCCCCATTTCACTTTCATTTGATGTAATAAAAATTTTCACTAGCCAGACCTAATATATTACTAATAATGCACACGACAAAAAGATTTAACTCTTGGCAAACAACAGCAACTATAACAACAGTGGTTATGAGCAAGGATCTGTGGGGCCCAGGAAAATGGTCTGAATGGTGGACAACCTTCAGGAGGGACCTTTGGGGTGAGCAGTAGAGATCATATTCCATCCAGAAGGATTCTGTTCAGCTGGTTGTCAGGCAAAAATCTTGCCAGATTTTTCATGTTTTCAGTAGATTTCAGAGTGTAAAAGCTTCCCGGTTTGAAAATCCTACCCCTGTGTTAAGTAAAACTTGGCAGTGCAAAACAAGCACATCTGCAAGTGGCCTGTGGGTCACTAGCGTTCTACCTTCTAGAGCAGGACAAATGGCCACGAGGTAGAGACTATTGAGGGGTCCTGGGCTAAGAGCAGAGCTGAGCTAGGAAACAGGGAGGAGAAAGAAGTGGAGGAAGCAGTAAGGAGGTCAAGGAAATAAAATGCAGTTGTGCATGATAGACAGAAAGATAGATATGCGCAGACAGGAGGGAGAGAGAACGTGGGGAATCCGGGAAATTAATAAAGTAGAAGACAAGCAAGAAATCAAGATGGGATGAACTCCATACCCTGATTCTGAAATTAGCACACCCAACAAAGGCTGAAGACAGTCCACTAATCTGGGCCCGTAAGTTTACTTTTGACCTTCCGCACTGTGCTACGAGTTGAGCATTAGGGACACAGACACCATTTAAGGAGGGGGAAAGACAAAGATGGTGGAAAATCGGAAGGAGCTGTGCACTACTTGTTTGTTGAAGAAAGAAACTGATCAGAAACCAGGCAGAAAAAGTCAGGTCAGGAGGGAAATATTTTTTACTGGGTAGCGGAGATCTGTTCAAGTGTAAAGCAGACGTGAGAAAACCAGCGAGGAGACAGTGAATAAAAATGTTGCAGGAAGAGAGGCAAGGGGCTAACATATATCTCAAGCATTTATTCAAATATGCTCCTTCCAAGGTACCTTTTTTTAGAATGACACTATGCCCTGTCATCCTGTAAGGCTCACATAGCTCGCTGTCTTTATGTCACCCACTCAGGGTTTAATAAGTGCTATTCCTTCTGAGGATTGTGAGCCCTAAGTGATCAGGACACAATGTGTCATTGCAAAGCTTTAAATTCATTTAATCAAGTGTGCTTCAAAAGAAGATATCTTTAGACACCCACAATATAATCAATAGGAAAGGAGAGCCTAATTAACTCACGGCCATTCAAGACCCTCGCCCCCGACCTACGAGTCTACAGGGCTACATAAATCTCACGGAGGGGTCGTTGTATCTGGTGTGAGGAGCAGACATTTCTGCCTGCCGGAGCTGGCAGCTCCTGCCACCCCTGGTGTCTTGTCACCGCTCTGACCCAGCCTGTACGCCTTGCTCAGCGGAGCACCGACGTCCTAACTGCCTCCCTTCGGGTTTTCATTTCATCTACAGGGCAACTGGTTTCAGAAGGTCCACATCCTTTGTGTAAGCAAAAATAATATGAAATCCAGTGTTATTTCCTGTGCTGTGACTCACACCCCGTCTGGTACAGCTAGGAAATGAAACATCAGCTCCAGGACACAAAGTATTTAAAATTTAGCTCATTGCTTGAGGTTTTCACAGCCAATTCAAAGCCTATATTTTCCATTAGTTAAATATTTAGCATTGGCAACATGAATTTGGATTCTTTCATCTTCTTGCAAATTATCTGTTTATAATGATTAGGGATGCCTAATGAGATTGGCAACAAATGGGGTTCCTCTGCAGTGCCCAGCCTCACTTCATTTCTCGATTTGAAACCAGTTCAGGACACAGAGCCTGGGGAATTCACGTGTGGCATCCCTAAGATGCCTTACACGTGGCAGGCAGCCGTTCTGCTTTCTATTCCCTTCTCCCTGAACCAAGAATACTCTGTCTCCTAATCATTCCCACACCTCAGATTACTCTGGGAAGCAGTCGAAACTTAATGCTTCCGTTTCCTCATCTTACTTCTGTACTCCATCCCCTTGAAGTTGGGTTTCCTGAATCACACTGCGGAAACGACTCAAAGTCTGTCTTCAAGCGCATCAAACCTTTCAAATGCCTATATTCAGTTCTCTTCTTGGTCCTCACCACCCCTCTCTTCCTTCTGTCTCCAAAACTAGCCAAAAGCTGCCTTCTCCTCCTGGGCCCGCTCATCCCCGGGGTCTGTGATGGGTACTTTCTTATTCCCCCACATCCTTCCTGATTATTTTCCCCTTTCTCATTCATTCCTTTTTCTTTCCTCATTCCTTCAAGTGTAGGTGTTCTTTAAGATTTATCTTCTGGCTACACTCTCCCCTTAATGACATCATTCATCATGTTAGATCTAAGAGACTTAACTCTTAGGTCAAGGCCTTGTTCATGGCACTAACTAGAGTGTAGTAGCTGGACTTGTGGTTCAGGGGAGAGAAATGGTAGAAGGCATGTAATTTTGATGTCATCTTTTAAGTTCTTTTTGGCTTATATCACCCTTCCATCACTATCTTTCAACGGCTAACTCCTCCTGGACAAACACTTTGAAGGAAACTCCTGGTGCCAAAATGGCCAAGGTACTGTAGTGAATGAGAGAATGGTCGAGGCTGTGGGGGACCGGGGTCGGGGGGGGGGCGGACAGTCTGCTCTGCCTACTACTAGCTGTGCCTACTTACTAAGCAAGGTATCTACCCTCTATATGATTCTGTTTACTTACCTCTAAGATTTGGAATATTAACATGACCTATTGCATAGGTTGTTGTGATGATAAATTAGTTACTATATTTAAAGTACTAAGAATAGTGTCTGACACACATTAAGAGCTGTGCGGGGGGTGGCTATTATTATTAAACACAGCTTTGCTCATTGACCTACATTTCTAGCACTGATATCTCATCCAAGCTGCAGGGCCAGATGTCTTGACCTCCATGTTCCCCAAGCTCTTGACAACAAAGTTCAAAATCAAATTTTTCTTTTTCTACTTCTGCAAGCCTGCATGAGCATTATCTTCCTAGGCTTTTTTTTTTAATTATTGTTATAACTTACCAGTCTTCTTGCTTAAAACTCCTCAGTCACTTTTAATTTCTTTATCTCTTTTGCCCTCCATTACACCCTTTGCAATGTTACATCTTTTTCATCTATTTTATTCTTTATACTTCCGTTGTCAGTAATTTAGGTCAGGCTTTCTTCCCTAAATTGGACCATGAGGACATCTCCCAACCTGTTCTTGTTCCAGTTTCACATGGCGCCCAACCCGCCCTCCAGATCCTGCCCGCTGCAGCCCCTGTGCTGTCCTGATGGCACAGCTTTGCTCCAAGGGTTGTCAGACGGCTTTTAGAGGACAGTCGGGAAGAGCCCTGAGCTCCTGGTACATCAGCTTGAGTAAAGCAGCGCCTGCATGGACCATAAATGGGACATGATAACATCATTATTTCCTTAGGACTCTAACACATAAGCCTGTTGTGCCGCTTTCAGACACTTTTCTTTCCAAAGCAATTCCAGGGTGGCTTGTAGATACAAGTATGGATCCATTATAGAGTCTGAAATGCTTTGTCACCTAAAACAGCTCATTGTATGTTTCTCCAATGACTGAATGAATCAGCAGTGCATAGAAAAGTACATAAAGAAAATGCAAATATTTGCACATGCATACAACCACCAGTCCAGGACAGGACCACCGTGGACACAGTCCCTCCTGTTCTTCCATGTAAATGTTCTTAAATATTCAATTGGTACACTTCCATGGACAATGCCAACTCTATGCTAAGGTAGAGTGAAATGATCCAATGGGCCAGCTGTCAAAAATTATGTCCTCTACTTCCATGCTGTGTGACTAAAATTCCTAATAGTTGGATTTCTCCTCAGGGTAAAGTACTGGAAAGAGAAGACTGCTGTTCAAAATTCACACTATACCTTTAATATATCTGCATTATTTTTTTGTTTTTGGTCACATTAGTTCCAATTGTTTCCACACAATGAATGGACACTGGTTGACAGAGACATGGCCTGATGAGAAGATGGAGCCAGTTATGTGTAATGTGAGAACAAGACATGCACTGACTGTAGAACTCAGGAAAGAGTGGGAAGGCTGACTGAGAGGGTCCAGGGCTGGGATAATGAGCACTGTATGAGAAGGGAGGGGAGCCCAGAAACTCAAGCCCGGGGCTACTGGCACGAAATAAGCAGAAGGCAGAAGGTCAAAGTCACTCTAGTTGTAAGAGCAGCCATCAGTTCCTCAGAACCAAGAGTTGAATAAGAAGCCTTTTAAGTGCTCCTGGCTGCAGCAAGAGCATACAAATGTCTCCTATGTGCAGCCCAGGCAAGGTCAAGTGCAGGGAGCCCACTGCACTTTATCAATGGCTGCACTTGTCAGGTCCTGATGCCACAGGCGCTGTGGACACTGTAGAAAAACTTAGCTATGAGTTCTCTGACACTGGACCAGTGTCTTCAAACTGTGGATGCTGCCCTATGACTGAGCACCCAGCAGACACAATGAGTGATCTATTCCTTTCTAGATGAATGATGCATGGCCATTTACTTCTACTTCTTGTGCTTCGGTTTCTTCCTCTGTAAAATGGTATTAATAAAACCAGTCCCTGAGAGAGTTCTAAGAAGTAATAGATGAAATAATACCTGTAAAGAGCTAAGAATGTTGCCTAGCATATGGCTAAAGCACCATAAATTCTTGCTCTCATTACTACTATTAGTAGTGCAGAAAGTTAAATGTGTCTAGTAGATTCTGTCACTTTGTAGAAATAAGCTTCTCAGTTGACTAGATTCAGGATAGTAAGTTTTGTGGAGGAGAGGAGAGATGGAATTAAGTTTGAAGCCACAGTTAGGTCTAGTTTGGGTGAATTCTGCAGAGGAAGGACAGAGCAGCATGAGGGCAACCAGAGTTGGGAGAGATCTTAATGAAAAAATAATAATAGTAGCAGCAGCAGCAGCAGCAATAGTAATAGTAATAGTAGTAACGAAGCTTGGAGGGCAAAATGTTGCTACTTCATAACTTAGCTGCTGGCCACTCCTGACTTAACCCATTTGTCAAAACAGGAAAAGGGAATACAGGATACATTCCTGCTCATGAAAGGGCTCATGAAAAGGCTGAGCACACACTCTTTGAAATGCAAACACTTAAACAGTACCTCATTTCTTCGTCAGACAGATATTTCTTTTCCATGTACTATTTGTCAAGCGCTCTGCTAGGTGCCAAGTGTACGATGATAAGGAAAAAGTCACTGTTTCTGCTGGCATCGAGCCATTTATGTCAATTGGCTCAAACTGAGTCACATGGTTGTTTCAGACCTTGTCAGACTTCTTAATGCATAAGTGCCACTGCACAACTGACTTACTGCACAGCTATGGTGCATTGTTCTAACTTTTCATCTTGGGTACATAAATAATCTTATAGAACAATGTAGACAGATGAAGACTTCGCCATTGATTTAGTGTAGACTCCTGACCGTTTCTTTATTTCAACATGAAAATAAACCAAGGAACAAAAAGTGCTGGAAGGGAGGAACCACTATAAATTATATATCATCTTTGAGAAAACAATATGCCAACAGGTGGCAGGATGGTTCAGCTAATAAATAAATAAATAAAAAATACGTCTTCTAGGAAATTAACCTAAGACAATAAGTTTACAGTATTGCAAAGATAGGAGAACAAAGGTGTCCATCATGCACTAGTTATAATAGTGGAAAAATAGAAGTTCCTTCAGTAAATTATATCACATTCATGAAATGAAATGCTATGCTGCCAAAAAAATAATGCAGAATAATAATGATGGAGAAAAAAAATCATGCTATATTAGGTTTTTAAAAGCAAAGATTAAAATGTCATATAGAGTGCAATTCCAGTTTTATAAAAATGTGTGTGTGTGCACGTGTATATGCTTGCACGTGCATGGGGGGGGCTTATTACTGGGATATGAGATTTCAGGCATGTGTTTTTCTTGTTCCATCTCTTCCTCCTTCTTCAGTTTTACCCATATTTTCTCCATTAAGCATAATTTACTTTAAAATCAGAAATAAACAAACCAAAATATTAGGGAAGTAAGAACATAAAATACTACAAAACAGAATTGGAGAAAAGAACATACTGAATTTCATTTTAACTACAAAAACAAAACAAAACTGTCCCAAATATAAAATGTGACATATTTTTAAAAGCATTATGATAAAGAGTCCAACTTAAAAAAACAAATCACACATGAATTGGATGGGGTCATTCAAGTTAAAAGTGAATGTTTATGCTCAGTGCTATTAGCCTTTGGAGAAATGAAAAGAAAAACCACCATGATATATCACTACACACCCTTCAGAATGATTAAAATGAAAATAATAGTGATAACTCCAAATGCTGGGGTGGATGCAGAGACTATGGATCACTCATGCATTGCTAGTGGGAATGTAGAATATCAGAGCCATTCTGGAAAACAGTTTGGCAATTTCTTTTAAAACTAAACACACACTTACCATGTGAGCCAGCAATTTATTTTTCAGAGATTTGAAAGTTTATATTCACACAAACACTGTACAGGAATGGTATAACAGCTCTCTCTGTAGTAGGCAAAGACTGGAAACAACCCAAATGCCATTCAGTGAGTAAAGCTTAAACAAAAGCTGCACCTCCACACCACTGACTACTACTCACCAATGAAAAGAAACAAACCATTAATGCACACCACCACTTGGATGGGTCTCAGGGAAATGATGGTCAGTGAAAAAAGCCAGTCTCAAAAGTTTACCTACTATATGACTCCATTTGTATAACATTCGTGAAATAAAATTATAGAGAGGAATAACACAATAGGGAAACATAATTGCAACTAAATAAAATTAGCTTAAAGAAAAGGTTTTCTCTAGATTTGGACCTATTTATGAATGATAATTTTTCTCACAAGCATCGGTATTTAAATTTATATATGTGATGTTTCCAGTGTCATTGTAATGAATTTTTCTTTATTGAAGTAAACTTACTCCACATTCTCTCACATTTTCAACCATCAGTAGACTGACTTTTTAATACAAATTATTATATGCATCAGTAAAATTTATTTTTAATTATTATTTCACTATCTTGCTGTGTCTTTATGTATTAATATGATAAATTATGTTTCTATGCTTCATTTTTAAACACAGAATTTTAAAATATCCTCTTTTGCATCATATGAGTTTATATTGTTAGCTTGCTGTTTCAGTTCAAATTTTAGCCATTATCTCAACATGGATTTGCCACTTGAATGCAATATCTATTTCTGAAAATTAATTTTATCAGTTACATCTTTGTACATGCATAATAAAATACAACCAAATAAAAATTATGGATGCTTCAGTTTGGGATTATTTATCTTCATGACTCAGGGGACTTTTCTTTAATTGGAATAATTTAGGTTGGTTATGTACTCATAGACTAACCCTTTTCCCTCTAATTTTCACCAGAGCCCAAGACCACGCCCTGGCACATGACTCATGTCGTAGTTTTCAAACATTTTTGTTCATTTATGGTATATTGGTCCCAAGGCTGTACTATTTCCAATGATACATTTTTGGAAAGCTTACTTACATTGTTGTACATTTTAGCTACCTGTTTAAATGGTGTTCATTGGACTTCATTTAATTCCCTACCAGGAGAATGAGAATATGAAATGGCCTTTCACTATAAAATAACCTCAGTTGACAGCAATTAAAACATTTTCATATAATGTGCAACAAAATATGTTGTTTGGCATTCTATTTACCTAATGGTTTGGTTGTGCTTGCCATTTTCCTAGAATTTAGATAACAAAAATAAATGAAGTCTATTGGTTATTTTTTTTTAATTTTTATTGGGGAATTGGGGGGATGGGAACAGTGCTGGGGAATTGGGGGAAGGGGAACAGACAAGTTGCTGTCGTTTTGTTCCTCAATCTAGTTGTGGAGGACGTTGCTTCACTGGCTCAAGTTGGCACCATCATTGCGCTCTTCCCAGGCGAGGCAGATCAGTCTCCGGCTTCTGGACGGACGCTCACTGCGGCTGCTGGCCGCTCACGCTGACTGCTGGCTACACACGGTAGCCCATGGCAACCCACTGCCACAGGGGCTGCAGCCTAGCCGTCGCCAGCGACTCATGGCAGCCCAGCTCCAGGTTGAGCTGTTGTTCAGCATCTTAGCTGTGGAGGGCAGTGTCACTGGCCCCCATATGTGGGATCCGAACCGGGGCCCTCTGGCATCCCAAGCCAGTTCTTAACCATCGCACCACTCGGCCAGCCCTCTATTGGGTATTTTTGAAAAGAAAAAAAAATATATCTGTATCGTAAACACGTTTACTGTAGCATCAAGTCCACATAACAACCTGAGAATTGGGTGTGATCCCTCCTTTACAGGTGAGAAAACTGAGTTTTAGAGGTACCACACAGCCAGTAAACTACACTGATATGGACCTATGCCTGAGTGAGTCTAAGATTATTCCACATTGATCCACAGTTGAGCATCGTGAACTGAGGTGGATTGGAGGAACATTGCTACTTAAGCAAACAGGTCTTGATGTCTTAATTTCAAAATAAAAAATCAGAGTGAAACTGATTAGGAGGTCTTAGGGATCTTTTGGTTAAGAGACCATGAGGGTCAGTTAAGAAATGTTTGGAGCAGCAGGAGGAGGAAAGGAGAGTAGGGATGGATGTGGAGGTTTCTATGGCAACAGTATCAATAGGATTTGACAATTGAATTCTTCCAGTTCTCAAAAAAAATAAAGGAAATAGAATTGGATATTATGAATAAGTACTCTTTAGTGTTGAGAGAAATGAAAAAAAATCACTTAACATCTACATTTCTGCTCTCTTCATTTCTGCTTCCTGCTTTTCAAACCAAATGTGCCATAAACAAAGCTGCAATCAGGGCTGTTAGAGTGGCAAAAAGTGACTCAAAGGAACGTTTGTATCTTTCCTAAGGACTGAGTCCCAACCTTACCCCCCATTTGCTGTCAAGGTGGGCTTTTCTCATTCTTGCATGCCATTGCTCCTGTTAAGCCATTTGCATAGGAGATAAAGGTACATTAAAACTGTATTTGGTGACCAATGTTCTGTGTCTTTTAACTTTCAGAATTGCCTAATGCATGTGTAGCTCCTCCTAGCCAGAGAAATACAGAACAAACCTAGAAAACAGAAAGCACTTACCCAATTCTTATCTAGGCAGGACCGCACATCATATAACATTTTCATATACATATCTGTACATCATAGGAACATATTTTGTATCAGTGGTTTTCAAATGCCTTATATTGGTTAATTTCTTCCTTCAAATAAATCTTAAACTGAAGCCTGACAATTAAAACCGATAAAAAATCAGAACTGATGATTTAGATGTAAATGAAACTGTACAAAGAACAATAATTTCAAAAGAGAAAAATAAAATGTCAGATAGATGGGAATATGAATTTCCTCAGACCAGAGCTGGACCCAAAACTGCCCCCAAATTACTCAGGCCAGCCCCTCATCACCTTTCTCTGGGAACTTGGAGACATAGCTCCCCATTAATATTTAAACTACACATAACATCAATATGTAATTAGAGCAGAGAGTTTTAAAATTGCCTCTAAAAAATGCCTTCCAGGCCAATAAGGCATTATATTTACCAATATTAGTATATTTTAAAAATGAAAGTGTTAGAAGAAAGATTGGTCAGCTAGGAAACTTAGTAAAATGAGAATCACAGAAAAAAAAATGATAGTATCCATCAGAACAGGACAAGACAGAAGCGGACCAGAATTATAAATCTACAATAGTAACACTAGTAATACGAATAATGAGAACAACTAACATATTATCGTGCCAGGTTTTGCCCTAGGTACTTTATGTATATTATTTCATTTAATCCTTCTGACAACCCTGTAAAGTAGGTTGTTATTCCCACTTCACACAAGAGACAACTGAGGCACAGAGAAGCTAAATAAGTTATTCAAGGTCACACAGGAGTAGAGCCAAAATTTCAAGATAGGTAATTTGATCCACCGTCTTTGCTCTACCTGGGCAAGATGAATTCACCAGGCAATCTCACCTGGTGCCATAAATATTCCCATCCTTGTAACCAACTATAGTTATTCTGTATTCAAAATGCAACCTCCTGATTATGATAAACCTTACCATGTAGTTCTGCGTGCAGAAGTCACGTTGTCCAATCTTGTTGATAGTTTCACTTCTAATGGTAATATATTCAATCAGCACTTTAGTTTTACTCATCAGTCTTTCTTAATGAAATCCCTCTAAACCAGCGGTTCTCAACCTTCCTAATGCAGTTCCTCATGTTATGGTGACCCTCAACCATAAAATTATTTTCGTTGCTACTCTATAACTGTAATTTTGCTACTGTTATGAATCGTAATGTAAATATCTTTTTGTTTTCCAATGGTCTGAGGCGACCCCTGTGAAAGGGTCGTTTGACTCCCAAAGGGGTCGCAACCCACAGGTTGAGAACCGCTGCACAATTCTCTCTTGATTTGATGAAAAGTGGGGCTTGTATGTGGACCTAAAGAGCTGAAGGCCAAGCCTGGGCTGTGGTCCAACCCCCACTGTCAGTGCATCGCACCGGCAGGCCAACTCCTTGCTTCACTACCTGTCTCCTTGCTGCTGTTTGCTCGTGCTAGACCAGTTCCAGAATGGAAGGCCCTTCAGGCTGTAATAGCCTTCAGCTCGATAACCAACACCAATGGCACTCCTAAGTGCCCTAAAGGAGAAAAACCTGTTTGGAACGAATGGAAATCAGCTCCTGGACTGAAAAAGAAAGAGAGCAGCCCCGTAGTGAATCCAGCTGAGAACAGACTCAGATCAAGCTGAAAAGTGAACAGGAAATGCTGTGTCTATGGCTAAAGATTGCCGTAACGATCCCCTCTTTCCTACCAGCAAAGGCCCACGCCCACTTGGCTATTTTCATCTCTTACTGGAGTATACAACTGCTGAACCACCCTAGCGCCATGGGGGCCCCCAGTCCCTAGTCAATCCTGCTCCTCCCTGTTCTGACTCAGAAGCAGCAACCCGTCCGGGACTGATCTTGTTCCCTTAGATGTTCACTCTGAGTCCTTCACCTTCACCTTTACCTGAAGTCTGAACGGACCTTATAAAAGACAGCATTCTTCCCGCCTTGCTCTTATGGACTGGTGTTTCATGGTTCTAGAGCAGCGGTTCTCAATCTGTGGGTCGCGACCCTTTCACAGGGGTTGCCTAAGACCATCGGAAAACAAAAAGATAATTA
This sequence comes from Hipposideros armiger, assembly GCF_001890085.2. Taxonomy (NCBI): domain Eukaryota; kingdom Metazoa; phylum Chordata; class Mammalia; order Chiroptera; family Hipposideridae; genus Hipposideros; species Hipposideros armiger. The sequence goes on from NW_017731726.1 coordinate 1,325,690, forward strand.
CATTACGATTCATAACAGTAGCAAAATTACAGTTATAGAGTAGCAACGAAAATAATTTTATGATTGGGGGTCACCACAACATGAGGAACTGTATTAAGGGGTCGCAGCATTAGGAAGGTTGAGAACTGCTGTTCTAGAGTGTCCTCCCTCCTTGCATCAAGTCAGTAAATCCGATTTTGTTAAACTGCAGGCTTGTACCTGGTGGCCCGTGGGCTTTAATAGCCTCTAGTCTTTGGCACCTGTCCAGATCCAACACCTCTATTTTGAGGATCCTGTCCTGGGTTCAATTTCCATGGCCTCGACTCACTGCTCTTTAAACCAGCCTGTGTTTTCCAGTCTTCAAGATGTGAGATCTGTCTTATCTGCCAGACCACCAGTCCCTCCTATCTAATTAAATTCCCATTTTTTGAGAAAGGCAATAATGAATACTATGTAGAGAAAGTGTTTTGTATTCATACAAGCCTGATTACAAGGCTTATTATGTGAGCTTGGATCTATTACTTAAAATCTTGGAGCCTCAGTTTCCTCATTGGTACAATGAGTAATATCTACCTCATCTAGTGATGTTTGGAGGATTAAATAATGAAATTGTAGACTTTGAAATAATAGTTTTAAAAATCGTTTATTCCTTGCCATGATACCAATTACTCTTCCAATCCCAAACTACGAACTCCAGTTCATGCCCAATTCCAACCACAGTCTCACTCATTCCAGTGTTGAACTTCCTTTCTATAAAGTTACCAAAAAAAAAGAAAAAAAAACTCATGCATTGAGAGAAAAAACTGATCCAGAAAGGTTATGATTTGTTTTAATAATATGTTCTATGGGAAATAACTTAAACATTTATATTTGAAAATTTCAAGTCATTTATGATTTTTAAATATTAGGTATATTGTGATTACTCTAAGCAAAGTAAATCTTTACAGATTACCCCCCAAAGAACCCTCTTAAGAAGATCAGCACATTGTGAAGAAAAATGAATAACTTCTAGGTAAGATTAAAGGCGTGACCAAGAAAAGATACGATTTACTGCGTAATCCACATAATTGTGTAGAATGAAACATAACAGATTCAATCAGTTTACTTCAAACTAAATATGAAATAGCTAGGGTATTCCACTGGTGTCCACTAAGGGTAGAGTTTTAATACAACATTATATAAAGATGGGCCGGCCGAGTGGCGCATTGATTAAGAGCTGGCTTGGGACATCAGAGGACCCCGGTTCAGATCCCACTTATGAGGGCCGGTGACACTGCCCTCCACAGCTAAGATGCTGAACAACAGCTCAACCTGGAGCTGGGCTGCCATGAGTCGCTGATGACGGCATAGGCTGCAGCCCCTGTGGCAGTGGGTTGCCATGGGCTATCGTATGTAGCCAGCAGTCAGCGTGAGCGGCCAGCAGCCGCAGTGAGCGGCTGTCCAGAAGCCTGTGACTGATCTGCCTCGCCCGGGAAGAGCGCAATGATGGTGCCAACTTGGGCCAGTGAAGCAATGTCCTCCACAACTAGACTGAAGAATAAAACGACAGCAACTTGTCTGTTCCCCTTCCCCCAATTCCCCAGCACTGTTCCCATCTCCCCAATTCCCCAATAAAAATCTTAAAAAAAAAATATATATATATATATATATATATATATATAAAGATAGAAGTTAGTCAATATTTTTTAGAGTTTCAAAATATATTTCTAAAGCCCCCTCTGTAACCAGAGGATATTGATCTAGAAAACCGTTTGGATCTCTTTTTCTGTGATTCTCTGATTATGCATAAATTACAAGGGTCCATACCTTGCCTTAATTTACCTCAGATTAAAGTTCTCCCTAGATCTAACCTAATTATAGAGAAGAACAATTTTGTAATTATTGACTGTCTTACTTCAGGAAAATTATGTCTGATCTGACTGTCTCACCTTCTGTTGATTAAACTAATGATGAACTACATCAGCATTGTCAGATATCAAATTTTCTCTCTCTGACAGAAATTATCTCAGGAGTAAGAGGTGCAATGAGTCTCATTTTTTTTAATAGACTGAATTTCCTAGGATTTGGTTAAAATGGCAAATTATACTGAACTAGATACATGATCCCCTGCACAATTTTTGAAAACATTGATTTGGGGGGTGGGGAGGGACCTTTTAAGAAACACCTACAATTTGGTGACTTGGTTGCATTGGCTGAAGAAAGGGGCAGTCGTTTGTTTATTTTATACAAAAGCAGCCAAGAGGAAATTAGAGCTGAAAAGCTTGTGTGAGGTTTATATAAGGTTGTGTCTGAAGGAGTTCCTTGAACAACACAGCACAAGAATTATAAAATAAGTTTAATATGATGACAGAAATTGGCTTAAATACCTAAATTTTAAATTTATAGAATTTGGTTAGTTTAGTAAAGTCCAATTTCAAGCAAGATTCTGTGTTATCTTCCTCACAAATAAGAATAAATTGCAATAAATATGCAGACTAAACAAACACTTGA
>NW_017731726.1:1333768-1337274 GCF_001890085.2 Hipposideros armiger
GTAAGTGGCAGAGCCAGACTATAAAGAAAGATTTGTCTGACCCCCAATGGTGTGTTCTCAAACACTGATTGCTGCCTTCCTGAATAGCTCTGCTCCCATAAGTTAGGCCCACTGATGCGAGCTGTACTGTACCTGTGAGTTTTATTATTGTTTATTTTTGGAAAAGTATAAATCATTTGGGGATTCCCAAGCCAATGGGCAGAAAGGTGCAGGAGAGCCGGGCTGGCAAAACGAACAGAAAGAAAAGTCTAACCAAATAGCCTCATATACATTTTTTACAAACCTGATTAGTATGGATTTTATCATCTCAATGATGATGGATCTTTTCAAACGGGTGAAGAGAAGATCCCATTTCTCTTCACCTACTGAGAAAGGAGTAAAATGAGCATTAACTTCAAGTGGTAATGGAAATCAACCTACAGTACATTGGCATAAAGTTCCTAATTTTATAAATATAGACATCAAAACCATGGAATTCATTGACTATTCTAAAATGTTTTTGCATGTTAACAAAATAATCTTCAACTCAATATAGAATGGGATTATACAATCCTGAGACCAGATCTCTTATTCAGAAAACAACACACATAGTTCTGGAATTCTAAAATTGATTATGCAGTTGGTCAATATACTTTGTCTTTAGTATTTTAGTAAGGCAGGGATATGGGGCTCCTGGTTCTCAGGTGACATTGTGATGATGTTCTAACACATTCTCCTCATTCCATTGACAGCTAATTTGCTTCCATTTCCTAGTAGCATATAGTCTTAAGTGGACAAGGCTTGTTGACCCTGAGATCTTATGTCCTTCTCACATGCGGCTCCCAAGTGCTTATCTCCACATCTCCTGGCGACTTGGTGCTTGTGTATTCTTTGGGATGCGTCTGTCTCAGCAGAGCATCTGGAGGTCTATTTAACCTTATACACTAAATAGAAAATGATCTCTAGGGAAATCTTTCACTTCTCTAAGAATTTTTGATAGTATATAATCAGTGATCATAGTGCTTCTATCATGACACACAATGAACCACTTTTAACTGAAGAAACAGGAAGTATTCTTCCAGGAAAAAAGAGAACTAATTATCTCTTTAATCTCTTTTCCATAATCTGTAACTCTAGCAGCTGACTAATTTGGGGTAGAATGGGCAAATTACCCTCAAAGCCAAGCCTGTGACCAATTAAGTTGTGGATCAGACAATTTAAGATAATTGTTTGCAGAAGAAATAGTTAATCTAACCTTAGAATAGTATCAGTCATTTTTATGTAATAACTGGTTTCTTTTACAGCCTGAAGTTATTATAATATACAAGAATAAAATAAATGTATTCAGTTTTTCATTTATTTCATAAGTATAATAGAAGGAGCATTTTATTATATTAGCTACTGGTACCAGAATTCTTCTTAGGGTAAGGCTGTNTCTGAGGCTGTTTCCAGGGAAACTCATTTGCTCTGGCAGCAAAAATCTGGTCTCACTATGAAGGTATCTTATTGAGCATAGATTCAGGGGACAAAGAAATTGAAACCATGAAGCATACTATGGAAGTGGAGTAACCGTGGTTTAACTCCATCCCGTTAAATTCCCTAACAAGTTTGAGGGTTTTGTAGATTAATGCCTATAGAGAATAGGATATTTAGAAGAAGACAATACAGGAGGGGAAGAATGTAGAACTTAGGTGGGAAAACATTGCAATGGGAAAGGGAGAATTTATCCAGGCATGTAAATTGTCTTTTCTTCTAAAATTACAATCCAAGGGCAGGTGAAGTTCCCTTTAGATATTTGGGAAATAGTTTCATTCTCTACTGTGAAGTCCAGGCCAAAATGTCAATACTAGCAATAGGAGACCAAGAACAAGGCAAGCTGGGTCCTGGTGACCACTGGCTGTAAAGGGGAAGACTAAACAAGGTGTGTTAGTGCTAATCCTATCAATATTGAATGCCCTCACTAGCTTCCTTCTAAGAAATTGGTGTGCATTTTCCTTTAGCTATTATAACTCTCCTATAAGCCACATAGGCATGACATTATGCTAAGTGCTCAGGGAGAGAATCACAGAATATGACAAAAATATGGTCTCTGTCTGCAGGCTCTTGATACTAAATTAACACTGAAGGCTATGTTAGAATAAAGGCACCAGTCACCCAGCACTGTGGTTGCTAAGCATGAAATATGCTTAATACGAGCTCAAATATTTGTGAATTTTTTAAAAAGACATTTATGTTTTAGCTTATGGGTTTCATGAACTCTGTGTCCCTCAACTCATTAATAATAGATGCCATCTTTGAATTTAAATACAAATACCAAAAGCGTAACAATATGCTTTAAAATGAATGACCAGGGCATGGAGAAGATTATGTTGTTGGTATACATTATTCAGAGTCTCTCTTAAAAAACAAACTTAGGCGCAATGTTGAAGAAAAGTAGTGATGATGTACATTCTTGCCTGTTCTCAACTTTAGGGGGAAAAGGTTCAATATTTAACCATTAACTATGATGCTAGATTTTCACAGATGCTCATTATCAGATAGAGGAGGTTCCCTTTTATTCTTTGTTGGCTGACAGTTTTTATCATGAAGGGTGTTGAATTTTATCAAATGCTTTTTCTGTATTGACTAAAATGATCACAAAATGCTTTTCCTGTTATTATGCTAATACAGTAAACGTCATGGATTTATTTTCAAATATTAAACCAGTCATATTGTTTGAAATAATTCCCATTTGGTTGTAAAGTATTGTCCTCTGTACATATATTAGTGAATTCTACCTTTTTGTTTCAGTTTCTAGATTTGAGATGTGTTTAATTGTTCGCTTACTTTTTTTTTTCCCCAACAAACCGAATTTTCTATTTGGATAATGTTCTGTGCTAATTGTAATCAGCTGAGGTACTTGTAACTGCAAAAAAAATTGTTTCTGAGGACATGTTTAAGCAGTTATTTTAAAATGTATTAGGAAGACACTATAAATTGCAGAACAAATATATTCATAAGTACACAAAGTTCCTTAGCCAAAATTGTCTTGTTTACTGTTATAATTGGTGTTTCTTGCTCCCTCAGATAGAGTTTTGATCTAGTTTGATTTTAGGGGGATGGTCAGGCTAATGAGGTGAACCCCAGCCCAGCCCAGCATTGTTTGTATGCGACAAAACCTCCAGAGGCTCCGCAGTGCTGGCCAGAAATGTACAGCATTAGCAGACCCATGCTGAGTCTCAGTGAGGAAGCTCAGCCTTAGGCAGGTCAGGAAGCTGCAGTGGGTCTTCCTAGGGAACGATAGTGCCCTGTACCCCGCCACCATCAGAGCTCTCAGCAAAGAAGTGGCCATTCTCTCATCTGAGTGTGGTTCTGTTTGCAGAAGGTCTGTTTCTCCCTCCCCCATCCCTCTCCCACTCCACTCTCTCTCTCTTCCTGTCTGTCCTCCCTTTGTCGCTCCTTTCACCCTCTCACTCTTGTTCTTATCCTTTTACAGTCTCTTTCTTCAGTTACATTGTGAAGATGTGAATGCTTCTCAAAGGCCCCCA
>NW_017731726.1:1338076-1341437 GCF_001890085.2 Hipposideros armiger
CCTTGTTAAGTTCAATTCTGATTATTGGAATTACCTGTCTTGATCAACATTATATTCCAATTTCCTACTATGGAATGACTTCTCTTTTTTCCTTTTTTCTTTCTTTATTTTTATTTATTAAATTTATTGTGGTCATTGGTTAGTAAAATTATACAAGTTTCAAGTGTCCATTTCAATAATATACCATCTATCTATTGCATCATGTATTCACCACCTAGAGTGAATGTGTGTACAAGTGATAGAATAAATATATTCCAGAATCTCTCTTCATCTTATTTACCCCGACATGAATATATTCCGTAGAAACTGATGTCTCTCTTAATATGAGGACTCACAACTGAACACCTAAATCCAAATGTGATCTCTCAGCTCTTCCATTGGAAAATTTAGCAATCTAATAATTTTTGTGTTTGTTTAGCAGCTCTATTAAGTGTTGTTCTTATTAAGCTGGGGTGTATGAAATCCCCCCAGGTCTTTGTACATTGAGTTGCTTTAATAATTCCTCCAAAACTGTACCCGTGTACTTGATAGATTGAATTTAGGATTTTTACCTTCATCCCTGTTAAACTTATCTCAGGTATTTCAGTTCTGTGTTTCCCCTGCATTTGGTTGCTTTAAATTGTGATTCTATCTTTATCGTCTTACTGTTTCTTATCAGCTTGGAAGCACTGCAGTAGTAAGGAGCCTTAAGTCATTGATAGCAATATCGTGTAAGGAGGGCAGAAGGGAAGAATGCAACGCCCGCCACTCTAGGCTCTTCTCTCTGTTGATATCAGTTAGTTTATGGACACTAGTGAGTGTGGATCTCCGGGTGGTAACAACCCAACTGTGCCATCACTCCACACTGATTTTACTGTATTACCTAAACAGAATGTTAGGGTGGCATTAGGTGCCCTCTGCAGTCTCCCTCAATTATTTTAGCAATTGATGCTCTACCTGGAAGTGAAACCCATTTATATTTGGCAGGTAAGCGTTATCAAAGACAGGGATAACATTTTGACTGCTTTACAGTTTTTTTTTCTTTAAAATATCTGAACATTCCAGAGTGCAGGCATTCCAAAAACATGGTTATATGATTAGAACCCAGTAGAACGCCTGGTCCATGTGAAGCACTCAGTAACCATGCTGAGGAGTTCATCATTATGTGTCTGATGACTTACTTGGACCCTTTTAAGGAGGATTCTTTAAATAGTGAAAAGATTGGAGGATTGTTATTAGCAGAATTGATGTTGTTTCAGCAAAACGTACATAGTTTAAAAAAAAATAACAGACCAAGGGAGCACCATAAACAATTAATTAATAATTAAATATTTAGCTTAAAACTTCCTCAAAAGAGGTGAAATTTGAGTAGCTAGAGGTAACATTTTTTTCAAAACATTTGCTGAGACCTTTGAGGATCCAGAATTTAACAATATACCACTATGTTACGCTCTTTTCTAATATTTCCCACTCTTTTACTGCTCAGCAACTGTTCTTGGGCTGTTTCCTGATTCTGGAAGACTCTGTCCTCAGATATTTAGAGCTGGAAAGGAGCCTAAAAATAATCCAGTCTCAAATACCTCTCAAATTTTAGGTGATAAAAATGAGATCCAGGAAATGACTTGTGACATGAAGCTGTCAGTAATCCACATTTCCCAATTCTCAGGACAGTAGGCAGCAGAGATACTGGTGAATATCCCAGATTCCGGGTCCAGATTTTCCCAAGTCCTGATTATGTTGAGGTATTACCGAAGCTGTGTGATCTCTGCCAGAGTATTTATAGCTGCCGAACCTCAGTGTCCTCATCTTTAAAATGGGATAGTATTATTGCTGGCTTCATCAGGCAGTTACAAAGATTAGCCTGAGTTAATAGATGTGAAAGGCTTACGGGAGAGGGGACAGCTCATGAGGAATGCTATATGTTAGCCAGAGTCAGCTCCCCTTATTAATACTCCTCTCCCAGACTCCTTCAAAGATAAGCTCATGCGTCCCCTGTCTAAGAAATCTTTCCAACCAATTCCATCCATTTCTTCCCCAGTAATTCTGTTTTGCCAATTACTTTATGTTACTTGAGATAACTGGATGCCTTTCTCCCTAGGTAAGTTTGTTTGTCCTCTAGGTCTAATGGAATATTTCAAATTAAATTCATGCTTGCTGAATTGAAGTACATTTTCCTTTAGAATACTGGATTTTGGAGATAGCTTTATCTTTCTTCCCATCTTTAATAGTATTTAGATGGAGAATTGGCATTCCTGGAACAGAGCTCTCAGCCAGCTTATAACAACCCTTGTGAGGCCACTCCAGAGAGGAAACTGGTAATTGGATCTGAGAAGGAAACCCCGTTTCCTGTGTCTAATTGCCCCCGCTTTGAGTAAGCCCAAGAGAAAGCACAGACAAGGGTTTTTCTTTAATTTCTAATTTTTATTTTTTTAATTAAAGAGAGCCCAGATGTCACAAAACTTTTTTGAGATCTCACTTTTTTCTTCCTTTTTGCTATCATTTAGTTGTTGTTGTTCTTTCTTTCCATCCAAACTTGACTGATTTCAACTATTATTTTAGAACTTATTATCTAAAGGTGGTTACCCTGCTTTTGTTCCCTGAATATTCATCCTGTTTCTTAAGAAGTCCATCTTTTAAGAAGTGAAATTCAAAGAAATGTGTATTTTCATACTTCATGTAGTATGTCTCTTGGCAAAACAAAATAAAATTCACCAAACAGTCAAAATAACTAAAATAATCTCTAACCAAATTATGTCAGACTACTTCTTAAAATTTTAAATAAAATGTTCTGCTTGCTATACTCTAGAGCCAAGGAATGCTTTGGAGGAAATGCAGTAAGAATATTTTAAAAAGAGAACAAGAACCCAAGTATTTTAGATATAAGGTTGTTCTAAAAAGTAATGGAAAATAGTATAATTATGCATATTAAATGGAATAAAATAATTATTTAATGGAAAAAGAAATCTCATGTGTGTGTATTTATCTATTTGAAATGTCCACATCCTTATTTTTAAAATTATAATGAAACTACCTATTAACACACCATCCTGACATCATTGGACCATTTTAGGTTTGCTTATTAATTTCCTCTACATGTAAATTTAGAATATATAATAATAATTGAAGTAATTGGCTATCGTTGTTTAGGTTAAATAATGTGCCAGGTCCTTGTTTCATATCATATAAGATGAGATATATTATCTTCATTTTATGGTCTTTATTAAAATTTCACTAGTGTTAATAACTGTGTTATATTTCATTCTGTTATATCAAAAACCTAAATGCTGAATTATTTTATGATTCGTGGTAGTATGTTATTACTGAGCAAGCTTTACCAGGAAGCAAGTCTTTATGGTATCAAGAAAGATAAACAATGTTTCTG
>NW_017731726.1:1343244-1356760 GCF_001890085.2 Hipposideros armiger
TTGAAGAAGTTCTGAAAATCCAGTGACCTTTCACAGAAGTCACAAAAATTGAGATGGTTAGTAACTGAACTGAAAGATGGTATATTATCAGTGGTATGTCTCTAAGTAAAATCTGGAATGTTTTAACGTTTCTCCACAACAATGACATTAATTACTTTACACAAACTATTTTTTTTTCAAGTGGGATAAGATAGATGAATTGGCTTTTAAAGGGTCATTGATGATCACTTAAATTAAAATATTCTGTTAACCATATACAAACAGATGGTCTATCAGAACTATGGATAAGAGGAGGCAGCTTATTTCCAGGTGGAGAAAAGAATCTCAGACCACTTGGGAAAGCTCTCCAAGAGTCAGCTATACCAGTTCCCTTGATGTGTGACTAGTACTGGATGAGATCATACAATAAAAGCCTGCATTCAAAAAAAAGGAAATTTGAAGCAGTGAAAGAATTCTATTAGAATTAGAAACACTAGTTCTCAAGATCTAGATGAATGCTGACACTTTATAAATGATTCTGTTCAGTTAGTAATTTGAAGTTCTTTAAAAATAAGTTGCTAAATGACATGGCAAATATTCATCTAAGATTGATAGCCTTAGGAAATTGTCAAACAAAAGGAGTTTGCCGTGAGCTTCTGGAGGCATCAGTGTATTCGTGTTTGCTTCATGGTTCCTGAGATAGCACAATTCTGGTTCTGGAATCAGTGAAGATCAGGCATTTCTCTCTCTAACTTATTAATCCTGATAAACCTGTAAAGAAAATGCTTATTAGTCAGTATAGCAAGATGATTATAAACTGACTTTAGAATAAGTGAGCCTGGATCAAGTCCTGGCTTGACCATTTAAAGATATCTGTTACCTTGGGAAACTGATCTCAGAGCTTTAAGCCACAGCCTATCTGCAAAGTGGAGATAATCTTAGTAACTCTTCAATGGCTGGATGTGAGTATTCAGTGCTTGTACAGCCTGTATTATTGAATACGGCTCAATAAACTGTTAGGGACTATTTTTATGAGCAAAAGGAAGATGTGAGGATGTTCTTTTTAGCCCTTTTTTATGATATTTTTAACACTTTATATAGGTAGAAAACAATTCTTAAATAATTGATAACATACTTGCAAGGCCGCAGGGATTGCTTCCCCTTGGTTGGCCTTCTCTTCAAGGAGGCGGTATATGCAGCATCAGGAGGTGGGTGCTGGAGTCAGGTTGCTTTGACTTTCACAACCAACGAGACATTTGCATGGGTTACTGAAATTAGTTGGCTTCAACGTCCTCGTCTTTATAGCAGGGACGGTATGTGCCTACCTCATACTGTGGTTGGGAGGTTTAAATGAAATATTGTGGATACAGCCATGAGAGTATCCATAGTATGTATTGGGCACCAGGTACATGTTAGTTAGCTATTGTTATCTGCAAGGAAAAGCATCTGTTAGACAAGAAAGGAAAGGCCGCCAGCCTACTGCTTACTGAGTGTGGGTGGAGAGATAGGCGAATACTATTAACCCAGCAGTGTACGCCTAAGAGGGGGTGTCTCAATTGAGTGGAAAGACATAGTGATTTCAAATTTATTTTTCCTTTTAAGGGAGGATTTTTCTTTTGTTTATATGTAGTTAAAGACTACATAATGTAATCTGTGCAAATATTTTTTTGTCTGAAGTATTAAGGAAGGTTCATAGGAGGTTGAATGAAAGGAAATAATAGATTGGGAGAAGGTAGATCAATAGGACCAGTGATGCTGTTTGTATCTGAGTAGTAGATGATAAATCCCAAATATCTCTCCAGGGCTTGTTTAAAGTTAGCCAGGATTTTCAACTAGGAAACTGGAATCATTGGAAATTTGGAAATTGGAAAATTGCTACTGCCCTCCTTACTCCTCTTTTCCTTCTCCTTCCCTTTTTTGTCCACCTCCACTTGTATCATCTTCTATTCTTATGCACACTGTTCTCATGTAACAGCAGGAGGTACACATCTGGCTACTATATTTGGAGATAGAAATGTCAGTATCCCCAGCCCCAGGACACCATGCAGGGATTTTAAGGGAATATTAATATCTGTGTCTTCTTCATTACGTAGAATTACAGCTAATACATACAATAGGGATGATTGAGATAGAATATCATTTCACATACACTCCAGTAATAATTAGTTCAGATAACTAGCATCAATAGATGCTAAATCTAGTGCCTTACAGTATTATGCAGAAACAGATTTTTTGCATAGTTTCAAAGTAACTTTCCATAAGATATTTATTAATTGCAAAAGAAAAAATAATAAATGTACAATTACAGAGAAACCTGACAGGAATTGCATTAACCAAGTAATTAAAGTGAACATCATCAGTAATGAGACATACCAACATTATGCATCTCCTGATATGAGGCAAAGAGCAGGGCACAGTGCCATTTCAGTGGTATTATTGCCCCCAAAAAGGCATACTCTGAGTTTAATCATGGTGACACAGACCAACCCAAATTGAGAATCATTCTAAAGTAAAAATAATTGTTCTAGAGACTATTTAAACAAGTGATCCCAACCATATAATACAGTCTTGCTTTGTGGTAAAAAAAACAGCTTGCAAATAAATAATTTGAAGATTTATGTTCAGCATATGAAATTATTCTAAAGCTTTTGGCAGATATGCAGACTTATCCATATGTCTTAACTAAATTCATAATAATAGCTTATTGCCTTTCCAGAGCAATTTCAAAGCTGGAAATGCTATTAGGTCTCCAAGATTTATTTTGTTTTTCACATGAGCTGAAACTATTCAATATGAGAATATTACAGAATTTTTAGTCAAAAGCAACAGCAGTGAAGTATACCAGGAAAGCCTAATGCTGGATTGACACGTATTTGCATATCTTCCCTCCCTTGCGTTTTTCCCCTTATGTCACTTGAGAAGAAATGAAGAAAAATGTATTTTTTTCCGTTAAGTTTTTTTTTCTCCTTTTGAAATAATATTTGCTGTCTGTGAAAATGGTATCTCTTTTGGAGCACTGGTTTTCCCCACCAGTAAACATGGAATATTCGACAAAGAACTACCATACCGCGGCCAGGATTGCACAACTGGAGCAGAAACACACTTCCGCGCACAGCTGCCTCTCCTACTTCTGGCTCATTGTTCCACTAACTACATCCTGGGCTTCCTACACTTAGGAACTTTTGCTCCAAATTATCTGTCCCTTTTTATCTGTCCTAACTTTCCTGAACTCTGCTAGTCAGAATCCACTCTCAAATAACTCCATTACTAGTTCCAAATTGGGTTTCCCTTGTTAAGTCAAGAGTGAAAAGAAATGCATCAGTACATTGCCGCCTCTCAAGGCAGGAGTCCATGTATTCCTATCTTGAAAGTGAAGAGAACTGATGTGTTTCAGAGTCAGTACATCCTCACTGCATCTAGTTTCTTATCGCTGCTGGAACCAATCACCGCCAATTTAGTGGCTTAAAACAATGCAAGTTTATTATCTTATAGTTGTAGAGGTCAGAAGACCAAAATTGGCTAAAATCAAGATGTCAACAGGATTGCTTTCCTTCTGGAAGCTCTAAGGAAGCGTTCATTTCCTTCCCTTTTCTGCGTCTAGAAGCTGCCCATGCCCCTTGGATCCTGGGAGTCCTAGGCAGCAGTCACATCACTCTGACCTCAGCTTCCATAGTCACATCTTCCTCTAACACTCCTGCCTCTTTCTTTCCCTTATAAGGCCTTTTGTGATTACATTGGGTCCACCCAGAGAGGCCAGAATAATGTCTCCATCTCAAGATCCCTTACATGCTTCTACCTGTACCTACATGTCTTTTTGCCGTGTCAAGTAATATATTCCCAGGTTCTGGAGATTAGCAAGTAGTCCACTGCTCTGCCTGTGACACTCAACTTGTCATCATTATATAGTAAGGAGAATATAGAGCAGAAATGTGAAGCTGTGAGCAATGTACCCTGGTAGGGCCCATTGATGTGCTAAATGTGATTATTATTATTCATGCAGTAGTTTTTAAGCTTTATTTCATGAAACGCTAAGGTGTCATGGAATAGCTCTGGCTAGTTTAAAATAAAGTATGGTCAATGAATGGTTTGCTGATTTAAGCTTTTCTTCATCATACACATGTACTTCGGTAAAATGCATGATAGCAGTTGAGATCCTAAGGCTTAAAAACAATACAGACTATAGTGTAACATCGATTTTATCAGCATTGAATAGTAAACTCCTAATGGGGTGGATAATAGGAGTTTAATATTTTGTATGATGCCTAATACAGTCATGTAGAGAGAGAAACTTGAATGGCTTTCATAAGAGTGATCATAACCATGATGATGAATGAGAACAGTAGTACTTCCCATAATAAGTATCTATAAAGTACATGGAATACATTTCATGGGTAAAAACCGAAAGGCAACATAGAAGGAACCGTGACCTCTCAAGAAATAGGATGCTTTATTGACCATCACCTTCAGAAAACACAATCCGTGTTGCTCTGCTTCTAAGGCCCTGCTGTCCTTTTCCAAGTTATGTATTAGTCAGGGCTTCGGTGAAGATTGGGCTGAAAACCAGCAACACTGTGACCTTTTACATTACCCAGGCCCATTCTTTCAGTGTGTATGGAAAAGGGAAAATGCTGCCGGATGCAGAGGGCAAGCTCTCGGTGATGCTGACTGACACTGCTTCTGAGCTCTCTGGTGGTCCCCTGAGGCGGCCTCCCTGAGCTCACCCTGCTGCATCGGTGATGTCCCTCAGGGGAACGCAGCTCCAAGAAGCATCACTGTAGAAACCATGTACCATTACCTCCATGCCTGTCTTTCTGGCATTTTATGTTTGTAGAATGAAATAAGATGTATTCGGCACACTTTGTTTTATCTCTCATTTATAATTTACTGTTTTCTCAAGTACCATGCTCTCTTTTACTAAGTAGCTATTTTACATCCCTAAATAGTACAACATATCCCCAGTAAACAAATATAAAACTGTGACTATCTCGCAAGTAACACATACCAGCAGTTAAAATTCTTCTTTTCGATGTTTATTGGGATACAAATAAAGAGAAAGCACCAAAGAAACTGCAGCCCAAATCTGTGATTGGGAAAATTCTAAATCATCAGAGATTCAAGAAGACTGCTGTTTGAGACCTTAACACTGATCATGGATTATGTGAAATTGTTAAGTTTCCCTTTCCCCATGTTTAAATTAGAGAGTACACATTGCCAAAAAGTGGGTATTTAGGGGTAAGAGTGGTATTACCTTCCATGTTTAAAGCTACTTTAGTGTTGTCAGTTAATGAAATAAAAACAATCACAATTCTCCTTTATGACTTTTTATTTGCATTGTTTAGTAAAAGTAGTTAAAGCAGCACCTAAATTAAAAATGATAAATAACAATGTGGAGATATTGGATGGCATGCCTAGAGAAATGCACAAAAAAACAAAAGTAGGAAGTTTCAAAATGTTTCCTAGCTAATGATAAATAAGGCACATAAAAATGCAGACATATCTATGTATGCCTGTATGTGTGGCTGACTTTCTCTAGATTAATGTATTGAATGGATTCCATTAGAAACCCTAAGGGGACAATATCATTTGTGAAATGAAAGCCATATATGTAGTTATCATCACTTTTAGATGATTGCCACTGGGCTCTCATTTGTCAGTGGTAGCTTCTCTAGGAATTGCATCAAAGACACATGAGCTTCAGCAGAATTAATTTTTACCAGCTAGATGGATAATACCTGAATTAATAAAAACATTTAATTTTTGTTTTCCCTTATAGTTATTATTTTATTAATTATTTTTTCCTCAAGAAAATAAGTAATACATTTTTCAAATAAATAATAGAAAAAATTGAACATTTGCACCATTTAATTATTTTTATAATGTTATGTTATCAATGTATGAAAAATGTATAGTAGGGGAACCATCTATATAAAAAAGTATGGATTTAAAACAGCTCAATGATTGCATTCATTTCTTTTTTCAAATTTGAAAAAAATCTTCATTACTTTTGCTGATGATAAAAACATGCAAGCAATTCAAAACAGTATCAATTTGAAACAGTATCCATCTTATAATTCTCTTTCGGGAACAATGAAGTTGAATTCTATAACTACAGTGTCCCAATAGCAATTGAAAATGAATGTGAAAGGGCCGGCTGAGTGGCTCAGTTGGTTAAGAGCTCGCTCAAGAGTTTGAGCTCTGAGCAACAGCGGTTCGAGTCAGCCTGAGCTGAGCAGCCGTGAGCTGCCAACAGGTGGCGGGATGGAAGAAAATGAATGTGAAAAGTAAGAGGCCAAATGCCTTTCGAGTACAAGACTTACTTCCATTTCCTTACTTGTCTTTTCAATTTCTGTGGTTTTTTTCAAGTATAATTGGGGCTGGTCCTTTTTGGTACCACACATGTGACATGTAAGTAAATTGCCATTATCCCAACACTATGTAACAAGGTGACTTCTGACTGTTTTTAAATATTAGAGAATTAAATAAAGAGCAATTTGTATTTGCAGATCACAACAAAAACTATCATTTATCACAACTATTTTAACACTAAAAATCAAATAAATACTTGAATAATTAGCTTATTTTATTTGCCACTGTATCCCCATAATATTTTATAATTTTGCCTCTTTTGCCTTAAGGAAATACTTTATATATCGTGTTTATTAAATATTTTGAAAGGAATGGATTTAGAAGGACTAAACAAAGAAATTTAAAGTATTGTATCATTTAATTATTTCATTTGAATTGTAGTTTTGAAGTTAAAAAAGATCTCAAAGTTCTTCCACATACTTGGGGCTTCCACCTCTGCCTAAGTAGTAGGTTCTGTCACCCAGTAGATTTCCAATCTATGCTTGAAGCTCTTCTTGGGTATGAAACCTACTGCCTCCTGCAAAAGCCAGTTGCATTTGTGTTTAACTCTGTTGTTTCAAATTCAAAACTTACATCCTTTTTTTCTGTACACTTGAGGATTAGCTTTATAGCAATCTTACTCATGGCCTATATGCAGAAAACTGCCTGATTTTAGATACAAACATGTGAGATATACCCAATAACTGATATTATATTAGAATATTTTCATTCTCAAACATAGCTTTAAAACTTTAGATTTTTAAAGAGATAATATAACTTTGTTTCTATTTGATCATTTTTAATTGGTGATTTACTTTTAAATGAATCATATACAATTCTACAAGCCCAAATTAGAACCATAAACAACCATAAACTTTTATGAAGACAAAAAAAAAATCTATTCAGAACATGTGCAGTTTAATGAATCTGTACTTTGCTTATGGGGCCAATTAACCATTCCTGTAAAAGACAAGAAATTCCACTAATGCTTTCATATTATGTATATGTTGGATATGAGTAGAATTAGTTTTATATACTCAGCTTGGTCCTAAGTGCCACTCTTGCTACTTTTCTTCTTCATATTAGGCAATAGAAATATTTAGTGTCTGTCAAATAGTTTTTTGGAAAACAAAGTTAAGAATTCTGATACTAGATCACTTAGTTTTCATTTTTAGAATATATATAAATGATCTTTGTTTCAGTGGTATTACATATATGTGTGTGACAACTAGATTGTACTAGCTATCTCTTGCTGCATAAAAATTATCCTAAAACATAATTAAGAAAAACAAACATTTATTATTTCATAGTTTCTGTGGGTCGGGAACTCAGGAATAGCTTATCTGGGTCATTCTAGCTGAGGGTCTCCCTGGTGATTATAATTATGAATTTGTGGTGTGGCTGGGTTTGCAGTCATCTCAAGGCTCCAGCAGGAAAAGAGGTGTTTTCATGTTCTCACATGGGCCTTCTCTTTGGCTCCCTCCGACTTTCCCCAGAAGTAAATGATAAAGGAGAGAGGGAGGAAGGAAGGGAGAGAGAGAAAGACAGAGAGAGAAAGAGAGAGAGAGAGAGAGAGAGAGAGAGAGAGAGAGAGAGAGGGAGTGAGAGAGAGACTGCCCAACCCTCAAACCTAATCTTGAAAGTGATATCTCATGACTTCTGCCATATTCTGCTCATGAGAAATAAGTCAGGAAGCCCTGCCCATACCTAAGAGAGGAGATTACACAAGGATGTGTTGTGCCAGGAGGCAAGAATCATCCAGAACCACCTTCAGGCTGCCTACCACAGGGATCTTCTCTAAAGAACATAGAGGGGTCAGATGACTAAAGACCCCAGCTTATCTTTACTGGGCCAAGCTGGTAGAGAACATATAGAACCATTAACAGTGATTTTTTTTTCATTTATTTAAGCACATGTATTCCTCAAATAAAATAGAGAAGAGTGGAGCCAGAGAGCCATATTTTAATTCTTTAAAATTATTTTGCCTTTTTAACACCTTGGTGACATTGCTAAAGAGGAGGACAACATGACTGGGGTGGAATTGTCATAGCCACACCCATACAACTGCATTAGATAGAAACAAGTGCAACACACTTCCTCATAGATCTTACACTTGGGTCAGGGGGACATAAGCACAGAGGGTTAAATAAGTATATGAAAGGATTCAATTAGATATTAAAATTGTATTGCACAAATGATAACTATTATAGGAATTCTGATATAATGGAATGGTAAGCTGTGTCTGATCTCCTTGAGACAAATTTGGGGTTGTTAGATGTAAATGATAGATATTTACTTTTATGAAGGCCTGAGGTACCTCTTGGGAAGTCTAATGTGGTTGATATTTAGGGCTCAAACAAGATCAATCAATACCTGAGAGACAGGAAAAGAGCTCACTCGGAGAATTTAGAATCAATATTCAAAGGCACAGACAATGGCTAGGGGTCTAAAACCGGGATGCTTTTAAGTATAATATGAGACAGTTTACTCAGAATGCCTACCAGCCAGTCCCAGGAAATAAATTCTACATCATTAGGGGAGATGACAGAAAAAGAAAGGTGCTTTTAAAAAGAGTTAAATAAGCAGAGCGTTTGTATCACAGATCCATTGTAAGAAATTGAGTGACTAAGGCATCTGTAATGGAAGGCGTCAATGATAAGAGAAAAGTTACCTTACATCGGCCAGGTGATTTTTGGAACAAGCTGCCTCCATGAACACCAAAGTGACAGGAACCTAATAGTTCTGGAGAGGTGGCGTCCACTCAACAAGAGGTCCTCATAGGCAGGGAGTGAGGACTGATTTCTTCCTTTGAAGGGCATGTTGAATAAAGTCAAGTGGAGATAGGACAGTGCATGCATGAGAAACAGTTTAAGTAAATATGCAAATACTGGCATGAAGAACACATATTTGAGAGGGTAAATAGAAGAGTTCAAGTACAAAGTAGCTGGAGAAAACACTGGGAAGCTGAGCTTTAATTTCAAGTAGGTCATAGATGTCAGATAATAAATCTCACCTACTCTAGAGTTTATGTGCCCCAGTAGGATTTCTCATTGTTATAGTTAGAAACTGGAAAACCTACTAAGGTTCCAGGTCATATTGGAACACATAATTTGTGTATGTTTTTCAAAAAAATCTTACAGATGACTTTAAATGAAAAGTAAGATGCAAAATTGGATGACCTAATTTCTTATACATTCGCAATTAGAGGAAAGGTAAACTATGATAACACATGGTGTGGTGTGATCATGGAATTTAATTTTCCACATATTCAGAATGAACAGCCTATTATGACAACAATAATTAATTTGGGTGAAATGTCATAAATATTATTCTTCTATTGCTTTAGAAAGTTTCAAGGCTTTTTTTTTCCCCCTTCAGGATAATGAAATCTGCTATGTTGTCAGCAAGATTCATGTGAAGGAAAGCTTGCCAGTTTTCGCCCACCGCTAATCCTAAATCTGTTTCAACCTAGGTAGTACAGTATGTACTGTTGTTTCCAAGCAGAGGAGACTTTGTTTTGCACAGAAAAAAATATCTCCTTTTGGGCTTCATTTTTTCCCTTAGGATGTTGGGCATTTATTTGGAAGTAGATGTAAAATCCAATAAAATTTTACTGTCTCAGAGTTAATATATTCTTTGATTAATCTTTTTATTCTTTTTACTTACTGGTCCCTCCCCTCATAATCAAAGTAAATTAACACAGTTGTTTATGAAGACAGGATATGTACTAGACAGAGAGAATTTCACAGATACATTTTCTGTATACATATTTGCAGTAAAATCAGTTCACTTTGTGTGTATCAGTTTACCAATTTATGATATGTTATAAAAATAAATTTGCAAAATTAAATTCAAATATATATATATTCTGGAGGTACCAAAAAATGTACACAAGTGTACACTTTGGTCAACATTGCTCAAGCAGTAGTTCACCATAATCAGAAGTGTCTGAACTCTGATGGTAATAACATTGAGTATCTCTTGTAATTGCAAAAGTCAAACATGACTTGTATTCATCTTTTGTTATTGGTATATATTGAGTATTGCAATTTTAATAGTTTTTTCCTTTCTTAAATGTGTATACATTTTATATATATATATATATATATATATATATATATATATATATGAAAAATGGTCTGCAAATTTAATTTAATTTTAAAATAATAGCAATAATAATAACAAGGAATATCCAGAATCTATGAAAAGGAAAGCTGTAGACTATTTTTAGGCAAACAAAAGTAAAAGAATAAATGCAATATTATTACCTTCTTGATGTGAAGATCAATATGACAAAAACATTCATTAACCTTAAACCTAATACATATATTAAATTTAAACTCATTCTGAATCTGCAAACACTATTTGTATTCAACTCCAGAAAATAATTCTGAATTGTATATGGAGGGATAAACATGAGAAAATGATCAAAAGAGTAAAGCTTTGAGGAAGGAATTTATGGGGTAAATATAATTCAAAACAAAAACTTCTCTGAAACCAGAAAACTCCTCCACAAAGGTAGTAGAGAAAGAAAACACTTTTATTTTCGAATAATCATTAAACCAGAAAGTTGGGTTGGTCGAAGAGCAGAGAGGAGAGGAATTTGAGAAAAAAATGTTGAGGAGGACATTTTATAGTCCCAGTGTCCTAGGACCCGGGACCACAGAGTTCTCTGAAGATCCCTCCCCAAGAAACACAGTTTTAGTAAATCAGTTAGTTAACTGAATGAGTCCTTTAGAAAATTTATCCTCCAGTGATTGGCTTTTGACAGTATTGCCTTTATCAAAGCTCTAGAGTGGTAGCCATATTGGCACAGGAATAGGCTGACAGGTCATGGAATAGAATGGAGAACTGTTAACAACAATCACATTATGAATGGAATTGCAAATACAGAAAGAAATATTGATTGCTTAATAAATGCAGTTGGGGTGATAGAGTAGCCATTTGAAATTCAAAGAAAGAAGGCAAAAAAAAAAGGAATAAGAGATGGCTAGAAGGAAGAAAACTGGATTATACTTCATACATTTTTACCAAATTAATGCTATTATTTAAAAAGTGAAATCATAAAAGTACAATAAATATACATATATGGATTTTAAAAAAGTAATTTTCAATAAGGGAAGACTTTTTAAAGCATATTATTATTATAATAAATTATTTTAATATGTGATTTTCAACAAAATATTTCAATTAAAATATTTAAACAAAATATTAACAATATTGCTGTATAGCAAAATTCCCACTTAAATGAATGAAAGCTGATTGAAAACCTGAGAAAAAAGTTTTTGCTGGGCCGGCCGAGTGGCACGTTGGCCAGAGGGCCAGAGGACCCCGGTTCGGATCCCACATATGAGGGCCAGTGACACTGCCCTCTACAGCTAAGGTGATGAACAGCAGCTCAACCTGGAGCTGGGCTGCCATGAGTCCCCGGCGACAGCATAGGCTGCAGCCCCTGCTGCAGTGGGTTGCCATGGGCTACCGTGTGTAGCCAGCAGCCGCAGTGAACTGCCGTCTAGAAGCTGGCTACTGATCTGCCTCGCCAGGGAAGAGCGTGATGATGGTGCCAACTTGGGCCAGTGAAGCAACGTCCTCCATAACTAGACTGAAGAACAAAAGGACAGCAACTTGTCTGTTCCCCTTCCCCAATTCCCCAGCACTGTTCCCATCCCCAAACTCCCCAATAAAAATCTTTAAAAAAAAAGTTTTTGTAATATATATAACAACAACAACAACAACAACAAAAAAAAAATATATATATATATATCCTTAATATATGATCAATGTGAAGGGGGGGAAAAGCCTCAAAGTAGAAAAATTAGTAAAATACACAGAGTGATTCACAAAAGAAGAAAAATTGTCAATAAGCACATATTATTTTTACTAATCATGTAATTTTATTTTCAATTAGCTAGTATCCACAATTTAACTATATCGTTCATATTTTTAAACATAGGTAATCTAAAAATTGTATAGAGATGATTTAAGAAGATTAATGAGTTTTGCTTTTCGCCTCTTTATTTATCATGTGGCTGTAATATGCAGCTAGACCCTGTTAATGGCTGAAATTTAAATGTATTAATTTTGTTTCTTGTAGTCAAAGTATAACTTGCGAGTATTAGCAGTTAACCTTTTTATTATTGCAAATAACACAGACATAGAATTATGTGGTAATTAATTATTCTTTTCAAGTTTTTTATTTAGAACCATTTGCTAAAATATGATTGTAATACATAAACATAAATTGGACAGTAATGAATGTTAAATATTTCCTGTAAAAGCCAAAGCCTTTTTTTTTTCTTAATTTAGCAGAAAAGGGATTGTTCTTTCCTTGCATTGTGTTCCTATCTAACTGGTTCTGGAAAAGATGTTCCTCCTTTTAACCAGAAGAATTAATATATTCCACAAATCCGGGTCAAGTTTTTAAAAGCCTCACATGGCTTTCACAGATCACGCACAATGGGCAATTTTTCTCATAATATTTCCCTAATGAGAAAAATGGGTGTTTTTGCTGGAAAACAAAGTGATATTTCTTTCACTATTAAAAATGTAGATTTTTCTAGTATAAAATCCATTTCTTCCTTTTTAAGATGGCTTTATTATGCCAGATGCTCTCTTGTGGTAAAGCTATAACTAGAGTCACATCAGGGCGCACATTGGTTCATGTGCTAATGGGTGGATCTGCATTTTGATATTATAGTTTTGTAGGTATTCTAAAGGAAACAGCTGACTGAACAATTGTCTTCTGCTATGTTGTAGCTATAACATTATGTGACAGTGACGTGTGAAACACATTAATTGCAATATGAATGCAGCGTGCGACTTGCTGCAGGGGCCAAAAACATAGCAAGCAATATGCTGCTAGTCTCCTTTATGAAAATATACGGTGCTGGTGAAGATAGCGTATCTAGTAATCTATGAGTTCAATAATAATACTGCAATAGCAGCCACAGGTCAATATTATTGTATGGAATGATCCAAGAAATGGCTGCCCTAGAGGCAGCAGAGGTAATGCACACCAAAACAGGGTGATGGTTTACTAATTGTTGACATTCTGGGCAAATTTTTGTTTTTTGTTTTTTTGGGTTTTTTTTATATCATGAACATTCAAGCTTTTATCCATTAAATGAAAATAATAATAGTATCTGATCCATAGCATTCTACTGAAGATTAAAATGGGGCGGTGTCTGTGATG
>NW_017731726.1:1357313-1358473 GCF_001890085.2 Hipposideros armiger
CCAGAGCCCCCTCCCCATGTCCTTCTGCCTCTGACTCTTCAGAGGTATTCTAGTGAACTTCTTGTGGCGTTCTATTGTATTTATTATTATTATTATTATTATTCACTTTAATTTATAATTGTATGTCTTTAAAGTATAAGAGATCATCAGTAAACATGTATCAGTTATTGGCAAGAACAGAATATTTGGTCAAATCAAGTAAGGGCAATAAGATAAGGAGTCAAGTATTTCACTGACCCTTAATAAAGGATTTGGGGTCTCATTTCTTATTCTGCCCATATCCATGATCTAGGTCAACACGATTCAAGTGAGTTTGAGACTCACTTGACCTTCTTTCCTGGACCTTCTTTCAGGCTCTCCTTTTCGCCTGGAATGGCCCCTCCTTTCCAGTCCCGTTTACCTGCCTAGCTGTTCTCATCCTTTAAAAGTGACTTCTTCTGAGACTTTACCCCTGATAGCCACCCCATTTCAATGCAGCAGTGCGGTGTTTAAGGCAGTCGTGTGTGGGGGATGGCAAGTGAGGCTGGGCGGGCACTCATAGATCACTGAGAGTGTTCAGTAAGCATAGCTCTTCTTCCCTTCATTGGTGTCCTAATACCGCACTCTTCTTGATGACTCTCATCACCCTGGTGATCCCTTGTCCAGTACCTGCCTTCCTTGCTGCAGTGAAGCACCCTGAAGGAGGGACCAGTAGCTGCTTTCTGCTGCTGCATCTGCAGTGCTTAGCACAACCTCTGGCCGACAGTAAGAACTGAACACCTGAATGTCTGAATGAGGAATAAACTCATGATTTCAACTCAACTTCAGATTTCATATTTGACCTTCAGCCTGTGGACAGGATTGCAACAAAGCGTTCCCAGAAGAAATGTGTCATGAGCCCTGCAACCAAGGAAAATCCACAACCGTCCTTAATCTTTACATTTCCTTGAATTTCACATTCCTTTCCAACAATCCCTTGTTCATTAGAATTAGCTAAAACCATGCCTAGGGGCTAAAAGCTGAGATGTAACTTTGCTATTACTGGGAACATATGTCTTAAACATTCTAAAATGCAGCTTGAACTAATTGGATGCCCAGTTCCAAGCATTTCTGTTGGTAGATTTTTAACTCTCAATTTGCTGTACCACCTCCCACCATCAAATCTTACTATTATTGAAAAC
>NW_017731726.1:1362321-1369391 GCF_001890085.2 Hipposideros armiger
TATATATATATATATATATATATATTTAAGATTTCATTTACTGTGCAGAGTTCTTGTAGCCCATCTTGGTGGAATTGAGTTTATCAGGTATCTAAACACGTAATTTCATTTGGGAAGGAGTGTCCGTGTGGGGCCTTATCTAAATTGACCCAGTCAACTACTTTTGAGCACAGTGATGTATCAAGATGTGTTTTATAAACTATGTCACTACAGAAGAATATAAGAGATTCCTAAGCATAAAAAGTAAATTGATTGTGTTAAGGCCAGTTAATAAAAACAAATTTAAATGTGTCTGCATTATTTTTCACTCGAGTTTTAAGAGCAATTAACAAACGAGATAAAATACATCTTAGAAAAATTATACAGAGGTATAGTGAAATTTGATCAGCCATTTAATTTGTTGTCCAATTGTAGACAATTTTGAGAATGAAAGAGGGTGTTATAAATATATAATTTAAAAAAAATGTATGTATGGACCAACGTATTGTTTTATTACATTGGTGGCTTGTAGAAGAGTTATATACAAAAAACCTTTTTAATGAAATTTCTTTCAAAATAAAAAATAACAAAATCCATGCATATTAAAAGAAAATAACCCCTCAAAAAACCCTTATATTAATTATTTGAATATTAAGTAATGCAAACAAAATAATTATTCTTGATACATTTTCATAAACTTTTAATTGCTATATTGGACACACCTCTTCCAAATACTGTGCTCCTAGTATTTTCCTGAAGAATGCTTTTTAAAATATGATCTTAATTTTTAAAAATATAGTTGGCTACAATCTTCATCAGAGATGCATTTTACATTTTCTTGTTTTAAGTTCACAAAATTAAAAAATATCAACATTTTTAAGTAACTGAAATTGTTTATTTACTTTTTTCAGTTATAGTTGGCATTCAATATTATTTTATATAGTTTCTGGTGTACAGCATAATGGTTAGACCCAAAGCAATCTATGGATTCAATGCACTCTCTATCAAAATAGTCACGGGGATATAAAGTACAGCATAGAGAACATGCCATACCATTTTTAATTGAGAAAAAAATGTTTTTACAGGTGCTGAGTTATCTGGAAAATTAAGAGCAAATTTTTCTCATAGACGCTTACTCTCAACATAACTTTGTTTATCTTAAAATGGATAAATATTTGAGTGCAAACATTATCACATAGTTTTGTGGGGCTTCAGATCATACTATCTTTGAAAATATTTTTGTGACAAAACAACAAGTTTTCATTATTTATTATTGTTTTTAATATTTTGACAATTTTAAATGCCTTGAAACTGTAAGCTTTCAAAATTTCATGCAATTTTGATATAGAGTATAAAATTATACAATTAAAAATAGGGGAATATAATTAATAATGTAGTAGATATTTCGTAGGGTGTCAGATGGTCACATGTCTTGTTAGGGAGACCACTTCATGGATGGGGTAGAGGCTTGATCACTGCACTGTACACCTGAAGCTGATGTTGTATAATATTGTATGTCAACTATAATTGNGGGTTGCGGCATTAGGAAGGTTGAGAACCGCTGTCCTAAAGGATCCAGGGCTATTGGACATGGCCAATATTTTCCCAATGGAGCATATATACTCTTAGCTTGATAAACCTCTGTGTACATTTCAGTCTCACATTGGGCCATATTTGCCAGTTGATTCTTTTAGTAGATTTTATTCAGATTTACTTTGCTATGTTCATTTTCATACTTTGGGGAAAGAAAGTGCCGATAATTCTGGAAATCTGAAAATAACAGAAAAATCTCCATATTTTGCAATGCTAATACTGAAAGTATGTCATTAAAAATGAGACTTCGAATGTTGTCTTATAAGCTGCTAAATTAAAAATGATAATCATTAAATTTGTATCATTCCTCTCTCCCTGAATTCTATAAACTCTGCCTATGTCAGCCTGCCCATCATTTATGATTTACTTCAATTCTTTTCTCTGTATGAAAACCACATCATATATGTCAGCTTCCTGTATCTTTTTCTTCTCTTAACTTCTAAGCTTTTTACATTTAATCATAAATTGCTTCTCATCATTTTTTTTAACCAACTTCCATTTGTGTCTAATTTTCCTAATGCATGGAAAAGCTATAGAAGTTAAGAGTTCAGGTTTTGCAATCAAATAGGGCTGAAATAAAATGCATCCATTCATTACATATTTTTTGAACACTCATTTATATGCCAGGCACATATTCTCTTCTAGACACTGGGGCACAACAGTGAACAAAACACAAAATTCCTGTTCTCAAAGCATTAACATTCGAATGGGTGGAGACATAATCTAGACAATTAAACAAATAAAAACCATAATCTTATGTATCAATGTGGATATGAAGAAAAAACAAAAACCAAAAAGATAAAGACTAGCTGGTTGTGTGGGTGCTGCTACTCTAAATAGTGTGGACAGAAAAGACCTCTCTTACAACAGAGGAATAATCATGAGGGTGTATGGAGGGAAGAGCATCCCAGGGAGAGGACAGAGCAAGTGTGTAAACCTGAAGGCAAGAGAGTGCTTAATATGTTAGAAAAACATCAAAGCAGGCAATGTTCCCGGAGCTGAGTAATATAGCCTTAGAAATGGTGAGGTTGCAGAGAGTGCCAGGGGCTGTGGTCGTGCTGTCTCGTGCACCAGGACAAGATTCTGGACTGTAGTTCTGAAAGCCATGAGAGAGCTAAACAGGATTTCTATTAAATCCTCTCTCCTCATCTGCTATTATAGTGTCTTTCATTCCCAGCATCTGATGATGCAAACTAAAAATCTTTTATACTCTGGAATGATTAAAAGAAAGGAAAAGGTAGTCTATTAGCAACGGTTGGATTTGTTCTGGACAAAGCATGTGCAGAGGTGGGGCACTGAAAAAGGCAGTGGTACTCCACAGGTGAGGGTGTGGGCGGCAATTACCCCTGCTGGGTGTATGGTGTCTTTCTGTAATGCACACTAATTGATGTTGTCAAAGCAAAATCTGTGATTTAGTTTCTGGGTAACTAGATACATTGTTTAAACTTTCTCTAAGCCTTAGTCTCCACATGTGTATAATGAGAACCATAGGAAAACCAGTTGTATTGGCTGTTGTGTTGTTGCATGAGACAATATGCGAAGCTCATAGTTTATGCCCATTTCCCTAATCCAATTTACCATCATTTTAGCTCTTTAAATCCCAGGTCATCTCTCACTCTGAGAGCTGGGCACACACCATTGCTTTGAGCCTCAGGGGTCTTCACTAATGAAGATCCGCTCATCTCTCATAGTGGAGCCCAAGCTATAGTTCCCCAGGAAAATCTTCCCTGATTGCCTCAGAGAGGTCAGATCCGCTGCTCAATCTTTCCCACATTTCCCTCTACCTTTCCTTTATTTCTCATAGTTTGCAATTTTATGTGGTGATTTGATTAATTTCTCCCTAAAACCCTAAGCTCATTGGGGGATCATTTATGTTTTGTGCATCATTGTATCTCTACCATCTAGCCCAGAGCCTGACATTTCATCGATATTTGTTGGATGAATGTTGAATGAATATTAACAGTATTTTGCTGGATTGGTAGTTGGTTGATAGGTCCTATTTAAGGACCTGTTAAACTGAACTGAGATCTGACATCTACCACTTAAGGCCTCCCCAGTAACCACCCGTCCTATGCCTGAGAGTTCCTTTCAACATAAAACTGATAGCTTATTCCTGTTGGGTTTTATTTGTTGATTCACCTTTTTAAACTCCTTATCATGACCCTGCCCAATTTTATTTTGCTATTCTGTATAGGACCCAGAAGACTCATTTTGTAGTAAACATAATTCCTACTGAAATATATACACGGACAGTAATGGAATATTTGTTGACTTTCTGATTGTTTCTGACATCCCTGTTTATGAGTTAATACTAAAAACATTTTACGAGCACTTATTGCATGTTTTTTTTAATTGCCATCTTAGGAACCGAATTGTTTCATCTTCAGATTTGCTTTCTGTGGGTCAATTTAACCTCAAAATTTTTCAGTACTCTTCTTGACCATTACAGTAATTGGTAAAATATTTATTTTTCTTTTCAAAAACTAAGTCATAGTCTCTCAGTGAGCAAATTCTTTGAAGCCATCATTAATTCAGATAAGTTATCAACATGCTGCCGAGGGCACTAGAATGGCCATTTACTTTTAAATTGCTCCTGTTCTGGAATGGTTTCACAATGTTGTTTTTATGGAATGCAGGTTTCAGAAGTTGTTTTTACCTCCAAGTTGCAAACTGCACACTGACAGAATCACAATCAATAAAATGTAAGAATTAAATTTTAATTAGGAAAGAAATGTTCTACCTTGGGGTGAGGTGAGGGATGGGGAGACTATTTTGATTCCATATCTCTTTCAAAACGGTGGAATTTAAAGTGAGTTTAAGGTGGAATTTAGAGTAGAATTTAAGGTTAATTTGTTATGACAATGGTATATTTTCATGTCTGTGTTTCATAGAAAGATCTGTAAATAAGCTTTTACCTTTTTAAAATTTTTATTGGTTGCAGCCTGATGAAATCCAAATAAAAACCGCTGTTTACACTGACATATCTGCAGCCTTACTTTTATGTTATCCAATTCAAGGTGTAAGGTGTAATAGTAATTCTTCCATTTTATTCCTTTTCATGGACCAAAACAATCTTATAACCACATTTATAATAAAATAAGATTATAGTTACATGAAATAAAAATAAGATTCTGTTATTCAGATTTCAAAAAGAAAAAAAAAGCTAAAAAGTCATATAATTTCAGTCATAAATATGTTCTAAAAGAGGTAAGTCATTGTTTTTCTTTGATCTTTGGGGGGAAACAGATATTGGATTTCCTTATGGAAGAACTTGCTCTCAGTACTTAGCATTTATTAAAACTATTGACTACTCTTCTTCCTACTCTGCTGGATTGATTTTGCAACTTGCTTACGTATTACATTGAGCATGCTTGATACACTATGAAAAAGGCATTCTTTTCATCTTCAGAGAACATTTAAAATGTTGAATTATGCATTTTTAAGACCAAGTAAACAGAGTTATGGAGTAGCCTGGACATCTAATCACTTCAGACATGCTACTTTTTTTTTTTTTCCCCTGAGCAGGTTTTTCTGCAAGGCAGCTCTATAATCAGCGATATTCCCACCAATTGCATATATGCTCTGTAACAGTAAGTGCATTCATTACATAGGAAAGTAATATATCAGAAAAAAAAAAGCTTAGAAGAATTTTTAAGTACAAGAATCAGAAGCTTTACTTTGAATTATTTCCAGGGTCACCCTTCTCTGCATCCAAACCAGAAGGGATTATGGAAACAGGGTGAAAAGCCAGAGCAAGAGAAAAAGGAAAGGTGGGAAGCAAAATGTGGGGTCAGATACGGAGCACCAATCCTGTGTGTGCTGAGAAGCTGCAATGAGTCAACTCAGGGTTTAGTCATCAGGCCTGCAGGCACCTGAGCCTGGATGTCTTGAGAGTGAGAAGACTCTGACCTCCAGAAGGATGCTTCTTCTTACACAGCTTTACTGAGGCTTAACAGTTGGGGCAATAGATTGCACTGAAAACGTGATGAGTCAGTGTGGCAAAATGGCAGCATGGCCAGAAATAAGGAAAACATCTTAAGTCATAGATTATAGTGTTTTCTCTAGACTTTTATAATGGTAACTTCAGATAACCTGTTAAGTGAACACACGGTCACTTCATACACTTCTTACAACCCTCTGAAAGAGAATAGAGGTGAGAAAACTGAGGCCAAGAGAATTTAAATACTTTGCATAAACACACATTTTAGCTCTGTCTTACTTCGAAGCCTGTACTCTTCTGTGTCTCTCAATGAAAATGTATTGGATTGTCGGAAAAGTCATGACGCATTTTTGCAATGAAAAACATAGAAAAAATACGTCATGACTTTTCTGACAACCCAAAAGTTCACACATGAAATCTCTATGTGACATATTTATGAATGAAAGTGATTAGACTTACAGAACCCAAATAAAACCAGGGTATAGTGTCAAGTATTATATTAGTTACCTATTGCTATATAACAAATTACCACAGATTTAGCAGCTTAAAACAACAGTCATCTATTATCTCACAGTGTGTTAGATCAGATGTCCAGCACAGCTTAGCCGGCTCCTGTGCTCTCTCTCCAGCACTGCATTCAAAGTGCTGGCAGGGCTGAGGCCTCATTTGAGGCCTTGACTGTAGAAGGAACAATTTCCAGGCTCATGTGGTTGTTGGCAGGATTCAGGTTCCAAGGGTTGTTGAACTAAAGACTTTGGTTCCCTACCGACTGTTGGCTGGGGGCCCTGCTCAGATCCTGACTCCTTGGGCCTCTCCAGCTGGTCTGCTTGCTTCGTCATAGCCCGCAAAGGAGAGTGTGTTAGCAAGGGGAAAATTGCTGCCTTAGGAAGCCTTGGCAGGGAAGGGACCTCCTGTTAGCTTTGCTAATCTGGCTCACATTCAGGAAGAGGGGATTGCACATGGACATGAGTACCAGGAGGGTGGGGATCCTTGGGGGCCATCTGAGAGTCATCCCTCAACAGGGATGGAGATTAAAATGCCTTTTTATAAGGAACGCTAAGGGGGTGAGCTCACTATTCAGGTTAATGCTGAGATAAATAAATAGTTAAATTGATGAATTCAAAAACAATTAAAAAGTCAAATTGTTTATGTAAAAAGTTCCTGTTAACTCCAAGCAGTTCAACGTGGGTTTGATTATGACTTGACTCTTTCCTAAACGCATTACACAATCAGTTATCTCTAGTCACATGCCAGGAGAGGTGAGTGGCAATTATTACAGCAGGAAAAGCAGCTCAATATTGTTTTTCAAAGTGACAATTCTTTCAATTGGGTGAGGATAATTTAAAAATTACCTGTTTATTGTAGAGATACACAATATTTTTTTTCTTTTGACATGGAAATGAACATGGCAAAGTTAAGCCTGTCATATAAAAACCAGTTGACAAAATAATAATTTTCTTTAGTATCTCCAGTATTTGTTGCAATAAAGATATTTCAGATTTTATTTTGAAAGAGAGAGCATAGTCACTAGTGGACTTCTAGACAAGAAAATAAAATC
>NW_017731726.1:1371146-1395251 GCF_001890085.2 Hipposideros armiger
ATTGGGGGAGGGAGGTTGTCACCTTGAGGGGTAAAAAGTATAACTATTGCACTGTGTTGTACAGCTGAAACTAATATAAATAAATAAATAAATAAAACGAACTATACTTAAAAAAAAGAAAAGAAACGAAAAATAGGGGTTTCTTCAAAAGATTCTTCCCAGATGTGGAGATATCCCAAGGCTTTATACTAGAATATCAAAATTAAATCTTGAACACTTTTTGATCAGGTTAATTTGTTCTGTTCCTTCCTGGCTTCTATAAAGATATAATTCTATTTTTTTTCCTTTTCACATACTTTGTTTTCAATTGCTAAAAATACTAAAAGCACCCATAAAAATTAAAAAAAAACTGAATTATTTGGTTCTTTATTTCTTGATTTATGTTGATTAAAAATTTCCACTTTATTTTTAACATACATAGCAAAAATGTATAGGTTTTATTTTTTTAAAAAACTGTCCAATGACAATAGTATACTTGGAATAATTAACAAAGTAGTTCTTCAAAAGTTAAAACATTTCTAAAATTTAACCTATAGGTAAATTTCTATAAAATATCTTAAAATTAGAGTTGAAAATTGGTTAACTTAATTTAAAATAGCAAGGATAACAGATATTTCACTACTAATGGGGTTAATTTCCAAAAGATTTACTTTGATTTCATGAATGGTTGGAAAAACTCAAACTGTTACTGGAATTAAGGGATTTTTAATTGGAAATATCTGATGATACTGGTGTTATGTACATTTATAAATGTTAACTCCTGATGATCTATACCTTGAAATTACAGTGTGAGCTTAACCGTATGTCTTAAAGCAGTTGGCAAAGTGTGGGACCCAAACCAGCAGCCTTAGCATCAGCCAGAAACTTGTTAGAAAAAGTTTCCCAGGCTCCAACCCAGACCAGGAGTATTTGAGGAAAATTAATGGCAATGTGCCCTTGACTGTAATAAACTTATTTTTATTTAAACATTCATTGTAGTGTTGATCACACCTCATATATACATAAAAATGTATACACATTTTAAGAAAGGAAAAAACTGTATTAAAATTATGCTGATGGTAACTACTTTGAGCACCTCTCATAATTGCAGAAGTCAAACGTGACTTGTATTCATCTTTTGTTATCAATATATATTGAGTACTACAATTTTAATAGTTTTTTCCTTTCTTAAAATATGTATACATTTTTTAGCATCCTCTATGCATTTGTGTGTATGTGTATATATGTGTATATATATATATATATATGTGTGTGTGTGTGTGTGTGTGTATATATATATATGTATATATATATATCCACTGAGTAAATTGTTTACTATTAAGAAAAAAACCTAACTACTTACTGAATAATCCATACCTCAATTTGCATAACTAATTGATAATAGGCTAAACTCATATATGTTAATATGCCTAATTATGTTTGAAAAGCTAGAAAATTAGATGATTTGTGAATCATTTATTAAACAATTACATGCATGAGATGTAGTATGCCATTCTGAGGTAGAGGTATAAAGTAAATATGATATTAAGTGAATGTCATGGCAGACAATTAGCAAAATTTTAAATCTTGTGTCATTTTTATTATACATTATGGTCTTATAAAATGTTTACAATGAAACATCATGGTCTTTTAAAAGAAACATGATTATGCAATGACTTTCGTTAACATCATTTTATATAAATAATTCACCTTTGCAATAATAGGCGCAGCACACAGAATGATATAATTATTTCATACCTTATTGTTCTTTTCTGCTTTTGAATTTGTTTTTGTTTGGTCTTTTTAATGACATGTCCATAAATGAAGAATCAAAACAGTTACATAAACATTTTAATAAAAATTGAAGCTGGGATTTAGTACATTCTGCCATTTCTTTCCCTCTTGGCAATGCATCTCGAGATTTCCCTGTTACTTTAAACTCTGAGAGTGTCGGTGGGGTTTGAAGAAGAGCTGAGTTCTTCCGGGAAGGGGGAAGACAGGGACTTTGGATTAACTGGGGTTCTGTATGCATAAGACACAGGGTGGATGTATTGTGATGGTGACTGGCCAGAGCCAGGAGATTTGAGGATCACTGGGGCTGCGCAGACAGGAGAGACGGAGCTTTCTCTTTCACTGACTGGGTTTCTTAGGCATTGTGTATGTATGTGTATGTCATTGTGTGTGTGTGCTTTGTTTTATTTTAATTTTGAGTTATTTATTTTAGAGAAGTACAGGGCAGGTTGGATGAATTACAAAATTGAACATTCAGTATATTGTTGGTGTTCTGTTGTGTATGCCAAACTAAGTGCTCATTTATATGGACACACACACACTCACCTGTGCATACACACAAATGTGCACAGACACACATGCACACACTCATGCATGTTCAAACACACATGCACGTTCACACACACATTCATATATATTCAACTATGCGTAGAGGGATATGTCAGTGATCAAGACACTTATGGGTATCTAATTGTTTATTCTGTATTAACATGCCAAGTTTGCTTATCATCAATAACATGTGGGCTTAATTTGTACTGTGAAGAGCAATAAATAGAGAAAAATTAATGAATTTCCAGCCATGCCAAAACAGCTGTAATATATATTTATTTCACACAAGAAGAATAACAGTAAGAACCACCATTTGAAAATGCTTTCACTCAAGTTTTGAGAAGTATCTGCGAGAGGGCATATATGTGCTTAAACATTACCATTCATATTGTCTATTCTGTATTGTCCGGGATTGCTTTGGATGTTTATAAATGAATTAGTCACGACTGCCAACATGCAAAACTTCATCTCTTTTTTTCTGGGTTGAAGGTAAAACCTCCCTCTTCTGAATCCATTGGATAACTGGGAGAATCTGATTCTTATAGTTAAGCTTTTGTGATTATTACTTTGAGTAGCCAAAATAATAAGAAAATATGTAATAGCACAACCATTTTACAAGGAAATGCACTCCACACATCTTCCTTCAAAATGGATATTTTAAAGTGAGAATTGTAACCTTTACCATGCTGTTTAGAGGGAAACAATACCAAATTATTTTTTTGAAAAGGACAAGCAGGGTGAAATATGAATTGCCCATTATTTCTCTGCTTCTAGAACATTGTCAAGCTGGTGGAATGGAATGAATAAGTATCAGTCAAGTTCATCTATAACAGGATCAATTATGTAACAGCATATTAGCCTCTCCAATTTTAACCACTTTTCAGGATAGCCATCATTTATATCATAAGGCTTAGGTGCCAATCCCTGGGTTATTTTTAGGATGTTGGAATTTTATATATATAGGGAGACACATTAATATTAAACATCGAAGTAGCTTTTTGATTCCCCTCCTTTCTATGACCACTAATTAAATAGGCTCGAGCTGGAGACTAGGTTCCTAGGGCCTAAAATTGGAAACTGTAATAGGTTATCCTACTTGACAAATATAGAACAAAGGGATGAATTCAAGGCCATGTCTTTGGGGAGCTCTGAAAATCAAAGTGTACGAAGCCAAATGTTAATACCAAGTATTGTTTAAATACAGACTGAAACTTGGGCAGAGTAGGGAACAGCTTACACACAATGAGGGAAGAATCCTGAGTGACTGCCTCCAATGGCAGAGGAGTGCCTGGGAATTAGGTTTGTTGACTGACATATGCATGCAATTAATGCGCATACCAGTCTAACTCAGACACACGGGGTCGGTGCAATGTGTTTACAAAGCATTTCAAAGTCCTATCAAGGCTCTTTGACAGTTTTACCTTAGCATCAGGAACACACCGAACCAAGGTAGAGTCCTGGAGTACCTCTAATTAATTTTACATCCTCTCATTTTCTCTCAGGATAAAGAAGAGAAAAATAAGGGGCAGGAAGAAAGCAATCGGCTATGGGCACTGATGGAGGTAGCAAGAGAAGCAGCCACCTGCAGATGGACTTGAACAGCCAACTTCAGGGATGGGCCTCACGGCAGTCCCTGAAGTAGTTTCCCTACTGGGATGGCGGGCCTGGTGCTCGGAGCCAGTCGATCGATGTGTGTGGTGTAGAGGGCCATGCAAACCAGACCCTTACCTATAGTCGCAGGGGTTAGACCTTCCACAAAGAGTAGTGTTCTCGCCTTCAAATACTCTCCTGTACCCACCTGGCTCCTTTTAGCCTCTGCCATTATCTTCAGTGATTTTCTGTATATACCGGGGGTGTGGAAAAAAATGTATATGCATTTTAAGAGATGGTATCTATGCTCAGGCAGTAGTTTGCCATAATCAGAAGTGTCTGAATGCTGATGGTAACCACTCTGAGCACCTCTTGTAATTTCAGAAGTCAAACATGACTTGTGTTCATCTTTTGTTATCAGTATATATTGAGTATTACAATTTTAGCAGTTTTCCTTTCTTAAAATGTATGTACATTTTTGGGGGGCACACTCTGTATATATGAAGACACAGTCATACACACACAGTCTGATTACTATAAATGAACCAGTTAATATTTATAATTTCCTACTTTGTAATCTTACCCAGAAGTAATTTTTCACACACACACACACACACACACACACACACACACACACACACACTCCACAGAACTCCTGAAGTGAGGGTGTAAACACAATAAACTCAGCTGAGAAACCCATCTCCACTGCAGTATAAAAGAACGACACTACTTCTTCTGGTATTATATAACTTAAATTAACAATGATGGCGCTAGAGCATTTTATTCCAGTTCTCTCATTAAGTTATAATGATGGGATTTTTCAGACTATTTTCCATGAGTGCCCTATGTTATTATTACCTGGCCTTACCTGAGAGGCTTGTGTCCGTGACACCTCGCAGTCTATTTTTTGCCATGATGATCATTTTCTGTCATTGTTTCCTGATGGTCAGTTATAGGAACTCAGTCTCCTTAAGTGCTTTAAGCATCTGAATGGGATATTGAGATAGTCTCCTGATTGAAGCAAAAAGCCTTGTATGTACGTGTTCTTCCTGGTAGCACAGCTGTGCCTACTTGGAGCACTAACATCGGGGAGCTTCCCTGAGTGTTTCCTCCTCCACTCCTCCAAAACCAAATGTGAAAATGGCCACAGGAGAGTTCTTTTGATAACAGATTATTTCCATTATGGGTTGAACTATGTCTCCCTCCAAGTTTTTATGTTGCATTCTGCTATGGACTGAACTGTGTCCCCAAGAATTCATGTGTTGAAGCCTTAACTCCAATGTTCGGAAATAGGGCCTCTGAGGAAGTGACAAAGGTTCCATGAGGTCAGAGGAATGGAGCCCTAATCTGATAAGGCTGGTGCCCTAATAAGAAGAGGAAGAGATACCAGACTTCTCTCTCTCTAACCATGTGAGGACACACCAAGAAGGCAGCTATTTACAGCCTAAGGAGAGAGTTATTGCCAGACACCAAATCTGCTGGCACCTTGGTCTTGGCCTTCCAGCCTCCAGAAATGTAAGAAAATAAATGTCAGTTGTTTAAGCCACCCATTCTAAGGCATTTTGGTATAGCATCCAAGCTCACTAAGAAAGTCTTAACCTCCCTGTATTTCAGAATGTGACTGTATTTGGAGATAGGGTCTTTAAAGAAGTAATTAAATTATTATAGGTCATCAGGGTGGGCCCTAATCCAATATGATTAGTGTCCTGTAAGAAGAGGAATTTGGAAACAGACACAGAGGAAAGAGCATAGGAAGACACAAGGAGAAGGTGAGGAACCATCTACAAGCCTTGGAGAGAGGCCTCAGAAGAAACCAACCCTGCCGACACCTTGATCTCTGATTTCTAGGCTCCAGAGCTGTAAGACAATAAATTTCTGTTATTGAAGCCGCCCATCTATAGTACTTTGTTCTGACAGCCCTACTAAACGAATACAGTGTCAGAGAAAGTTACAAACTTCCTGTCCAACAGAAGCAGCAATAGCATAAAGAGGTAAGCCTCAGAAACGCATACCCATGAGTTCATGGTGATGAATCTCAAAGACCTGTAGTCCCTGGACCCCAAAGGAACCTAGGAGGAGGTGCTGATTTGCTTTCACCTCCCTAGAAAGCTCTGAGTCGTCACTGGGAGTTTTACTGTGGCCTTGGGTCTATGACTGCTTTTGCCTTCAGTGTTGGGAAGACCTTGACACCCCGATGGTCATCAGTCAACTCCATGACTACCACCGAAGGTAAAAGTTTAACCAGTGGAACCAACTCATTTAGTGTGGTCAATAAGATAATCTCAATTATAAAAAACACTTTCCAACTGCTGCCATGAACACAAAGGCAATCAACTTGATGAACTAGATTCGTTTTTCTTGTCATGTAAAAGCTGGCCTTCTTGAGAAACATTAACATGCTCATTTCTCATGTAGCCTCTCAACAGCCTATTCATTTCTTTAGTGGGGGAAGCATCTATGCCTTACATTTTTCTATCGTTCCTAGCACCTAACACATAAATTCAAAATTATGTTGTGTAATTCAATGAAACAGAACATCACCGGACGTTCCCTTTGGAATGTCCCACTTGTCCCATCCCTGCCATTTTGCTGGCGGTCGTAAAATGTTGGAAACGTAGGTGGTTTGTATTTTCTCGTTCCCCCTGCCCTGTTGCTTGCTTTTGTTTCTGCTCCCATTGCCCTTCCCAGGCTTCCTTGTGGCTTTCGACGTCCATTCAGCACGGCCCGTGCATTTCTGGATGACGCCCTCTGGTCCGTAATGAACTCAACGTTTTTTTTGCTATGGAAATTTCACATTAAGTATTTTCATAGCAAAACAGTCTTTAGTAATGGCATTTGCCCTGAAGTTTCAGTATTTTTAACAGTGTATTATATCTCTTCAGGTATATTTATACTACAAAAACACATGCTTAAAGAAACACTTCCATAATGAAATTAGTCTCTGCAGTACCACCAACCTTGCTACCTGGGAATCAGATAGGTTATATATACATGGGTCTCTGATGATCCCCAAGTTTACATCTTTGTCTTAGCTTAACTATTAATATCTCCACCTTCCCTCTCAAAAGTGCCCCATTTTGAATGATGTATTATATGACCACACCACATATAGTCTACACATTTACAAGAACAATTTTGACACCAAAAAACTCACATTATTTTAAGGTCTCATTGAAGCTGCTGAGATTTTTCTCAAGTGAATTAGTTATTCACTGCCGGAGTCAGTCTGAAAGCTATAAAACTATTTCCCGGTACCATTGTAATAAATTGCTTATTAAGTGGCTTCTAGTAAAATGGAGATTAATATTTTTAATTAGTACCTTCATGTGAGCATCCACTAAAATAGTGATGTATTAAATTGACTGCCAATAAGGAAAAGGGTGATACAATTTACTAAAGGGCTTACTACAATTCTGAAAAGTATCTTTGGTGTGAAGTTATTTGTATGTTACAGTATCACCAGGTTTCCTCCAGGCAGGGCTACAATTAGGCACTTTCTAGCCACCTTACTACTATTTTCTCAGCTATCAATCTCTACATTTCTTATGTAGCATTTTACTTATTGTTTTAGTCACATATCTTAGAAAGTGTCTATTCATTTGTCATCTGTGATACCCAAAATTCTAATGGATATATATTTTGTAAGTCATTTTTTCATTTCTATCAACTTTGATCTAAAATGCACATATGTACGGATAAGGTTTTACATTGAAAAAAAAAATACCTCCCGTGTCATTTCGGCTAAATCCCATTGTTGAGTTCTCTGAGATGACTGTCTGAGGATTATTTTCTTATATTGTGCTTAATTTAATTATCAATTTTTGCTAGCTTACATAAACATAATCATCATCATTGTTGTTGTTGTGAGCTATTTCATTTTAATTGCCTCTGTTCTTTCTCTCCCATTGGAGGAGGAAGTCATGGGTCCATTGAGCCATAAAGTTATTGAAGATTAAATATCATCTCCTTCCCTAGGAGGACAGGGATCCTAGAGAGGGTAGACACTTGCTTCAGGTCACCTAGCAAGTTAATCACTCCAGCCTCATGGCAAAGACCTTTACAGCCCCAATGTTTCCATTAAGTACCAAGTTTGAAAACATTTATAAAATCTGGGTAAACTGCCATGAAGCCAAATGGCTAAATCAGTGACTTGGGAGAGTCGATGATTAACTCCTACTTCTCCTCTTCTTCCTTCTTAACAAAATGACTCACATTGAAAAATAATTCTAGAACTTTGGAAAGCTGAAGAAGAGATAAATCAACCTTAAGGAATTCTCTTCTTTCCCATATAACTTTTTATGGTAACGAAATTATCAGAGCAAACCTTAAACCTCTTTAATGAATGAATAAGTTAACATGGACAACCGAATTTTACAAAGTGCTTTCTTTCCCTCCCTCCTTTTTTCCTCCCATCCCTCCCTCCTCTCTCCTTCTCTCCATTCCATCCTTCCTTTCTTCCTCTGGACTTTGCTACACTCAGCTACACACTGACGTTCTTTCAGTCCCTAAACTGTGCCATTATCTGTACCCTGTGCTGTCCTCCACCCTGCCCCCTTCCCTGGGACCATGACTCCTCCGTGGACTGTTCATCTGCCCACTCTGGCTAGACCCTCCTTGCAGTCTTGGCATAGCAGGATGTTAAAACGGAACTGTTTCATTCCAGATTCTGCCAAGGCCCAAGACAATAGATGCTACCTCCCAAACTGAGATTGTAGACCACACATACATAAGGACAGAGGAACAGGGGTGTCTCCTTTACCCGCTGGGAAACCTGAACAGTGAGAGCCTGTCCAGCCACTTCTGGAAACAGTGAAGAAAAATAGCTGCAAGAGGGGACTGTCTCTATCTGATATTCGACCTGTCAAATATCAGGATTTGACAGGAAAGGGATGCCTGAGTGTTTAGTATGGGGCTTGTACAGGATACAGCAATCAAGGGATTGCTTTAGACCCTGTCAAATAAAGCAGCAGAAGGGACAAAGGGTGTAGTGCAAAGAAGTGCAAAGAAGTTGGAGGTGCTGTTAAATGCCCAGCTGGGGCAGGTGGATGGGTGAGGGGAGCAACCCACAACCAACTAGCTAGACTAGTGATCACTGTCCTAGATGAGGGCATCCTGGGGTGACTCTCCAGGGACCAGAAGGGAAAGAGTCTGAAAATTCCACAACAGCACCCCATGAAAGAAAGATTCAATCAGCCTGCAGATTGCAGAGTGCCTGCACTAGCGGTTAGCAAGAAGGGAGGGTGAAAAGCCAGTACAAGAGCTGGGGAACAATCAGTGTCAAATGAAGTTTGAAAATTATTATATTACACTGGGCTGGAGACTTTAATTCCTACCCGAGACCAGACTTGAAGAGTGGCAATGTCTAGAGCACGTTTTTATCATCTGAGAACAAGAAGACACTTTCTGGTACCCAAATTGGGTTTCATCCACAGAGGTGGGAAGAAAATATCCACATAGAGATTTAAAAGGATGGTGAAGAGAAGGAAAGAGTTGCTTCCCAATGACAATCCCAAATATTTTACTTGATCAGAGTAGTGGTTATGTCAGCTTTGTCTTTCCTTTCTTTACATTTTGTCCCCAGAGCTAATTATTATGCCTGGCACATATTAGATGCTCAGTGATGAAAAAATGAATAAATATTGAATGCAGTTAACAGTCTATATTTTCTTCCGTTCTCTAAAAAAACCAAAAAACAAAACAAAACAAAAAAGAAAACAATAATAAAACCTTATTTATTTGTTTGTTTGTTTGTTTGCTTAAGATATAAAGATATATCTTGGCTCCTGGTTTTTTATATACCAAGAGGATGGTTTCAAGTGCCCTATTGCTATTTTTGCTTCATGCAATCCACTAGTGGTCTTGCTTTTATTTCCTTGTGAAATCTGACAATTTATTTAATTTCTCTGTGCCTTCCCTCTTTAATCTATAAAATGACATGACAGCCTTGTCCAAGGTTCATCTTGGATAATTAATGATACCCACAAATCAATCTTTCCTCCAGTAAATTGTAATAGCATAGGGTTCTAAATATCATTGCTTATTTGTTACTGGTTTAACGAGATTTTTTTGCATCTTATTTATTCTTCAAGATGCTTAATTGATTCAGGAATTTCAAAAGTTGTAAGCTCTCCAATGTATGGCACCGAGGTCTTATGTATTTTGAGATGATTACTATCTTATTTTTTCCAATTTCTTAAATATTTGAACAGAGGTAGTATTAGGACAAATATGTGTTTAAGAATATAACACAGATTTATGTGTGACCATAGCATCTTACCCCCCTGAGCCTTTAGCACAGAACTTTTGAAAAAATAGAGATCTTCTATGCTTTTGTATCTTGGTACAGTCGCCTGGTCAATAGACTTAAAGTATTCTGGGTAATAACATATATATGACTTTTTTTTTGCTTGCTTGAGGTCAGAGTTGAAAAAATCTATTTGAGTAGATTTCAAATGATCGACATTATAAATGGTTAAGCACTATAAGAGAAATTCAGGAGCATTACATTTTACCTCTGACTCTTTATTTACCAGAGCAAAGATTTGTACCTGCTTATTTCTAAGAGCAGGTGGGTAAGGAGATGGCGGGCAATGGGAACAGAGGCTCGTCCGCCAACAGGCTACAAGACATTCACAGAAGGGAGGAGATAGTGAGAGAAAGTATGGGATAAGAGATGGACAATAGATGGGCAACAAATGCTTTCTGCATGTGTGCCAATGAAGAGCAAGAGAAAAAGACAAAAGAGAGGCAAACTATGATGAGATCAATGGCAGTACCTCCACCATGAATTAAGGGTGCCAAGACTTGTGTTTTAATTGTTCTGAATGACGAATGACTTAGCTTTTTACAAAAGTGCAAATACCTATGAATGTCAGCCAATTGTATGCAAAATTTGGGCTGCTGCTTGGCC
Source organism: Hipposideros armiger (assembly GCF_001890085.2). Lineage (NCBI taxonomy): Eukaryota > Metazoa > Chordata > Mammalia > Chiroptera > Hipposideridae > Hipposideros > Hipposideros armiger. The sequence continues at coordinate 1,381,966 of NW_017731726.1, forward strand.
AATCATTAACTTCATAGACTTGCAAATTGGGCACCTATTATCCTGCACACATTTTGAGTCTATAATTCAACCAATGGATTTTGAGAAAGCATGGCCTCTATGACAGGAGTTAACAGAAATCTCACCTCAGATCAAAATTGGTCTTTGAAATTATATCATATTCAAGGGGGGGATTTCAGTTTCTTGACAATGATCAGATCCTGTGTGTGATCCCAGAAATCATCCTTTTAATCTAGCAGTTGTGCTTTCAATTGGATAAGACAGCAGTAGACAGGCAAGCAGGAGTCCCAATCATTCGGGCTTGACAGGAGCCCATTAAAGGTGTGGAGATAAGTCACATCTTGTTCTGGAGACTTCAGCTTTGTGAAGTCATGACGGGACCTGCTGCTCAGCGTTGCCTGATGGGGGCTGAACCTGCAACAGAAACTCTGTCAAATATCATCCCGCCCGTGGTCACAAAACTAGACAAATCAATTCATACAAGGAATAATACAGATTTCTGAAATGTCTCTCAGTTTTAAAAGTTCACATTTGGATCACTTCCAGAAAATAACTTAATTTCTGTCAGATTTGTCCAAATCTCTAAGGCATTTTAAAAGGCTGAAATGCCCTTTATCAAGCGTTTTTCTTCTCTCTCCCAGGAATATGTCTATCATCCTCCTCCTTCTTTGAAATAGCTACCGATGCTGTTGCTAAAGGTGATTGTTTTGGAGGGGAGGGGATGGAATCTAATACATAAAATGAAGTCTTTCCATACTGAGAAAAACGTGTCAATCTTTAACCTGTGATGTCAGCTACCACATGAAGGGCCTGTTTGTAGGTCTCTTTTTAACGTATCACTTTTACTTGAAAGATAACTTGGTCCTTATCCCTTCCCTGGAATATCCATCTTATATGATTTTCCTTTGACCTAACTTTAGGGTGTGGCCAGCGAAATGCTGTGGCCATATTTAAAATAGAATCATCAGGACTTCATTAGAATCTTAAAATTTTGAGGTCATCAAGCTATGTGCCTCATTTCAGAGAATTCAAATGATTGTCAAGGATCACACAGTTATCTACTAAGAAATAAGGGCAACGATTGGAGTACTGATCTCAAAATCAAGAGCTAATTAGACTCAGGGATTCAGGAAAATCTTCCCAGAGCAGGTAACAATTCAGTCGCATTACAGAGAGTGAATAATTTAGCAGAGTGTTAGGGACTGAAAGTTTCTGTCTCCCACAAAATTCATATGTTCAAATCCTAGCCCTTAATATGTGATATTAGGAGGTGGGGCCTTTTGGAGATAGATAGGTCATGAGGGGTAGAGCCCTTTTGATGGGATTAGTGCCTTTATAAAAGGGACCTCGGAGAGTTCTCTGGCCCCTTTCTGCCATGTGCACGAGGTTACAGTGAGAAGTCAGCGGTCTGCAACCAGGAAGCGGCCCTCACCAGAACCTGACCACGCTGGTGCCTTGGGCTTGCACCCTCCAGAACTGTGAGAAATGTTTCTGTTGTTTGTAAGTGGCCTAGTCTGTGGTACTTTGTTATGGAAGCCGAAATGGACTGAGAAAAAGAGGAAATACGGAGAGACTTCCCAAGTAGTAGAAACAGTTGCACACAAGCCTTGTTAGAAGAGAGAGCAAATTGCTCACAAACTTAAGAAGAAATGCCATTCACACCATCTTTTCACTCTTAGAACAGAAGTGGCTAAACATGAATCAAGCTATCCATTTGACTTAGAACCAACCCAAGAGGGTTTTGTCTATAAACATTGCCTTTAGACACTAGTTTTAAATAATCTAGAAATTGCATTAGCATAATTTTGAAGAAAATATACTTTAAGTAAAGATATCTATCTTTGAATTGTAATTAATTAGCCAGCCTCGATGCGAAGCTTAATAAGCCAGTTCTCACTGAGAAGATTGAACACGTAAAGGAATGATCTCATGTTCCACTATGTGTATAAGAAGTGTGATTTTTGTGTCATTTAAAGGTGAAAGTTGTTCTTTATTTCAAAACTGAAAATTAGAAAGTTTCTGGTTTTGGAATTTAAAGCATCCTTACCCATCTCAGGACTCTGTGTTAGAACATACTGTTGCAATTTTGTGAGCTAAAAGGCTTATTCATATTCCAATAGGTATTCCTTTTAATTCTGTTGCTGGATTGAACTAAGAAATATCCTTTCTTTGATGTAAATATAATTAAGGAGTGAGAACAAAATTTTAAAATATACAATGAAATAGCCCTTTCTATAAACTGAACTAGAATGTGGAAATAAGGAATTTACTCCTTTAACACTATTTTCTAAGAATTGGCATATATAGATTGCAATCTATTGAACACCACAGGATCTTGTCCTCCAGGGAGCATGAAAACCTGTTATTTTTAAGATACTCTCGGTGCAATTAATTTCCAAGAATATAAAAGCATTGGGTTTACCTCTCCTGGTCATAGACATGCCTTCGAGTTAAATAAAGGAAAACAAGGAAGGGGGAGATTTTTTTTTCAACTGAACATGAAAAGAATAAGGCATTCTTTTTGTTAACTTAGAAATTTTTGAAATGATAATGATTGGGAATAATAGCTAACGTTTAATTATTCCCCCATCTGGGCCAGGACTATGTAATCACTTTACTTCGATTATAGATTTTATTTTTATAACTATGCAAAGTAGGCATATATATGTATTATCTGCTTTTTGCAAATGGAGAAACAGATTCACAGGGAATACTTGGCTTGCTTGAAGTCAGACAACAGAGTGTAGAACTGAGATCCAAACCCAGGCAGCCTGACTCCTGATCCTAAAGGCATAACCATTGGGAAGTAAACTACATGTTACATCAAGCCTTAGAAAGCAAAACTGACATATTTTCCACATGGAATTGTTTTATCAATTTGGTTTATTTTCGTTTTTGAATCATTAGATGAAGTCCAGTCTTTCTTAATCTTCTCTCTTTAAATACTAAACCAAAGATTAGCACCTGGGTTTACTTCTAAGAGTAGGTCATTAGGAAGGTGGGGACAGAGACTGGTGCTGCTGACATGCTACAGGCATTAACAGAAGGGAGGGGACAGCAAGAGAAAGTACATGATGAGAAGTGCACCATCAATGTGCAACAAATGCTTTCTAAAGAAGAGCTAGTGCAAAGAGCAAGAGAAGATTCAGCCTGTTTTTTTGTTGTTGTTTTTTGTTTTTCAGCCTACGCCATAGCAGGCGACTCATGGTACGCCGTAGCGGGCGACTCATGGCAGACTAACTCCAGGTTGAGCTGCTGTTCAGCAGCTTAGCTGTAGAGGGCAGTGTCACTGGCCCTCATATGTGGGATCCGAACTGGGGCCCTCTGGTGTCCCAAACCAGTTCTTAACCATCACACCACTCAGCCGGCCCCAGCCTGTTTTGTTTTTAATATAACTACATTTAAAGGAAGGGAAGTTAATTGAAAACTCAGTATAAGACACTCACAAAGATTCATATATTATCTATGTCTGCTTTAAAAATAAAAGCTTTGCTTGGTTTCACTTATTTAAATTACAACATTTTCACTTAAAATTGGGGGCAAAATATGATTTCATTTTAGTCACTTGTAAAGGGATATAAATTATAGGGAAAAGAAAAATAACAACAAATCGTTCCCCCTTTAAATAAAACTTCGGAAGAGTAACTTGCTTCTTCGAAAATGTGGTAATTATTAACTCTAGTACTAAATTCTAAGATGTCTTAAAAAGTAAAATGGAAGGCCAAATCTAGTCTCCCATAGAGGCACATGGGCATTTGAGGTATAAATGCATTTGGTTTAATAAAGTGCTTTTAATTTTTTAATTTCATTTAATTTGAATTTAAAGACAAATAATAACTACTTGCAATAACAGAGCACATTAAAAATGAACCAACCAATTTCTCTTTCAGATAGGTGAATAATTTATATGCAGATTTTAGAATTGCATCTTAATTTTCCAAATTACTCATTTTTCAAAGGGCTGTTTTTTTATTTTTAAACTTAACTCACTTAAATACCATGGATTTGTTGTCTCAGGAAAAAAAGAGCAAATGTCATCAGGTGAATTCTTCCTCTAGTGCAAAAGAATGGGAATTTTATCCCCAAAATCTGATTGTTATCGCCCCGAAATATTTTTAAGCACACAAAGGGATAAGCATTGATTATTACCCACAAAGCAGAAGAAAGTTTTTTTTTTTTTTTAATGTGTATAGCTTTGGAGCATGTTGAACTTCAAAGTTTGATACTTTTAGGGGAATTAAAATTAAAAAGATCAACAATCAATGAACTTTACATGTTAAATACACAAAGTGAATATGTACACAGAGACTGATGTTTATGTAAATTGAATTAGCGTGTCAAATTCTAACCAGGTAAGTAGAACACCACCAGATGGAGTTTTTGTTTGCAAATGAGGTGAAATCATATAATAGAACAACAATTCTGAGTTTAGCATACCTAATGAATACCTCATTTTTATGTTATTAGCTAATGATTTTAAGACCTAAGATTATAAACCATTAATTATGAATTATAGAAAATGACAATATTAATGTTGTTAAATGAATATATTTTAGTGACGTGAAGTAGTATGGGATATTATTGTTTCATAACTCTCACAAATTCACTAATCTTTCAGCCAAAAAAAGTGCTATTATGAATACAATTGTTAGGTTATAGTTTTATTTGTTAAATTATTTTATTTCAAAGTATTGGAAAATTCCAATTGTGTAATTCATTTAGTAGATTTTCCTTTTTTTTTTAATCTCTAATGATTCAGATAGACTCTGAATCAAGATCAACTATTTGTGTAGTCATTTAGTTTATTTTTCCATCACAGACAGTAATTAGCCAGATGAAAATGTTCTCATGTTGGGGTGTGGGGAGGATCAGAGGCCCCTGCATGTGCCTATAACCACCATACTATTATTTTATCTTTATTCATTTGCCCAACATTTATTTGTGGCACTCCTACTGTGTTCCAGGCACTGTTCTAGACTCTAGAGAATACACTTGAAAAAAAGATAAGGTTCCTGCCCTTACAGATCTTATATGTCAATAGGAGAGATAGACAACAAGTAAATAAATAAATATCCAATGTAATTTCAAGGAGTAATAAGAATGATGAAATAAATAAAGGTAAGAAGTTAATTGTGAAGAAGGGCAGGCCATTTTAAGTACAGTGATCAAAGAAGGCCTCTTTATGGAAATGATATTTGCATAATAATCTAACTGTAAAAGTAATTTTAGGTGTGAGAAAGGCAAGGGCAATGACCTTAAGAAAGGAAGGAATAAGTTGGAATATTTGAGAGCCATTAAGAAGACCAATGTGGCTGCAGGGGCACAAGCAAGGCAGAGATAAATGGGAGATGACTTTGAAGAATCAGGAAAGGTCTAGACAGTATTAAGGCCTTGTAACCGTTGACAGAGGCTGCATTTAATTCTGAATGCAATGGAAGCCATTGGAGGGTATTTGGGCAACAGCCTATGAAGTTCCCTTGCTCTCATATATCCCATAAACTATTTCCGGAGTCGCCATTATCTATCACACCCAGCCCTTCCACTTCCACTTGGTCTTGGAGACGCAGAAAGGGCTAAGATTCCCTTTCTTCTTTTATCTTTTTTTCTTCTTCAGGTTTCACGCCCCTCTATAATAAAACCTTTTTAAAAAGTTAACATATGGGAAAGGAAAGCAGTACTACTAACACATATTCACTTTTTCATCTCCATCTTTTGACAAAATCCTTTCTCTTTTATTCAGAAATGGAATGGTCTCTGTTTCTTTGTCCTGTTTCTGGAAAGCTCCCTCAAGAAAACAACAACCCATGTCTCTTGTACTGAAAGAGGTGTGGAAAATGTCAGGGGAGGGGATCAGCAAGGCCCATCCTGTTTTGAAGTCTCAGAACTGCCTTCAGTTAATACTTGTAGTCTCTCTGCCACACAGATATGTACCCATTTTGCATTTTATTGGTAAGCTATCAAGTCAAACTCCTTCTTCTTCCATCTTCATATAAGATTTTTTCCTGAAAGCAATTTGTTTATTTAGCTTTATATTTTGTTTTCATAATCACTACTACATAAATAAGTAACCGGAATTTTTTTTATTTTATTTTAATACAATGATAAAAGAAACACAGATTTCAAATATGCAAAAATCTGGTAAAGACTGGGAAATTTGGAGTTTTTCAGGATATGTTGATTTAAATTGCAAAACTGGAAACATTAAAAATACTAATACTTTTTAAAAATTGCTATTTTAGTAGGCATATTCAGTTAATGACTTAGAAATACTACAAATAATGACATACATTAGTACTGAATGTATCAATATTATAACTATAAAAGATTTTATTACTTTCTCAGTGTCATAGAGAAAAAAACAGCTACATCTGCCACTAAAAAAAAATAAATCTTGCCATGTATATAACTTTTTTTTTTCTTGAAACTTAAAAGGAGTTCATAATAAATTTACGGGTGAGTGTGGGTCTATAGAATAGAGCATTTAGTCACCTCTGTCTTGGCATTTTGGGCATCTTCATGTTCTATTGATTCAACAGAGACTTTTCATCTCAGACTTGAGTATAAACCTTATATGATCTGCTCAGTCAGTCGATCATTTCTCTCTAAATAGAAATGTATTCTGTGATAGGCTGTCTTAAAGCCTGTCATTGGTCTGAAGCTTAATTAGTTCTGAGCAGGTGTTGAATAAAGGACTTGGGCTGAAGTACAGTTAATCAGACAAGGCTTCTTGGATGAGGGTCGGCGAAGAGGAAAGAGAGAATTGGCGAGATGGGTTGACAGTGAATCCCGAGTGAAAATGGCCCAGCGGTGCTGGTGGTGGGAACACTTCCTAAGAAGGACAGACATTCCCTGTTGATCCTGGGGTGGGTATGGAGATCCACGTCCTCTGTTTCAGATCTGTTTGCTTTTCCCCAAGGTGCTTCTCAGACTTGAAATTCTTCTGTGAACTCTGAAATACATTCAGAGTCAGAAACATCATATTCTCAAATTATCATTTCAGTTTTGATAAAACATAGATATTTTAGACCATTTTGAAAAACTAATGGAGAGTTACTATAGCAATAACCAAATCAGGCCCAGGTTGGGACTAGGACATGTAAAATCATTGTGATTTGTTGTTGGCCGTTTCCTTGGTGATAAGAGAAGCTATAATTAATTAACAGCCTACTACTATGGTTATTTCTGGTTTATCACTGAACAGAACATAAAGTGATTTTTGAGCTACATAAGAAATGGAACCTTCCAACACTATTTAAAATAATTAGTAACATGCAAGGTGGTCTATAAACATAATACATATATACATTTTTGGAAGAGGCCCTGTAAATTACCTAGCACAACAATTATTCTTTCATGACACAATACGGAGTTGTGGTAGCAATGACTTATATCAAAACACAGTGGAGATCATTACTTTGGTCAAATGCTACAAAGAATAAAAACATCCTAAATTAATGTGATCTTAATTTTATTTTTCATTTAAAATATCAAGTGCCGAGTTTCCAGTGTTTCAAGATAATCAGCATACCATTTATTTTTCTGTCAAAGAACTGGCATTTAAAAAAAGATTAAATAACTGTATATCTTATTTTTCAATAATAATATTAAGAAATTTGAAAAAAAAATCTATTGTATCACCTAAAATTTCTTGCAGGGTTAATTATCTCTTTGTATTTCTCTCTTATCTATAGTCTATAATATAAGCACTGACAATAATTCAAAGGAATTTTCAGGTTTTTAAGTACTCAGCTAAATATTTTAATCACATTGAACCTGAATTTGTACTAAAATCTCATAGTGTTTGTGGTTAGAAAAAAAGTGAAACAATATCCTCAGACAAAGTTGATTCTCAGAATAAGTTTAGAAATGGATTTTTATTTCAGAATGTTCAAAAGCACTTGGTGAGGTATGTCTTTGTGTGTTTAATTTGAACCAAAATCAGCCATATTACAAATATGTATACATATTTTTACAGATCTCCAAATTATTAACCTGGGAAGGAGCCGTTACATGGTACTAACCACCATTCACAGCTCATTTATATCTCAAGTATACAAATCCAGTACTTCTTGGCATTATTTAAATTTGTAAGAACCTCTTGTTTCCTTTTGGGAGAAAATCATTTTTATTGTTCTGTAGCATTGCACAGAATGTAAAAAAAAACTACTATAACTTTGAACTTTCAGGCAACTCCTGTGTGTGGCAGCCCAGAATTTTTCTGTTGCTTTTTAAATTCCAACTCTGTCTAAACTCTGAGGTGGCCTCAAAACAAAAGCACGAAGAGTAAGGAAATGGATTTTAAGCAAAGAAATCATATCTGATAAGAACTAGAACAAAGAAAAGAACAAGGAGAAAGAAGAAAAGTCTGTTTTGGGAAAGAAATATTAACACACATAAATTGTGTCCATTAGCTGCATTTAGTTCTCAATTAAATTTAGAGTTAGAAGTGATTTATTTCTTCTTATTAAAAACTCAGTCTGATCTGCTAGATTATTTTGAAAATAAATCAATGCCTGTCACTCAGGTCATTTTGTGCTTTGTCATATAAATTTGAGAAACAACAGAAAAAGGATGGGACCCAGGGCCTTGAATCAGGGGCAAAAACCTTGGCTTTCATCCAGTCTCTTTCTGTCTCCTTTCTTTTCTTCGTGAACCTCTGAAATTCCTTTTATTTCTATGATCCACTGATGAGATCCCTGTCAAGCGAAGGAGTGAAATGCAGTCCTTCTGTTTCTCCAACACCCTCCTTTTGGGATGCAGGCACAGGGCTGAGTGACGTTGTGACTCAGAAAAAAACTTGGTTACTTAGCCTCTCCCGAGAGCCAGACACAAAGCTGTGTACTTGTCATTCTGGAATCCACGAAGTCCCCATACTGCCCTGACTCCAGGGCTCACCTAAGCCTTCCATCAGAAGAAAGGACACATCTGAGGATAGGTAACAGGGCCAGCCCTGGTATCTGATAAACCCCCGGTCCCAAAGAAGTGGGAAGAGTATGGATACCTGTGCCAGGAGGGCTGCTTTCCTGTCACAACAGGGAAGGACAGTAAGTGGGTTTACTGCAGGGACAGTGAGTTGCCTTCCATGGTTTTTGCCTCCGTTGCTGAATAGAGGCAAACTGACCTAATCAGCTGAGAGAAAGGACAGAGAGATTGGCTGGTATTATGTCACTGGGAAAGTAAAGGAGGCTTTACAACCAACATTGTGCAGAACAGGAGGGAGTTGACAAGAGCAACAGAACAATTGCTGGGCATTTGGAGGATTTGGCTGAGGTCAGTGACCATGAATTTACAGTGCAATCCATCTTCTTGGTTCTGCAGTTCTCTTCACTTTTGTCTAGATCATATGTGATAAAGTACGTAAGTTTTCGTCCTCCTTTTCCACTGGTATGTTACAGCTTTATCACAGGTAAATGCACTCTCTTTTTTAAGGTTTTGAAACATTTGATGTATTTATATAGTCCATCTTATCATAGATCAGAGCTAAGGCACTTTTGAAATATCGGACATAATTTATGGACTCTGTTATGTTACAGTGTTCAGCAACTCCCTGAAGAGAGAACATGGCCCATTACATTTGCAGGGTCTTGTGGTCATTTTCATGTGGGACCAGCAGCATACTTTTAATTCAAAACAATTACTCCTTGAGTGTATTCAACAAAGATTTTATTAAGAGCCTACTGTGTGTCAGGTACTTTTCCAGGCATGGGAGTACAGAGGTAAACAAGGTCAGCCACATAGCTGCTTTCGTGATGCTTACATGGATACATGCTAATTGTCTAAAAAAAAGAAAAGAAAAGAAAAAGAAAGAAACTATTAGGAAAAGAAAGTGAAAGTTATTCTGTGTTGGGTGGTGTGTGTCCATGAGAGTGTGAATGTCAGGAAGGAAGATCATTGGGGTCATCTTGGAGCCCACCTATCACACCCGTTTCCCATTTTCCCAATTCCACTCCCTACCCCAGTTTGGTATATCTTTTCTGAACCTCCTCTGGAACACTATTTTTATTTTTATTTTTTCTGCTGTGAGTATTTATCAGGACAAGGTAGTAGTCACCCATGTTGATCCTTTTCTCAAACTCAGAGCTACTTCTTTGTTCTACACTTTCTTTTCTTTATAAAGTTCCTATATTATTAAAAAATTATTTAAAAATTAAATTATTTTAAAAGTTCAAAACTGAAGCTTAAATCAGTTTGCATATTTTATGATTGCTCTGTAATTTTTTCTCAACTGAAGATGGAAAATTTGCAGTATCACACTGTGAATCACTGAAATTAGAAAAAAAACACAAAGATGAGATATTTCCTGATTATCTACATGATATTATAGATATTTTCTGGAATGCTTTTTCTTTTTTAATATACATCTTTATAAGTAATGATATTTTTGCGTCATGTGACCAAGCATTTCTCAGAGTTACTCTTTGAGAACATGAGAGATACTAAAAGAATGTCCGTTTGACTTCATTGGCTTGGCCGAACAAAAAATGTCAAGTGTAACGTTTACATGTTTAATGGATATGATTAGATAGGAAAAATGTATTTTTGATGCCACATGCTTGAAAGCTAAACACACACACACACATACATACATACATACATACATACATATGTGATATCACAGCTTACCCTGTTTGTATAGTTTACTCATTTTTATTTCTTGAATCTTAATTGTTAAAATTCTAAATGTGCTACATTTATTCTATCAAAATGAATGCAGTTGGATCTATGCACATACTTGTTTTCCTGTAGAGCCAGCAAAAATATAACTGAGCCATGTATATAGTTAGAAGCTATATGAAGGTGAATTTGTAAAATTCCACCTTTTGGTGGAGCATACTATTTTAAGTTAGTAAAGTGTATGACTTGGCCAATCCTACATAAGAATAATCAGATAACATTTCTCATCTCATCAAAATGAGCTTTCAGTCAGTGATCCCAGGGAACAAATTACCAAAAACTTTAGATAATAAATTATCTTTCTCTGTTTGCTATTGGTCTTCTAAGATTAGGTCAGAGCCCTACCTTCTCTGTCCAAAAAATCAGGTAAGTTTTAGTATCTCAGCATTTCTTCAAGCATTTCCATCTTGATTACAAAATGCTCTTCTCAAGTAAAAGCTGCGTAACGATATTTAAGATGTCACTTTTTAATACTGCTTAGCCTATAACACAGAACTTAGAACGTCAAGAAACAAATTATATTCTGGAATTTGATAGGCAATCTACTTTTTGGTCTCCTATTGGATTGAAAACTAGCCCAAAGAAGATGGTCTGATGAAGTCATGTGCTGAATCAGAGTAGACAAGTTCTTCTCTGCAATAGTTACATGTTCTTGATAGTGAATTGTTCTACACATGATGTGTGGGTGCCATGGAGGGACAATTCAATCAAGGGTATGATGTGTTCACAGGAAGATAACAGGTCCAGTTTGACAAAAGCAGAAGGATTTGCATAGGAAAGCAGCAGGAAACAGGGGACATTGGTGGATTTTGTAATATACATTCTTTATAATTATAAAATAACATGGAAAACATACTAATTAAAGAAACATTAGAAAGGTCAGAAAAGTCATTACTTTAATATAGCTTAATAGTTTTCGTTGAGAAGAAAACATCCTACATGTGTTTTTTTAGATGGTAAGAGGAAAAACTTTTCAATTTAGGGGATATTAAGTATGATGTTAAAAATATTGATCATCATCTGCAGTCTATTTTTCATAAATATTTTTTTAATTAATGAAAATTGCTGTAAATAAAAGAGATTGTTTTGACTGGACTGATAACATTAACCTTCTACTATGTTCAGCCAGATTTCCTTGGCTCTTACAAGTTGAAAGTATGAATTTTGTGTGGTGAATTAGACTAAATTTCATGTTTAAAAAAAATGTTTTAAAGATGATAGTGTTGCCCTCTTGTGGCTGTTTCAAACACGAGGCTGATGCTTCAAGAGGCCTGACATGAAGAGTGTCTTCTACAATCAGATGAGTTAGTCCTGGAAATTTGGAGAGCCCCTTTTATTTGGTCTGGGTTAGGAAAGCTACTGGACGCGTGAGTTATGACCCAGTTGAGGATCCATCTTCCAGTAGCTGTAGGAGCTGCAGTGTGTGACCCAGAGTGAGTCGGGTTTGGAATTAAGAGCCCCGCTCTCATCTGGCATCTTGACTGAGTCACTAAACAGTCCTTCAGATTGTGCAACCCTTAAAAATTGGGATATTTCAGTTCATTTACTCAGATCCATTTCATTTTGGAACTTCAGTCTATTCTGGGGTCTGCTTTCCTGCTCAAGATCCCCATCATCTGTTATTCAAAGTGAAATTGCCTGGGTTCTCTTTCCTAAGAGCCCTGAACTGGCTCTCAGGCATGCCGGGTGCTCGTCTCAGGTCTGCTTTTCATTTGTGATCCTTAAGAAGTTGCCTTCCTGTTAGGTCTTAATGCTCTTTGATAAATAATAAAAGGAGGAGAAAAGGGGAACCCGCACTTAGTGGACTCCTACCAAGAACCTTGTTCTCCCCTAGGTGCTCTGTATGCCTGATGTGAATGCATTATCATTCAAGTAATGATTATGTAACTCGGGTAATTGTAGGAACTAATCCCAAAGAAATCAGAGTATGCATTATTATCCCCAGTTTACAGATAAAGAAATCAAGACTCAGAGAAATGAAAGGACTTCATTAAGTTAACAAAGGCTCGCAGAGGAGGAGTTAGGAGCCAATCCATAAATATTTGATACTCAAGTAATAGATACCACAGAGAATGAGCAAGTTACATTTTAGTGGTTGTTTATGTTTGAGAAATGCTGAGGAGAACAAAATTAAGCAGATTTTCTTCAGAGCTACCGGTGGCCTTGGATGTCTAAATGTCCAGTGAGTACTGCTGTGCCTTTCCAAACACCTCTGATCGCAGCTCAGTGCTCTCAGGGCATATTTGAAGACACTGATGAATGCCCACAGACTGTTTCCCAATATCTCATCTAATCAAATATATTTCCTGATTAATTACTCCATCTCTAAGAGGTTTTGTTTCAATTCATGTTTCTTTCTATGGTTGCTTTTAATGATATTTATCGTGTGATTGATTTCAGTGTTGTAATTTCATTAACTATTTATTTTCTGCCAAATTTCAAATTCCTAAAGGGCAGGAATTAGTTTAGAGCTAGGTCTCATACCTTTCCATGAATAAGCACTCAGTAAATAAATGTGGAATATGGAGAAGAAAACGATGTGGTTATGCAAATTGCAACTTATATTTAAGTTTGCCTGGAATGTTTGTGGCTGGCATGTCATATGTCCCTGA
>NW_017731726.1:1399626-1401933 GCF_001890085.2 Hipposideros armiger
GAGTAATTTGGTAATCCAAAGAGGCTGTAGCTCAGGGGAGCTATTAAATTAGTGATGTTTGCAGAGGAGGATCTCTCTCGATTTAAACAGCCCATATACTGTCTGACTCAGTCCACAAATAAAGCTAGATTTCATTCTCTTTATTAGTCAGAATGCCTCTGCAGGAGAAGGTCAACTCTTCTAGCAACCTGACTTCAGCCCCTGGCATCAATAAGCACCATCAGAACAACAAAATACCATAAATATGGTATCCATACTTCTACTCTTTCCTGCATCTTCACTTTTTGCCAGATTTCCTCAGGTCATAAACTCTAGAGAGAAAGCTCTACAGGAGAGGAAGAAGATTAATCTGAAAGATGTAGTTCCTTTGTATAGCTGCCAGAGGAAAAGTTGAGAACAAAGCGAGCTTTGAGAGAATAATTTTGAACTTTGGAGGATAATTAAGGTTCTTTGGCAAGAAGAAAACAGGAAATCATCAGCTCACGTGTGCCCCAACACCTGGTAATGTACTCGTAGCTTGCAGTGAAGTATTTTTTGCCCCTATGATTTTCCTGTGCCTTTTCAGATTTGCTCCAAAGGACAATTAAACCATGTCCATCGTAATATATGTGGTGAGCATTTTCAAGTGAACGTGCTACTAGTCCCTTTTTGAGGCAAAGATATCAAGAAGGAAAAAAAAAAACACTTTTACAAAAAACATACCTAGACCTGAATGATGAGAAGTACCAACTCTTTGTTTCAATGTCAGTATCACATTGTCCTGGGCCAGGCTCTCACACTATTAGGAAGGGGTGTTCATGAACTTGTGACCACTCCTTATGTCTGACCCTGTTTCCACATTTATGTTAAAATCCTGACTACCTTTAAGATGCAATAGAAGGAAAGTGTTGACTCATTTTCTTAAACCTCATTTTACTGTCTGATCTCTTGTTCCTTTGTTTAACAATATATGGCATAATGGATCAATACAGAAGTCACTTTAAGCCAATCCAAGTCAATCCAAGAAGTATTTACACCCAATTTATTTATAATACTGAAGCTAAGTTTACATCAGACCAAAATTCCTCTCATTTATTGTGGATCTTAAACCTATGTAAGACAAGAATAAAATCATATATTATTCTGAACAAATTAACCATATTTATCAACCTTATTTAATGTTCTTAATAAGATTGTAGGCAATCCTTTTTGATCATTTATAAAGTGCTAAGATAAGTAGTTAGTAGGAATCCTAGAATTTTTTATAGCAATATCTGATTATCTGATGGCTTCAATAGAAATGGACAAACTAAATAAAAATATTTGAGAATTTTGAAACACGCACAGTATTAAAAGATTTACTTATTCTAGAAATTCAGGCAAGGTACATGTGTTTTTTGTTTTCTGGATAAGGTTTACTTTATCACTTTATGATTCCAGTTGATATATGGTAAGTCTTTGAATTTTTCTATGAAATGATTGATTCTATGAAAGAGGTTATAAAATAGAGTCTCTGCCTGTACCATGAGCATAAAGACATGTACAGATAACAAAAACACTCCACCTACTGTAGATACAAGGTCTTATATTCAACATGTTTCCTCCATGCCTGAGCCCATGTGGACATGCACGTGAACACGCATGGGGAATTCGTAACAGAACACATGGTGCTTTGTAGGGGCATAGGAGTCCCCTAGCCCCCCAAAAACTCTTGTCTTGGGTTGAGTTGTGTCGCCCAAACAATTTTGAAGTCCTTACCTGCAGAACCTGTGAAAGTGACCTTTTTGGAAATAGGCCTGTGCAGATGGAATCCAATTAAGATGAAGTCATTAGAATGGATCCTAATTCAATATAACGAATGTCCTTATAAGAAGAAAACACCATGGGAAGACAGACACACACAGGGATAACACCATGTGATGACAGAGACTGCACTGAGGCAGCTGCAAGCCGAGGAATGCCAAGAACTGCTGGGCACAACCCCAAGCCAGAAAGAGGCCAGGAAGGGTTCTCCCCAACAGGCTTCAGAGGGAGCGTAGCCCTGATGACATCTTGATTTCAAACTTCTAGTCTCCAGAACTGTAAGACAATACGTTTCTGTTTAAAGCCACCCACTTGGCGGTATTTTGTTAAGGCAGCCCTAGAAAATTCATACAACTATTCTTTCCTCTTCACATGAATATCATAATCAAAGCCATCACCTTCTCTCGTTTTCCCCTACCATCCGGTAGCCTTGTCATTTTCTGTATTACTCAATATAGGGTAGGTTATGCTCTAGTAACAAGCAGCTCCAAAGTTTTAATGGCTTAAGAAAATAAGAGTTTAATT
>NW_017731726.1:1408173-1412510 GCF_001890085.2 Hipposideros armiger
GGAATATGGAGAAGAAAACGATGTGGTTATGCAAATTGCAACTTATATTTAAGTTTGCCTGGAATGTTTGTGGCTGGCATGTCATATGTCCCTGACAAGTTATTATTGTTTCAATAGAGGCATTGCATATCTTACCCAGAAGGGTGTCTAAAATAGAAATGCAGGCATCGCGGCATTGTCAAAGTAGGATTTGATCGAAAGGAGATTTCAGGCCTTTAAATCACATGGACATTGTTAAAACCTTAGCATTAGAAGGGATTATATGAGCCTGAAAGATGAAAGAAAGAGAGACTTTAGTTCATCTCTAATGATTTATTCTTCCAACATCTCGCCTACTCTGGTTGCTTTTGCCACTGAGACTTCCCTGAGCTTTGCGGAGCTTCGAAGCAGGAGTTCCTTCAACAGTATCCTGTTAGCTCAGAAAACAAATACAGTCTCAGAATTCTCAGGCTGGAAGAGCTCTTAGAGGTCATCTTGCCAGGTTATTTTCCAACTGGGTAGGATCCTGGGATGGGGGAAGTCTGGAGAGGTTTCATTATGTTTCACACAATATGTTTAAATATTTCTAAAACTTAATTAAGTTTTCACACATCAGATGCCCCTTTTCCTTTGACAAATGCTGCAGGTTTTTAGCTTCTGCCATTTCTCCCTGATTAAAGAATAGCCTGGATTGGAAAGTTAATCATTAATTTTTTGATCATGTTTTCTCAGGGTCAATACAATCACAAGAACATAAATTGGATATTAAGGCCTGTATAAAATCACAACCCTCAATCGTCACTACTAATTTCAAAATGACATCTTTGTTCTGGCCGAACCACCTTTCCTATAATTAAAGGTTTAAGGGCAATCTCACGACACATGCTTATTCTAATAAAGCACCACCTTTCCTGTTTTGCATTTGGGGTTTTTCCTGTGATGGTGTCTCAGAACTTTTTCCTAGGTTTACTGTGGCAAAAACTCAGGCCCAGAGAACAGGGCTGAAAATCATAATCTCTTCATTCCAAGTTTGCTGTTTTGCTTTCCAGTACACTCTGCATAGGATGGTGGCTGATGGGGTGGCTGATAAGTTGTTTAATGAATGAGAAGTGAAACATTATGAAGCTTTCATTTTTTTTTTCTTCTTATGAAGTCACTATTAAATCTATGCAAAGAATAGCCTAAATCAGATTGATTGAAGTCTCTGTTGCTCTGAGTTCATTCTGACCACCACGGACAGACTTTGGCTCACCAGGAAAAGGCCATCTCGGTCTTTGTAAGTCTTGGAGAGTAGCCATGTTGAGAGGATAATTATAACTATATCAATTATATAGATCTTTGCAAGAGCATACTAGAATTCTCCTTGGGAATGCAGGAATCTCGAGTTTCTTCCAGAGTGAAGTGAGAAGCAGATGATTTGGGGGAGGAGGGTCATTCTAGATTATCTGGATGAGCCCTAAGTCCAATCACAAGAGCCCTTATGGGAGACACACAGACAGAGGAGGAGGCCATGTGAAGACAGAGGCAGAGATTGGTGTGCAGCGGCTCCAAGCCAAGGAATGCCAAGGATTGCCTTCACCCACCAGAAGTTAGAAGAGGCAAAGAACAGAATCTCTCCTAGAACCTTTGGAGGGAGGTGAACCTGCCAAGCCCTCAGTTTTAGACGTCTTGCCTCCAGAACTGTGAGAGAATACATTGCTGTTGTTTGAAGCCACCAAGTTTGTGGCCATTTATTACAGAAACCACAGGAAACTGATACAAAGGGTATTATATATGTCATATAATGAGGAGCTTTATATGGACTTTAGTTGGGAGTGAAGCCACTATATTTGTTACAACTCTGAATATAGGAAAATATCCCTGTATGACCTAGATGCAAAGACTCATGAGCTTTTCTAAGAATTGCAATGAAACATAAAAAAGTCCATTTATGTCTGTTTGTGAATATACCTCAAGTACACAGAACCATATATTTTATATACATAAGATTAACTACTTAGTCATTTAGCACTTTTCATAATAAACCACAGTGTTCAGTATAATGGCTGCACTTAAATCAAAGATGGCATCTTCAGAAAAATGTGCCTTCTTCAAATAAAAATTATTTATATTAATGCACCTTTTTGCACAGTGAAGTTGTCTACCTGAGCTCCTTAAGCCCAATCCTGATTTGTGTAATTTTTCTCAGCCTGTCCAAATGTTCGCCCAGTAGTTTATCGATGGATAATGATATTTTCCCTCTTTGCCTTTCAGGATAATTATGAATGTAAAAATGAAACACCATATTATTTTGCCCAAGGGGATATGAAACTGGATGTGAGAAAGTGTGTCACTGTGAGTACACTCCTGCCCACGATAGTGATGTGATATCAGGGAAATGTGATAGATATCTTGTCCCAGGAGGCCCCCGAGGCTCCTCATAAGCCACAAGATGTGTGTGTGTGTCCTCCCTCAGGTGGAGCAAAATCCAGAACACCTTTGTAATGAATTCCTCTCCAAGCTTGGTTTTCTTCTGCCAGGCAGGAGAAATGCTAATCAAATAGGAAACACATGATCAATATTTCCAAACAGGAAATGAGGACAAAACTTTGTCCTCCAGTTTCTCAGCCTGAAATGAGACTTCTGGACAATGTGAATTCTGGAACAGTATCCAGGTCAATCTAATTCAGGAACAAGCAACCTGTGCACACTTAATAAGGGCTGCCCGATGTGCACAGGCCTGGGGCATGGCAGGGAGTGATCTACGGCTCTCTGTGAGAGGTTTGTTTTACAGCTCAGCCTTTTATAATTCTACTTAATTCCCGAATTGCATTCGTAAGATGGAGGTGGAATGTGTGGTAAGAAGAATTACCCTCTCAATGTTTTTTTAATTTCTTTTATTAATCTCCAAATTTAAACACATACAACTTAATGGTAGTGTTTCTTTTCTTGCTTTAACTTTCTTCTCTTTATAAATTTATTGTGGTGACGTTGGTTGATATATAAGTTTCAAGTATACAATTCTATAATATGTTATCTGTATATTGCCTTGTGTGCTCAGCACCCAAAGTCTAGTCTCCTTCTGTCATCATATATTTGACCCCCTTTACCCTTTTCACCTTAACTTTCAGTTTCTCTCTCTTGCCTTTTCACTTTTATCCTTGAGTAAAAGACTAGTTGTCCCCAGTGTTCCTTCTTCTCTTCCCCATGAGGTTAGCCATGCCCCGGGACACCCAGAATAAAGGCTTCATTTTCCCATATAATAAAGTTCTGGCCAGTGAGATATCAATAAAAGAGATTTATGGACCATCCAGGAAGTGTCTTAAAGGGAGGTCCATGTTTCTGTCATTTCTTCCTTTCTGGAGACTCAGATATGTATGTGAAGACTTGATATGGAAACTGTATGGTGGGCAACAGATCAACAACAGAGGAAGAGCTGGGGTCCCTGATGTTTTGGGACCTCGGGCCAGCCCTGGATTGCTTACAGTTAATTGACATGAACTTCTGCGTTGTTTAAGCCACTGTTATTTTGGATTTGTTATCCCACAGCTTAAGCTCTCTTCCAAAGCATAAATCAGTTGACAGAGTTAAAGGTGTGGTCCAGATTAGCTATATTGACAATGCGTCATTGAAGGAATACAATAAAAGGGAAATAGTGACTACTATAAGAATCTCTTGCCTCAAAAATAAACTGGCCTGAGATCTTGTGTTGGTATATTCGTTATGAACTTATATGCAGACTTTTTTTTTATTGCAGGTTCAGAGCAGACTTTGCATTAGAGAACTTAGTAGCAGGCAGAAACTAAATGGGAAAAGAAGGGGAATATAGCAGAAAGTCAAATAATTATAATTTCCTCTTCCAGTTGAGATATTTGAAGTTATTTTCCATCATAAGGAGAGATGAATCTCTGCATAACCTAGCATTTTTGTATTAAAATCATAACATGCTTTCTTTCACACTTCTTTATGCGTGAATCTAGATTTTTATAGAAACCATCAGTCCAAGGAAAGTTCTTCATGAATGAGGCTGTTACACCAGCTCTCTTTCTGGATTGAGCCTTTGCACACACTAAGAATGACTTTTTTGTTTCTACCAAAATAAGTCTGAATGATTGTCACTCTGTGTGTCTCCGTGTGCTTTAGGATGATATCTGTGTTTATTATGTAACTTATTTTGTTGCATTCAGCACACAGGGAAATTTAGAACAGAACTACAGTAGGCTTTATAATCCCATTGTTGCTTGCTAATTGCATGTCCAATTTTATTGTATTGTAACCAAGGTGCTTGATATGTAGGGAACTCAAGCACAGTCTAGGGGGACTAGTGATGCTGACTAATGAACAAGGGTAGAGAGAAATGCATAGAAGTGCGTAGTTTC
>NW_017731726.1:1415525-1416273 GCF_001890085.2 Hipposideros armiger
TTCATCTCCTCCCCTCCTCAGCCCTTACCTTTTCTCTTGACCCATCTTCCTCTTTCAAACTCTTAAATCCAGGCCCTCTCCAATGTCTTCTTTATTCACACTGTGCTTTCTTCTTGAATAGTCTTCTCCACATCTATTACTGCATCTGTTATCTTTACGTAGATGTCTCTGGTCCTTAACTCTCCCTGAACAACAGCCCAATTTCCTACTATCTGCTCTTTACAGATTCCTGAACCAGCCATGTTTCCTGGTTCTCCCATGGGCTTTTTGCAGCAGCCTCCTCCAGAAGACTTCAAAGCTTGCATCAAAAGACATTTCCTTTCATAGGCACTGCCTGAATTTCTTCAGCCTACTTATATAATATTTAAGGAATAAGTATTTTTTTATTTCCCTATCTAAGTACATACTCATGATAATGGAGGGCTGGAAATGAATTGGTGAGGAATGTAAGTTCTTGGCTATTGACCTACAATGTAAAATATTTATATATGTGTATAAAATACTTGGCTCAAAAATGAAAGCTGAAACTGATCAGGGCCTATAGATTTAACTACCAATTTACAGAAAATGTGGGAGAAAGAACATATTAAATGACACCGCTCATATACAACCAGTGAAGCGAGACTATAGGAAACTCTACAGGAAAAAAAATGACATAGCTAATTAACCAAAAATACTGTAAGGGGGAAGAGAAAGAGAAGAGAGAGAGAGAGAAGTAGCTATAGATTAGAAAAGACTTAAAAATAAA
>NW_017731726.1:1422133-1423651 GCF_001890085.2 Hipposideros armiger
TTCCCCAAAAAAATCCATTAAAATAATAAATGCTTGCTTTCTCTGAATATATAGGACTTGTCACCAAAGGAAATAAATGAAACTTCTTCATTAATAATTAAGAAAAGGATGCTTATTATATGCATTTTAAATTCTCCCAAAAGATTTGACACATTTGTTGATATCTGTTGAAGTGTTGATGTTGCTCCTGAGTAGACTCACCCTTTTAATTTCAATGAAATGCTTCTTTTAAAAGGCTGATAATTCATAATTTATATGAATTAAATTATCTTACTGGGTCCATAAAGTGCACAAGTGATTTTCTAATGAAAATACACATGGCAAATCAATCAACCAATATCATATTGAGAAGCTCTTTTATGTATTCTAGAGAAGTAAAATAAAATAAACAACATTCAAAGCTAGCTCCAGACAGTGTAAAAACCATTGAGAAGTGTTTCTAAATAATTAAGCGCCACAAATAGAATAACCATAATATTCTGAAATGGGTGTCTCAGGAAGAATGTCAGTGGTGTTTGACATTTCTGAGAAGGGGTGGTGATGCTTTTCCTCCTTCTGCTATGAGATACAAACAAGACCAAATCCAGCTGCATGTAGAGTAACTCCTGGTCTGGGGAGTGTACTGACTGCAACATTCACGTCACAAGGACCGTACATCTTAAAAGCTTGGAACGTTTCATGGACAACCAAAAATTCACTCTTATCATTGTAACATGCTCAGCAGACATTGAAGTTTATGTTTATACATTATTATTAGCTTAAGTGCAATATTTGCAGCCACTTATGGAGCTATGATTAATAATTAGAAAGTCTTTTTCTTTTCATTTGATTCAAACACAGAGTTTTCTATTTGGACTCTGTATTATTAACCAAGAGCCCAGAAATAAGGACAGGCCCCTCAATTTAGGGTCAGGCATTTTACACTCATCACTATTTGACTTGGCTAGATAGCCCGTGAAAGAGAAGATGATGGAATTTTAAAGTAGATTATGTTGTAGCTGGATAAGTAGGGCTTGTCATAGGCTTGTAATAATTACACAGACTATTTTGTGTACCTTGTTTCATAACTCAGAAAGTATGTTTGCTTTTCTGGGGAACAATAGGGTTTAAACCTCATGTCTACTTGAAATTTTAGGTACCAAAGAGTATTTGATTTATCAGGTAGAATGAGGTGAACAAAGGAAAGGCCATCTGGTGGTTGGTGGTTCCCGAGGTAAGCAGGTAGCACCTGATGTCAGCATAGAGAAATGGGTGACTCCACAGGCAGGTAGAACAGGCTGTCCCCAGAAATCAAGAGAGTGGGCAGCTTTGAAGTCTGAGAGCAGGGCCACAGCTCAACAGTCAGGAGAAGCTCCTTGGAGAGGAGTCTGGTAAGACTAAAGAAATGTGTTCAGAGGTGGCCAGTTAGCTCAGCTGATTAGAGCATAGTGCTCATAACACCAAGGTTGCCGGTTCGATCCCTGCATGGGCCACTGAGCTGCACCCTCCACAAGTAGATTGAAACAACTACTTGACTTG
>NW_017731726.1:1424381-1425890 GCF_001890085.2 Hipposideros armiger
ATCCCCCAAAAAAGATATTTTGAAGCCCTAGCCCCCAGAACTTGTGAATGGGACCTTATTTGGAAATAAGGTCTTTACAGATACAAATTGAGATAAAGTCACGCTGAAAGAGTGTGGACTTTAAGTGCAATAAGTCTGGTGTCCTTATAAAAATAAATTATGTTATTTGTTTTTTACCATACTAAAATATAACCCTCATATATGTTAGAACTAAAAATTGAAGAGATGGATCTATTACCCAGAGTCACATGAGAATAATCTAAGTTATCACTTTACAGTTAAACAACACACAAGAATTTCAATGCACAGAATGTCACATCCCAGTGAAAGACTTCATGGAAATTGGGATATAATATTTCCCATGAAACTGAGACATCAAGAGCCATGGCTGGGGGAAGGCCTTCTTTCAAAGTGAGCAATTAACTCCTGTGAACATGCTCTTCCTGTGCAGAATCATGCCTTGTAAACCTAGCCTGCTTTAAGGGGGACCATTTTTCTAATGGTACACTCTCAGCAACATTTTTGAACTGTGAAGATAGGAACTTACAAAAGTATCCATCTAGCATCCATGTAGCAATGATTGAAGATGGCCTTCAGCCAGATCTTAACAAGAAAACAAATCTTTACTTGAAAAATGACTAAATTCCCAATCATAAGTTAAAAATACTTCACCTATCTATCATTCATGTCATCAGCAAAGCAGAGTTGTCACAAGCATGGACTCAGAAGCATTTGAATTCCAGCTCTGCTACTCACCACGTGGGGGGCCTTGGGCAGGTCATTTACCTCTCAATGCCCTAGTTTGCTCTGTAGGAGGAAGGTAATAGCAGCACCTGCCTCATAGGCAGTGTATTAGTTTTCTAGGGGTATAGTGTAGGAGCCGAAAGCATGAAATAAGGACTTAGTTCCTTCTTGGGGTCTCAAAGGAAGAATCTATGCCATGTGCCTGTCCTAACTTGTGGTAGTTGCTGCCAATCCTTGGCACTTATTGGTTTGCAGTTGCATCACTCCAGTCTCTGCCTCCATTGTCATATGGGTGTCTTCCTTCTGTGCCTGTGTCTCTGTCACTCACACACACACACACACACACAAACACACACACACACACACACATACACACACACACACACAGAGTCTGTATTTAGGTCAATTTGGGTAAGCTAACTATTTCTCATACTACTCCATTATATCATAGGCTTTCAAGTACACCAAAAGTGAAAACCACTCTTCTACATAGGAGCCCTGTTCCAAATATTTAAGACTTTATACAAAGGTAGGCTCCTGGGACATGTCCTGTCAGGTTAAAAGACATGTTCTGTTTTTGTCACTGATAAGTCTAGGCCTTCTTGTCCTTAGTACCAAGTGTCAGAAATCACTGCCATTATCCAGCATACTGCAGAAAGGATATGGGTCGGTGTATCAGGAAAGGCGATATTAGGAGAGAGGAAAATTGGGCAGTGAGAGAACGTTTTCTAAATCTTTCCACCTAACTTCTATTCTATAAATCAA
>NW_017731726.1:1426251-1428242 GCF_001890085.2 Hipposideros armiger
TTTCTAGTTTAATAAAATAAAAAGGAAATAAGAGAATGTATGGGAAGCATTTAAAGGAATGCATATGACAAGACACAAATGGAAGAAGGAATAACAAACGAGGCATGGTAATGGCTTACCTGCAAACGAGATCCTTCAGGAAGTCCTGATGTCTTTGACATAGATAGGTCAGGGGTGACTTTCTTTTAGCACTTTTTACATGACAAATGGAGATCTGTGTTTTAATGTTGTCTAGCCTCAAAAAGAAAGCAGAATTACCCAAGAATAAGAAATATAATAAAAGAACTGAAAAGGAAAGTGTTTAAGAGAAAAATTACAGCGGAAAACAATTAGGCAATGTATGTACATATACTCATATGCATGTATGCATGTGTGTGCTGTGCATGTGCACACACACATACAATGAACCAGATTCATAGAGGAGCATTTCTATTGATTATATTGCTTGTGAAGGACAAAAGTACAGTATATTCTGCCTATAGTGCAAATCTAGCTGGAAATGAAGGTGAAAGTAAATGGCTTATTCTTTAAAATTGGCGTTTACCTTAGCTGAGAAATGTTCTGCCATTAATGGAAGTATGGAATATGTCATTTTGGAAAAATAAGTGATTTGGCTTGTCCAGTGCCAATAAACATTCTAATTCCCCAATACTTACATGTGACTCTATGTCATTACTATAGAAATCACATATTCTTTCATTTCTTTTGGATGTGATTTTTATACCGCATATTTGGAGAGTCCTGGGCCAGTGTTTGTCAAAGAGTATCACCTTTTAAACAAACCCCCTACATAATTCTCTAAGCCAACAAGAACAACAAAATAATAATAATAACATAAAAAACAAAGTGGAATAATTTGTAGATTTTGAAATTATGGTTACTAGATTCCTTGTGAATTTAAGATATGGCTTTATCTGTTAGATCTTAACTAATGCTTAGTAGATGACAGGCACTTTTCTAGGAGCTTTGCAAATATTAACTTACCTAATCCTCACAACATACCCAGGATGTGCTGATCAATTATTAGCTCCATTTTACAGATGGGAAAATTGACTCAGAAGGGTTAGGTCAATGGCCAAGGTCACCCATGTAGTAAGTAACAAAGGCAGTAATCCAGGGCAAGCAGCCTAGCTCCAGACTTCACATCTTAACTACTAAGTACGATGACTTTATTGTAAATATCTTTATGTTATTTTACTGGTGAGAAAGGTGAAAGGTTAAATATTGTTTTAAGGTCACACAGTTGCTAATAAGCAACACACTTCTACCTCCCTCCCCAAACTTGGACTCAATCTCTTATTCTAGCTCCCTCCCTAAGTACCAACAAAATAAAATGGACTCAGCCTCTTATAGAAAGGGACTTTACCCCGTAGGGGTTGTCGTAAGAATTAGATCAAATTTTCTATGCAAAGGGCTTTGTACTCAGCATATATTAAGAGCTCAAATTTAGCAAACATTTTTATTATTATAGGAAGTAGGTAAATATACTGTATTTCCTAGAATTTAAGAAGTTGTTATAGCTAAGAAACATCCCAGTATCAGAGATGTTAAAGTGTGGAAATACATGCATCTTTTAATGGATAAAATATCACACCCCATACATATTAGTGTTGAATGTTGTATTGTTCCAGCATAATCATAGCTGCGACAAGATTTTAAGTGGTTATTATGTGTGTGATAGGGTGGTAAGTTTATATATTTAGTTTTCATTTTCTCAGCAGTCTGCTAAGGCATTATTATTTCATCGCACAGATAAGACAATTGAGGCTCAGGGAAATTAAGCAACTCATTCAAAATCAAACCATTAAGTGGGAGAGTCCGTACAGATACCTGGTCCCTCTGATCCCAGTCTTTAACTGGACTGCGCCCTGATGCATCCACAATCCCAAATCCCTGGATACTTTTCTCTGTGCAAGACCTTCAGCTCTTGGACTTTGACTTTTTCACAGAGGAAATAGCAGTAACAATGGCCTCAAAGAGCTTCCCGGGAT
>NW_017731726.1:1429607-1430527 GCF_001890085.2 Hipposideros armiger
AGAGGAAGACTACAAGAAAAATTCATCACCACTCCCCAATCATTCATCAGCATTCCGCAGTTCTATGCCAGAATAGCTTATAGGTTTAATGGAAAGATACATTTTTTTAAAACTGAAAAAAAAATTAGTTACAATTTGGAAAGATGCAATTTATAAAACTGAAAAAGGAACTAGTTAAAAGTTGGAAGCTTTGTCTTTATTAATTAAGTAAAAGAAGAGTGTTATAGTTGGTTGGAGGGGAAAAAGAATGAGTATGAGGTTAAAAGAAACAATTATTTTTCTCAATAGCTGTATATTTTGAGATAGCCGTGAAGAAGTCACAAACACACTGTGTGGTTGAAATTTTAAAAGTACTTTTAAAATGGTAGTAAATGAAAAGGAAACGTTTAATTGTAGATGAAGGAAAGGAAAAGTTCATTGTTCTGTGAGATTTAATAGGAGGTTTTAAATGTGCTTCCTCTAGCTTTTTTAGAAGACTGGTGAAAACTGGTTATAGCTTCAAAACACTCGATCTGTTTTATTTGTACTGTATATAATACAAGAGATTTAAGAGCTGCTGTTTTAGTGACAGTGCCCAATATAATTTGTCAGGTATTATTTAAGGCAAAATCCTGAGGAATTTAATGTTCTCACATAGCCAAGGGCACTAATTTTCATTTCTAAGAGATTTAGGATGAGAAATTGAAGTTACTTAGTTCCATCTTATTCTCTCTCTTTAATAGAAGATAGTCCCTCTAGTTTTTTGTTTCTTTGTTTGTTTTGTTTTTTGAAGGAGGGTATGGGTTTGTTTTTGGGTTTTTTTTCGAGCATATCTCATCTACGCTGTCTTTGAGGGGGATGTGGGAAGAATAGCATTCTCTCCAAATCCATGCCACCAGACCTGAGCCTGACTCTGCCACTGAGGAGATTTGCAAAGAAAG
>NW_017731726.1:1430789-1436113 GCF_001890085.2 Hipposideros armiger
GTGGAGCTTGGGAAAGCTCTGCTGTCTCTGGTTATAAGGGCACTAATCCCATCATAAGACCCAACCCCTCGTGACCTCATCTAAACTTATTCACTTCTCAAAAGCTCCACCCCCTAACACTATCACTTTGAGGGTTAGGGCTTCAGCATATGCATAGAGGAGAGGGGACACAAACTTTTAGTCCATAATAGACCTGAAAAAAAAAGGGAGGAGGAAAGAAATCCTCTAAAATTTCAAAAGGTGAAGTTAGGTAATAAAACCTGTGCGAGCAATTTCTTTCTCTCAAAAAGTAAATTATAGAATCAAGCCACATTTTCTTAGGAGAGTAGCTCCTGGATATTTGAAAATTAGGTTTGTTGGAAAACACTTACCTAGGTCAGAACGTGATGTTTCCTGGATGCTGGACGGCCAGTTGCGTTTACAAAGGTAAAATGCTCCTTTCCACATCATTTGGCTATTAAATCACTCCATGGATTTCCAGAAAAAAAAATAAATGTTTCAGACTTCCTTGCATTGAAAAATGCAATCTCTTATATCAAAACCAACTTTGATGTCTGCTAAGATTTTATTCTGAAATTGTGCTTTTCTAAATTCCACAAGGCATATTTTCAGTTTCTAAGAAAACTTGATGTTTAAAAGAATATTTCAAGGATATAATCACTCAATATTTATGGTACACTTTGGGTCTTGAATATTACATATCTCATGATCCTGATAATAGAGCCTTATTAAGAAGCTCCACCTCATTTATTGAAGCTAATATGTTGAATGTCATACCAGTGAAACATCTCTAATTTAACACCCAGTTAATATTTTTTTGTGTGTGTGGATAGAGTGGCTTAAAGCGTTTGTCCCTGAAACTCTTTTGATTTGCATTGGAATTGTGTTTGCTTGAGATGCTGCAAAAGAGGTGAATTTCTGGTGGTGAAGACAAGTACTCTGTGGATG
The DNA here is from genome assembly GCF_001890085.2 of Hipposideros armiger. Classification (NCBI taxonomy): domain Eukaryota; kingdom Metazoa; phylum Chordata; class Mammalia; order Chiroptera; family Hipposideridae; genus Hipposideros; species Hipposideros armiger. The sequence goes on from NW_017731726.1 coordinate 1,431,738, forward strand.
AGCCCAGTAAACATGAGTGCCTCTCATTTTTTCCTCCTGTGAATGTGGAGGCTTAAGCTGTGGATTGCAAGTTTATCCCTCTATTTCTTCCTTGAAAGAATAAAATGAGATGAGAAAATTGTTTTCCCAAAACGTGGGTAGAACGATTTATGAAGCATTGTGCTGTTCATTTAGAAATCCATTTTGTTCCTCCAAACACTTGTGTGTCCGTGGAAGTAAAAGAGGAGAGCAGAGACACCAAAGGCGGTGTCAAAGCCACTCTTTTAAAATGCCCTGTAATAATGGATTGATGGCAGGAAAATANCATTACCATTGTTGTATAATCTTGATTTGAAACTTTAGAAAAGGTGGATATTTAAAGCTCGTAGTATCTTCTTCTATAGTTCTCTTACCATGTTATTCTATGGCACTGGAACTATTACATATTTTATGTAAGTTCTGGGCCATCTGACATTTCTGTATTTCATGATACAGGTTATAGTCCGACATTAAAGAAATTCATTACATAAGTAGAGAATGGACAGATGTAGATGTAGAAAAGGATATATCACAAGGGGATACGTTTATAGAAATATTTCCATGTATTATAAGAAGAATTTTGTTAGCATAAATCTTCATTTTTATTCTTCTTTGGAGCATCCTTTGATGTCCTTCATGACAGAGTTTGAATTTAATATGATCACATTTGAAATTGAAAAATGCAGTTCAGTTGTTTGTACACAAATATGAAACAATTATTGCTGGAAGCACATTTACCCAGTATCCCTGTGTAACCATGGTGACACAGGCCTATGGCTTGAAAAATTGCACAGAACTTGTGTCTATGAAAAAGCCTCATGCTGTAATTCTGGATTTAAAAGATCAGTTGAGAGAAGAGGGTAGAAGCACAGTATACTTAAACCCCCAGAATATACAGTGTCTTTTTATTTTATGCTTTTTCATTTGGGATTATAAAAATAAACTCCTCTTCTCACAGTTACCTTGATGTATTTTTCACCCCAAATGAAATCAAAGGAAAATTAGTTTGATTCAGAGTATTTCCCACAATGTCATCTGTTTCATCATAATAATGAAATATAAATAAAAATGGAATAGTATTATGTCAACATTTGTAGATACTAAATATCAGGCATCATGGAGACAATGTGTCTACATATTTGTCAACATGTTTTTCCCTTTTGCCATCAAGTAGATAGTGTCAAATTCTTCATCAGAGCCAGGATAACCAGATCAGCTCCTCTTACTTCTGGAGGCTGAAAGTCCCCTGGGTTTGTACGATGATGCGTATTCCAGTCGGCTATACTCTAGTTTTGACAAGAGCTACTGCCTTGAAGTGCCTGCCGAGGACTTTGGTCAGTGATGCTGATCAGTGATGCTGACTTCAAGCTCTCCTCACTCTTCCCTCAGGAAGCCTGAGCCCAGAATCTGCACCGCGCTGGGCAGGGGCACCTGAACTTCCTCTCCTTGAGTTTTTCAGAACCAAAGATGCCTCACAAACAAAAGGCCAATTTCTAGTTCCCAAAGTTTACTTCTCCAAGTCCTAGGACATTGTCTTAGTCAGCTCAAGCTGCCATTACAAAGTACCACAGACTGAGTGGCTTAAACAACAGACATTTATTTCTTATCGTTCCGGGGGCTGGAAGTCTGAGATCAGGGTGTCTGTGTAGCTGATGGAGTTCTGGTGAATGCTTCTCTTCCTGGTTACAGACACTATCCTTCTTGCTTTATCTTCACACATCAGGGAGAGAAGGGGGAGGGGTGGAGCTTGGGAAAGCTCTCTGCTGTCTCTGGTTATAAGGGCACTAATCCCATCATAAGACCCAACCCCTCGTGACCTCATCTAAACTTATTCACTTCTCAAAAGCTCCACCCCCTAACACTATCACTTTGAGGGTTAGGGCTTCAGCATATGCATAGAGGAGAGGGGACACAAACTTTTAGTCCATAATAGACCTGAAAAAAAAAGGGAGGAGGAAAGAAATCCTCTAAANGCCTGTAAAGAGGGCATTGGAAATGTCTTCGAATACAAAAGTGAGGGTCCAGCTGAGGAGCTGAGCCTTGGTTGTTGGTCCACATGTCCTCACCAGAAATATCAAATCAGGTGATCCGATTCATCAATGAAGCATTTTTCAAAATATTCATATTCTGGGGTTTCTATTTGGGGAAGATCTCCCTAGGTAATAATGATATCCATCTATGCAAATCTTAAAATATTAGTGCTACTTAAATAAACTTTGTTGAATATTGATTTCCTTGAATTTGATCTGCCTTCACATTAATTAAAATATAACAAAAAGAATTAATGTCCAGTTTCCTTTACAATGTGGATTTTTTAATTTCCTGAGGCATTTCTTAATTTCTAAAGATGGTGAAGGAAATACTGATATGAATGAACAAAAGCCATTCCCTTTGCTTAAGGGAAACTCGAAAGAAAATAAATATACAAAAATAAAGATTCATCTTTTTCTCTCAATTATTCATCAGTGAGGAATTCTGAAACTTGCAAATCACAATAAGTTCTAGAATAGCATGGAAAGTGCAACCCAAATCAACTAACACAAGAGGTCCCTTCTACAGATTGGAAGCATTCACTGTCAAAGGGAAGGGCAGTTGATCACGTCAGCATTTTGACATTCACTTGCTCTGCATTTTAGCACACTATATATTAGTAAGCATTTTACGGAGCAACTCTTTTAGAATATCTCAAGTATTTAAATATTCAATGTCCCTTTTCAGATTCTACCAGTCTTAATTCATTGTTGATACTGTATTTGCAAACTCACCTACTCTCAAAAATGTATTTGTAACTCCCCAAATCAATATGGGCGTTCTTCCAGGGTCACTCAGGGATACACTCAGAGCAGTGAAAAATTTGGGTCACCCACAGGGCACATTCCCAGCTGAGGTCACACAGGCAGCACTCTGCCTTCCTGTTTCAGGGCTAATACTATAAACAAGTATTCTTTTCGTGATCTATTTTGTGCCATGTTTTTTGCATATTTTAATGTTTTTTTTTTTGCTGTGATTTCACCATTGAAAATGGCTCCCAAGAATAGTGCTAACATGCTGTCTCATGTTCCTCAGTGCATGAAAGCTGTGATGTGCCTTATAGGGGAATAATAATAATAATAATAATACTCTGTCAGAGAAGCTTCAGTCCGGCACAAGTTGCAATGTCATTGGTCATGAGTTCAGTATTAATGAATCAACATTATATATTAAATGAAGTGTCTTTAAACAGAAACATACATAAAACAAGGTGCTGTGGTGATTAAGTGATGAACATGGTTTGACCAGAAGTTCGCAGGAACCCAACCCTGAGTTCCCACTAGGAGCAATGGCTCGGTATTCACTAATTCAATGTTTTTGGTATCCTAATAGGACACAACTGCCATGAGTAACAAGTCTACTATAATTATTTCATTATTTATTTAAAAATGTTATCAGGTATAGCATTGCATTACTGTTTTATTGTTTTAAAATCGTTTTTGAATACTGATAGGAATTCAGTTTCAGCAGTGGATTTTCATAGACATAGGCTCACACCTTAGCTGTTCTTCAGTATGACCATGAGTGGGAGATCAGTCTTTGTATTCTGGTAATCTGGCCCCTCATCTTTGGCGATGAAAGGGGCTTTGCTCCTCTATGTAGCTGTGAGTAAAGCCATCTGTCACAGTAAGTGAAAAGGATTCCCTCTGGTTGTGTTTTTCTACTCCTGCTGCTCCTCTGTAGATTTTTTTTTTTACTGTTTAAACAGTTTTTAATTCCCTTCCATGTTTAAATTCCCTATGTGTATGCCAGGTGGCACTGTGGTTAAATGTGAGTGTTTTCGTTCCTTCTGCAAACTGCATAATTTGTACAGGGTGGGAAGGGTCATATCAGAGTTGTTATGGAACTAATAAATGAATATTTTTGAAAGTAGGCTGTTTGTTGCTACCCTAACAAAATGTATATATTCAATAGCAGATTGTTTTATATGCAGAATGTGATTATTTGCAAAAGGCTGATTCCAGGAACTAGTATTCATATCTAGGAATTGCTCTTTTATTGCAATTTAATTTAAATTTACTGGCAATTTTCTTCAAAAAGAAAATGTTTCACAAGTAACTCTTTTTTGAAATAAATAATAGAAATAAGATGCTGAATGAATTTTGCCTTTGTTTTCTCATTGGCTATCTTGATGTTTTTTTGAAACAAGCACTCTTATCCCTGAGAATTAACACTTGAGGATATATGAAGTTGAATGTCTTATGAAAACGTTTACAAACACTTTGATTTTCTTTTCTAAATGTCTGACCCTTTCTGAGTCTTTAAAATATGCATAATAATTTCCTTTAATTATTTGTTGAAAGAAAATTATATCTATTCTGTAAAAA
>NW_017731726.1:1440813-1467082 GCF_001890085.2 Hipposideros armiger
AGGGCAGGCTTCTCATGGAGCAGTGTTCCAGCGGCGGGATTCTGCTCGTCTGATTGGATCCTGGGAGTGAATGCTCTGATCAAAGCCACACCCAGGACCTTAGATGTACAGTAGAGGCTCCAGTCCTGGGGCACCAAGCTGAAGAGTACAAATTCCATGTTTGCTAGTTTCTTATATCCTGTTTCTGCAGGATTTGACACCCCTGTGCAGGATTTTATAGCCAATCCACAAACCTTCAACACTCCCTTTAACAGGAAAAGCCTTACAATGCCCATTATACTACTTAATCCTTTGGGTGTGATCTGAGACAAAGAACCTGAGTTTAAATCCAGACTTCTCCCCTTGCTAAGAACAGGCGAGTTATGTAACCCAAGTCTCAGTTTTCATTTCTATAAAATGGGAAAAATAGAGTCATTCTAAGTATTGATTGAGATAATGCATGTAAATCCCTTAACACAATTGTACATGGGAAACTAATAATTAATGGAGGTTCTAATGCCTAAAGTTGGCAATATTCTCATAGGCAGGGAAAGCTTGGGCAGCCATGTTTAGATCAGCTATGCTTGGACAGTCTTGTTTATCTGAAGGAGAATGGCAGAAAGTGTTTCTGTTGGGTAAGCAGAGCTAACACACATTAAACTTTGCTTCTGTTTGCACACTTAAGAAATGACTTATGCTAATGTTCCAAGATGTTATTACAGAGACCAAAATCCCAACCTTCTAATTCCTGCTTCCTAATTTTTCAACCTTCAAACTTACCTCTGCTACCACAGTGGAAAGAAAAAAAAGTTTGAAAATTTGCATACTTTTCTTTTCTCATGACTTGATACTAGTGTGCTAGTGAAATGGTTTGATGATAAATAGGATTATTTTCTTAGAAACTAGCAGTTACCATGAAATAAAATGTTAGAAGTCAAAGGAGAGGAATTGACTTCAAATCTGCTTTCAGCTCACAGCTCTGAAATAGATACATTTTGCACAAGTCATTATTTTTTTTATGGATTCTTTTCCGTTGGTCAAATCAGGAATATAAAATGTCTCAACAGGATTGTCCAAAGGATTAATTGAGAAATAGAAGTGAAAGAACTTAGAAAAACATAAACACTCAGAAAAGAGATCTCATTATTAATCGTTCTATTTTTAGGCCATTATAGTACATCATTTGAGTTACTTTATTTTTATTTATACTGTACTACATTATGCCATTTGTGTAATAATATGTACGTATGCTTTTTCTAGTATGTAGTACTTGTTAAGTACCATGAAAAATTTTAGGACATGAAAAATAAGTCATATGGTAACAGAGTACTTCCATATTTGTAAAAAAGCCACTGAGAATTTCCAGATAGCATTTGAAGGGACTGTCTTGGGCAGCATGGAGTGGATTGCAGTAGTCACCTCTACAATTGATTCAGTTGCTTCAGCAAATCCATTTAGTGGCAATAAACATAAATCATTTAATATTGTTAAAGTGAGCAAATTGGCTCATCCAGATTTTGTTAATATCATAGTGCAGAAATGGTCTATGTGGCATTTAACAATACCTATATGTTGAGACATTTGACAGCAAATGTTTTGACCCAGCTGTCCTGTATCAATATATTTAGCTTCACCTCGTCTGCAGTGAATAATGATTTATTTAGAAGTAATATAAACTATTGAAAAGTGGAAAATACGTCAGGAAAATTTGGTCCTGTTTCATGAGAATACATGTTCATCTTACTACACACACACACACACACACATACACACACACACACACACACACCAACAAACCAAATTTATACACAGTATACCATGACTTCATATATAAATATGGTAAAGAAATGGAATGCTTTGATTAACTGACAGTTACACCTTTATGCAGTGTTATCTGGCATAAGGATACTTTCTTGGTATTTAGGCATCTTCTTGTAGAAATTAGCTTTTAAATATGCACAAATGCCCTGAATACTGTTTAAAACAGAGTTTTTTGTTTGTTTGCTTGTTTGTATTTTAGAAATGTAGACCTTTCTAAACCCAGAAAGTTCACTACACGGTTAATCACTTTAAAAGAGACCCAGAAATGCAAATTTGAAAATTTTCTCTGGTGACTTTAGATAAGCATATTAAATCTAGAAGGAGAAAAAGTTAAAATGGGTTTAAAAAGCTTTTCATGGATAAAAAGCAAAATATTTTAAAATGCAGACATTTTGAAATAAACCTTTGGTTAAAAATATAAGATACTATGAGTTACAAAAATAATAGGCAGTGCTGGAAAATATTTGTCAAAATGTTGGGACAGTAGTAAAAATGAACTTTCTCTAGAGCTGCTTTGATCTCTCCTCCTGGTGAAAAAATTCATACAGTATATAAAGAGCATATACAGCCTAACCACTTCTCTGATAGGTTCAAGTTTAAAAAAAAAAATAGGGGAAAAAGTTAGAATAAACAATGGGCCAAGGAAAAATATAAACTTGTTCAGTACCATGAATAATTTTTGGACATGTCAAAGAAATCACATGTTAACAGAGTATTTCCATATTTGTAAAGAAACCATTGACAATTTCAATTAGGTTTTCATAATTCAGTTATTGTGGGCTTATTTGAGTCAACAAATATTTATTGCAGGCTTACCATAGTGCAAGCACTGTAATAGGCTCTGGAGGTATGAAAACAGCAGTGCTTCATCTCTCACAATCTGATGTGGTTGAAAACTGCAAACGAGTAATTAGGAGCTATTGGTATTTTAAGTAGAGGGGGTAATGATCACAACTACATTTTTATTTTTTTATTTTTTTATTATTTTTTTCACATGGGAGTCAACTAGCAGCCTTGCTGTTAAGAGCTCAAGCTCTATGCACTGAGCCATCCGGGTGGCAGCTCAGCTCAAGGTGCTGAGTTCAGTCCCCTACATTTACATTTTTAAATGATATCTTCAAAGACAAACAAGATAATCAATTGGAAGGGGCAAAATCAGAAATTGACTCAAAGGCTAACTAAATAAGGCTTCCCTAACCACCCAGAAAAGAACAACAGGAAAGTCAGACTGCAAATGTGGAAGCAGTGTGGGCAGATTTTCTCAAAAATTTCAAAACAGTAATTTGAAGATTAAAGCCCCAAATGAAGCAAGATTGTTTAAGTGTCCTAACATCGAAGTGGAGCTTTTAAAGCTGTTTAATAGGTCCTGGGGATTTATAAGTGTAATAATCTTTAATGGAACTATTTTAAAAGCTAATCAGAAGTTGTATAGCATGAAGGCATTTGCAATGTTGTTGGGAAATAGATTTGAATCCTGCTGTTGGAAGTTTGGAAAGCCAGGATTCACAGAGCAGCAGTCGCCTCTTCTCAGGCCTTTGCTTGTCAGTATTTGCCTGGTGTATTGATCAAACTTTCTTCATGAAAAAAAGAGTGTCCTGAAAATGGAAAAACAGCTCATTCTAACATTAGGTGAAAACAGCTAGTGAAATCAGTGGTAGTTAAATAACTCTTGGTATTCATCCAGAAACCAGGGATTAGAGCAGAGGCTTCGCAAAATCACAGATGGAATATTTTTCTAACATTCAAAGGAAGACAAAGAAGAATTAGGTATCAGGTAGCATAACAGATCCATATTTATTCTCTCATATCGAGTGACTGGTTTGTGATTACTTAAGAAGCAAGAAGTCATCACAAGGATCTAAAATCAGTTTATCTAAGATGATGCCAAGGATTATTTATTTTGTAGGGAGTCTTTATTGTCTTTAATGAGGCATTTAACAATGTCTCATGACAGCCTTTTAGATAAGTGGGTTTATTCACATTACGGGTAGGTGAGTTGATAGCTGATTTGTGTCTGGAGAATGTTAAGAAGAGAATACCACCAATCTGGAAGGAATAAGGTACTAAAGGGTTTAAGCAAAAGAAGGTTGGGTGAGCATCACCAACCAACTGAAATAACAGTCAATAAGGAGATCATGCTTAGTTCAAATAAAATCTTCACAAATACAAAAGAAGGACACCTGCTTGAATAAAACTCTTTATTCAGTAGAAGCCAATATGGTTGGTGATAGATTACTAAAAAAATAGTAATAAGGCATTAGGTTCCATTAAGACAGGAAAGGAGGTAAACATCTCACTGTACCTGAATTGATTGAAATGGTCAGAATACATGTTTCTTTAAGTTTTAGGAGTTGCACTTTAAGCAGGGAAAAAATCAGTCAAGTGTTAACAGGTAGAAAGTATGTAGAAACACCTAAAAGGGTGTGTTTTAAAGAAATTACGGGCAAAGTCCATGTACTTCTAGATGCAGGACCAGAAACAACCCACAGAAATGACTGGAAACCCAAGTTCTCAAGATGAGGACAACCTTTTTACCATTTAGAGTGGCCTAGAAATGGCATGGGCTGCTTTTCCAGAAAGGAAGAGTTGGCGGACATCCTGTTCCTAGGAAAATCACCGCGCTAATTATTTCTGAAATCAGCATTTAAACACTTGGAACAAACTTGCTAAGTGTAGCTTTTTCTTCAATTCACAAAGCAAATTTAATGTTTCCAGTGGAGTTCGAGATGTTCTTCTAGCAGTGAAAATTGAAAAAACTACAGCGAAAATGATTAATTCTCATTATCAATCACTTGCAATGTTCTCATATTTTTTGCCTTAATATTCAGGAAAATAAAATTGCTTGTTCTGTTCTTTTACTCAGCTTGTTCCCTTCAACTCATTAATTTATCCTGGAAACTCCACTTTTCACATTTGAAGGCCCAGACATAATTAGAATGTTTAATATCGATGGGAAAAGTAAAGTGAATATATTTCCAACAAAAATAAAAACACTTGTCATCCTTTTGAATAAATGTCCCCTAGATTTGCTTCATCCACTGTAACTTGTGCGATTTATCTTAAAATCTAGTGTGCAATGATATTGGAAATGTCTCCAAGTTTTAAACATCCGTAGCCTACAAAGTCACATAAAATATTTTTATAAATATTGATAGGATGTAATATTCTTAAAGATATAACAGCTCCCATGGAGACAATATCATTATTAAATATTCATGGAGATTTACAGCCAGAAGGAATGTTGGAGATCATTTAACCTACCCTTTCGGTATAAGATGAAAACTTACAATCCGTAGAAATGACATGAGTAGGCTTGTAGAGTCACCGATCATGAGCCCAGGATAAACAACTCACTAAATGTTCGTTCAGCCTCCGTTCCTTACTCAAAGGAAATACGATTCTTGCAATATTAAGTAATTATTCATTAATATAGAAAGAAGCCCTGATTGTCCCCAAATGTGTTAAAAGTGGTATTGATATTTTATCATCCTTCCCAGGCCCTGCATGATTAACAATGTAACTCTGTTTCAGTCCCTTGACTTCATTCTCTGTAACTAAGGAATCAATGTAGGGAAATAGGAAAATGCCTCCAAGGTTTGGAAGGTGCGGTTTCTCCAACTAGCAGTGGGGTTGGTTGTGACAAGGTGATTTTGTTTGTTTGGTTGGTTGGTTTGCTTTTCAGTTTTGTCTTTAGCGGGTGGCAAGACCGGGGGGGGAGGGGGGGGATTTTCAAAGGAGAGGCTACTGATAGGATGTCTTTCTCCTCAACAGTGTAGTTTTCAGATTTATTTTAAAGGACTAAAATGGCCATGTTTTCCTACCTCTGGTCAATGTCAGTTCATTTTATACGCACATATTTAAAAACTTAACCTAGAGAAGTCAACACATAACATGACACAGGACAAGCCAAAAGTCTTGGGACCTCCTTTCCTAGGAAACCACTTTGATATCTGTATCTTCATGCACTTTAGATTTGCCAGTGAGGCTTGACGTTTATATCTGGAGTCCTGTTCTCGTCTCTAAGCTCCGGCTGCATGTCTCAAATTGGATGTGTCGCAGATACTTCAAATTCAAACTCTTAATCTGTCTCTGAGTTTCACTTTTTAATCCAGCTTCTCCTTCATCCCCAGTATCAGATTCGTGGTAGCTTTCTTCACCCATTTAACCAAGTTTGTAATCCTGGCATCATTTTAGCAGTTCAGAGTCACCAGAGGAGTATGAAGCAGGAGCGTGTAGTGGTTTTATACACACACTGTGCATTAGACTGCCTTGATTGGTAATTCTGGGCCCACCATTTACTGACTGCTTGACATCAGACTAGTATTTAAGTCTAACTATTTAACACTGCTCTTTATTCATCTGTATAATAAAGATGATATTGTTAGAACCTACCTTATATAGATGTCATGAGAGTTTAATGACTTAATATTTATTATTTAATATTTTATATTTGTATTATTTTATATTTACATGCCTCTAAGAACAATGCATGACATATCATCAGCACTTTTTTCTCACATCTAGCGAGTCATCAATTCTTATAAAGTATGCTCCTTTGGTTTCTTCTTGACTCGTTCCATCCTGTCTATCCTGGCTGCCCATGCTTTCAATCAGGCCCCTGTCACCTCACCATGAAATACTGCAATTGTCGTTTTATTAAGCTCCCACCTTTGGTCTTACCTCAAAACCATTTTTTATGATCCCGGCAGAGTGATCTTTCAGTATATAAATCTAATCATCATAGCATCCTAGTCCATGTTTGTCACTTCAATATTCTTCCGTGACTCATCATTTTAACAGCTAAACCCCTTAGTGTTTTTGATGAGCCCATTCATGAACAGCTCATGTGCTAGATGGTCCAGCCTTATCTTGTGGCACATTCTCCCTCTCATCTGTCAATCAGTACTGATCAGTGCCCTGTCTCTGCCCTCTAGCATCTTGTTAAGCTGTTAGGACTGGGATGGTTTAGTCAACTGAATTCCCTGAACTATGCTACTTAACCTCTTTCTTCTAGACAAATATAAATCTATGTAGGAATGTGTGTGTGTGTGTGTGTGTGTGTGTGTGTGTGTGTTGCCATAGGATAATTGATATAAATAAAAGTGAGTTCCTACATTTCTATAGCATATTTCTGGCACAAAAACATCACCAAACATCGAAATGAAGACCCAAATGATTTAGAATACTAAACATTGAAATAAATGTGAGCTATACATGCATTTAAGAGAGATTAATAAAAATGAGTAAGATAATTATTTGCCAACCTGCTTATTACATACAGTTCAGGGTCTCGAGTGGCCAGAGCCTATCCAGGCAACTCAGGGAGCAAGGTGGGGGCCCACCCTAGACAAGTCGCCCTTCCATCACAGGGCATGCTCACATCCCCCCACACTCACTCAGACTAGGATAATTTAGACACATCGATTCACCCACTTTGCACATGGTTGGGATGTGGGAGGAAACCAGAGTATACAGAGAAAACCCACACAGACTGGGACAATGTGCAAACTCCACACAGATAGTAGCCCCATTATAACAAGTGATGTTGAATGAAATGTTATCTGAGGCCCAGCTGCACTAAAATAGGCAAGTGTTCTTGTCGCAATGAAGGATATTATTCATGGGATAGCTAAATCTAGAAAATAGTTATAACATTACCTTGACTATTAGCTTATCTCCAAATAATTACACTCTACTTCCAAATAATCTTTTATTTTGCTGAATAAGTATTGTCATAGATGATAAAACATTAAACATAAAACTAAGTATTATTCTGATTGCAAAATCAGAATTATGGTCTTGGTTACTAATGTTTCTACCATAATGTTAGATAAGTGCCATATCCACAAAACAGCAATCTGTTTTCTCTTTCTAGAAAATATTGTTTATTTATACTTCTAAAAATAAGATAACAACTAAGGTGTTTACTTTTGTAAATATTTCATACTTCCTATTTATTGCGTGTTGTGATAGTTGCAATGATGACTTAGTGAAATATTGAGGTGCTATTTTAAGACTCTTTATTTTCAATTGTATTTATCATTTATTGGGAAGAGAATATGCTCATTTCTATTACTTTGGGGAAATGAACCCCAAAGGAAAAATAATTGTAAGCAAAAAACATGATGCTGTAGACTTTTTTAAAGACCACTAAACAAAAATAGAGACTCAGGCTGAACATATAAAAGAGCTGCAAAATTTTTCTTAGTTAACTTTTGATAAATTTGGAAGACCTGGTAGAATTTGATTTCTAAGATAGACAACACATATTCAAAATTAAATCTGAGGGAAAACAAAAACAAAGTACATTGGAAATTGCATTTCTTCCATGCCAGTATGAAATTACCTGGATGCTTTATTGTACATTATATGACAAAGTAAGTAACCAAGAGAAGGCAGTCAAGGTAAGATTATAGAAGGCTTTTCAGGTCAGACAGAGGAAGCGTGCATGCAACAGGAAGACACTGTGCACGCCTAAGTATGAAAGAAATGCTCAGTGATAAACAGTGTTTTGACAAAGTGAGCTTGTCAGCATTGTTCCCCATGGGTATGTGAAGAAATCTTGATGCCAACACTGGTGAGCGTCTGGCTTAGAGGAATGTTCATGCCGCTGGGTGAACCTGAGAGACATTGATAAGAAAACATGAAGAATGTATTACTGAGTATCTGCACAAACATAAAGCAGGAGAATTCCTGAATTTTTTCAGATTTTCTATTTTGATACACGAAAAGGGTATTGAGAAAAGAGCCAAGCTAAAGGAAAATGTCATATTTTTAGTTTTGTTCAAGTTGAATTTAGAGTGAGGGCAGTGAATTCTCATGGGAGCCTTAGAGAGTGTGTGACAATCCACAGGATAACCACAGCAAGAGCTGACATTGTCATGGAAAAACGAAGGGGCACAGTGAAAGTATTTTCAGACCAGTTAGTTACCTTACTCTACCAGTTGACAATTGTATTGCTTTGATTCCATTATCTGAATTACATGAGCTTTTTTTCATTTGCTTGTTTCTAATTCAACTAATATTTTTTGAGTGTTTGTTTATTAGGTGGTTTGCATTGTGCTATGCACTGGAGATAGTAACAGAAAAATAAACAAGGTTCCTCCTGGGTGGATAGTCTATTGGGAAATATAAACAAGTAAAAGACAATAAAAATCAAAAAAAAAATCCAATGGGATCAGTTGAATGTCAAAGTGTGTACCTAATCAAGACTAGGAGGTTTTCAAGAGAAAATGATATTAAAGCTGAAATAACGGGGACAAGACTAGGTGCTGAGGAAGAGTATGTTGCAGCCAAGGGAAGACCCTGTGTGAGAGGATGGCAGTGGGAAAGGAGAAAATGACATAAAGAAAATTCGATCCTTCTGGAGAATTAAGATAAGGACGTGACTGGGAAGAGAGAAAGGGATTTTACAGAGTGGCAAAATAAAGCAAAAAAACAAAAACAAAAAACAGTGCTAAGTAGGGGTACATTATGCAGAGTCTCATTAAGGAATTAGTACACTGTCCTGAGGCAATAAAGAGATGAAAGGATCCGCATTTGTAGGAGATTATTCAAACCATCAGCTGGAAAGTGGATTCCAGGAGGCCAGCTGGAGGCCAAATGCCTAATTAGGGTAGGACAGGAATGATGATGGCCCTTATTGGGGGAATGGCAGTGGGGCTCTAGAGAAAATGAGCAGACGTAAGAGTTATTTAGAAGATGGTCAAACTTGGTAAATCGTGAATACTCAGTGACTTGCTGTTGTATGCTCTTCTTTTCATTGCCCTAGTTTTGTTTGAGTTAATTGAGGTTTTGGTTATGATTAGTCTTTTCAATTTGGAAATGCATGCCTTAAGTCCTGGAAAATACACTTATATTACTTTTTAAAATCCTGTCTCTTATTATCCAGAATCTATATTTTGGGGGCTTCCATTAGTTGATTATTTATGCCTGTTCTTGACCCCACTCTTGGGCATGTTTCTATTTCCCTTCTTTTGTTTATCCTGTGTTAGTTCTTGGCGAGTTCCTGATTTTATTTTTTTACCATTGTATGAATTTTTTCAATTCCAGTTATAGTATTTTAAATTTCCAAGAGGCCTTTCTTCTCTAGTTTCTATTCAGAGTACATAATCTGTATGTTATGAATGCAGATTTTTTTTTCCTTTTATTTCTATGGAAATATCAATTTTTGAGGTAGGGGCATTTTCTTCTGCTCTCTGTATTATGACAGTTTTTCCCAAGTTTCCCCTTTTGGCTTATTGTGGTTTTAGTTTTCTTAAGTAAGGAAATTTCTCAAGTATCTTGTGATGTTTAATTTGTGTGTGTGTGTGTGTGTGTGTGTGTGTGTGTGTATTTAGGAGTGAGACACTTAGAAAGCTGACGGGATAGTCCCTTTTTGGTGGTGGGAATTTTGATATTGCAGAATTCTCTGTGCTAACCACTTCTCCATCTGCTTTCTTTTTTGCTTTTTTATAGTTTGCAATTCTGGGTTTGGGTTTTAGATTTAGATTAGATCCCTCAATTTCATAAAACATTGTATTTCTGCTGTCTGTTTCTCTTAGATTTTGTTTTTATGATTTCTAAGTACCATCTGAATTTTGCCATCTTAAAACCATAAGTCTGCCATTTAATTTTGTTTAGGTTTTTATTGAGCTCTTTTTGGGAAACAATTTTGTTGAATTTGCTCAAAGATTATCATGTAATTTAGTAAACAATTAAATGTATTTCAGTCTTAAGAAAACTTTTTGAATAATGTGCTACAGTGTTCACTTCTAAGCCAGTAAATGTAATGAATACCAAATAATAGATACTTGATTAATGAGGAAGTTTGTAAATTTAATAAAATTTAATGTGTTTTAAGACCTGACAGTTTTCAGTTTAGAGAAACAGCATTAACCCTTTTACTTTCGGGTGGTTCTTTTGAAATTGACACACTTTCAATTATAGTTTAAATGTGGATGGTAAACATGTTTATCTTTAAAAGAAGCATGCTGGGAGGTAACAGGAACTATCTTTCTGCACTAGACCTATTTTACTTCTTTGTTTTCACTTAGATTTTAGATGCAGTATCTTCAAGCAAAAATAATACAAACAGTACTGATAGTGGAGATGGGAACAGTTGAAGAACTATCTTATTTCATAGGAAGAAAAACATGTTATAAGGCATTCAGGATATTTGGCTGGCTCTGAGTTCTTTTCTTATCAGATTGATACCTTATTCCCCCCCCCCGCTTTTGGGCCACATTTTCTAATTTCACACTGGTCTTTTTACCCATAGATGGTCCTTAATAATTTAATCCTATTTCATTGTGTTTTAAATAAGATGGTTGATATATTTACAAAATTTAATATGAAAAGGAAATCAGGAGTTATTGTTGTTGCCCTTATTACAGTTTTATTTTCATAAGAACTAACTTTCTCCTTTATATTTGATGAAATTAAATTCATGGAGATATTTTGATATAAAGAAACATCACTGGTGAGAAGGAAATAAAATGTTTTCTTTTTCAATGTTTTAGTAGAAATCACATCCTGATACCTGAAGTATCAAGACATTAAAAGCAAAAAAAAAAAAAATTAAAAAACACAAAAAATAATCCCACAAAAGACGTAGTCCCACATATGTATCCCAACTTGCTGTTAGCTCATGAATCAAAATGCCATGTGGAATTGACATCTGGAATGTTTAAAATATTCTGTCAAGGTATACTCTGCTCTTAAAATGAAGAAATACAATAGCTATAAGTCATTACTTAAAAGGAATCTTCTCTACTGTAAAACTCAGAGAATGAATATAGTTGTAAAAACAAAAACCATTGCACCACAATGAAAATGAGACTGAAATTTGAGCCACATGATAACCAAATCTATTAAATAAGCAATGTGCTTTCAAGAGGAATTTTCTATGTAGTCCAACTATACTATGTAGGCAGTGCCTGGTGAGCAAGATGTTAACTGAGACTCAGAATTTCGAATGATCACACAAAAACTGGCTGATTCTTTCTACCAAGCACTAACTTCCACATTAAGTTTAAGCAATATTGACTCATTATTGAATATATTCCCCAGATTTACCTTTCTTGCACCTGGTTTTGCTATGGACTTATGTGTTCACCTCTTACCAGGGTGATGCCAGTTCATTAAATGTCAGCTCACGCTTTCCTGAGTCAAATAAAATCCGCCTTCTCTCGTCAATCTCAGAGTCTTATTTGCCTTGGGGTTCGTCTCAGGATTTTGAGAAACATAAAATGGTAGTGATCATGCTCTTCGTCATTTAGAAGCAGGACTATTTCTTGGTATAATTCAAGTGGTCAAGAACTCTGGATGCCAATAAATATGAGAGAAAAATTAGAAGGGCAGAATGACATCATTCTGGAAACCACTGTGTCCACGTCTGTTCTTTCTAACCTTTTCTGTACACAAAGAAAGCATTTCACCAAACAAAAAGAAGTTTTCCTTGCTCCTCATTGTATTATTTATTCACTCATCAACATGTTGGTGAAACTACAAAGCTTCAGCAGAGATGAAAATGAATGAGATGATGTCCTCACCATTAATCAACTCCCTGGTTAATTAGAGGAGGTTTAAATGAATAGACACATTTCTATTAGAATTATGCTCTTGTAAAAGATAGATACACAAGCACACAAGACATATTTGGTCTGAAGCCTAAATGCCTTACATTGAATTAGAAGCCAAATCAATTCAGCACCTAAAAATTTTATCAGGGGCTGGCCGAGTGGCTTAGTTGGTTAAGAGCTCACTCAAGAGTTTGAGCTCTGAGCAACAGCGGTTCGAGTCCAGCCCGAGCTGAGCAGCCGCTGAGCTGCCAACAGGTAGCAGGATGGCTCGGCTTAAAAAAAAAAAAATTTATCAGAGTTAAAAAATTAGCAGATAAGACAGATCAAGTCTGAAGAGGCTAGTGGCTAAGGTCGGGAGAGGAAGTAATGTGTGGATATCTGTGAATGGATATTGGCTTGAGAAAAATAGCCTATGGAGTGATCCCTGTTCTGGAATGTCACTTTTTTGCTAATATAAGTAATTTGGGTATACATCTATTTGTTAATAAATATTTTTCATATTTAGGATTAATTTCTTAGGAGAGACTTCCAAAAATAGAATTAGTGGATCAAAGGTACTAAAAGTTCCCTAATATCTCGTATATTGCAAATTGCTTTCCAAAATAGTATGCCAGCTCACATTCACACCCACAATGTCTGACAGTGCTAGCTTCACCAATACCATGGTAGGATTTATTTATTTGTTTTTGTAACTTTTTGTAGGGAAAAAACACATGGATTTTATTTAAACTCGATTGAGGTAGAATATTTTCTCAGTCATTAGATGACTGGGTGCCTGTATTTCCTTTGCTCCAAATTACCATTTCATGTCCTGTACCCATAAACTTTTAGAAATGTAGAGAGTCTCTTTAGTTATAATTTATGGGAAATTATTGATAATATTTCTATTGTTATAAATATTCCTGAATTTCTTTTTTTGATTCTGGTTATGATTGCTAGGGACATTAAAGGAATAAGGTGAAGGGGGGAATAGATACAAAACAGAGAAAAATAGAGGAAAAGTGTTGCAGAAATCCTGCCAGCAGTTTTCTGAATAAGAAATAATGTAGAAGTTGAAAGACATTAGCAGCATAAGTACTGTATTTACTCCCTTACACACCCATCCACCCCCACAAACACATTAGTATTATTCTAAGGGTGCAACATGACATATCTCATAATATTAATTGCTCCTTGGAAGATAATCATAATATCATTAATGCAAGTTATAAATTGCTTCATATTTTTATTGCCTAATATATTACTTCTAAGTAATTAACTGCTCACAATCATTCATCACAGCAAGTTTATATGTCCACTTAAAATTTTAGTTTAAAGTGGATGAAGATCTCTCTTTTCTAAATTTCTCAGGAGTACTCTTTGGCAATTAGATATAAAACCATTCTATTTGTGTGAAAGTTACCTATTATAATTCCCTCAGTTGTTCAAGGGTGAATCTGCTATTTATAGTGCTGCATAGAATGATAAAGAACAGTGGGGCCTCGGACACTGATTCCATTTACTTGCTTACTTTTCTGTCATGAAATTAAATGCCTGCCATCAGAGCTCCAACAACTTTTTCTTTTAATAGTAATAAAAAAGAATCCTGTAAATATGATCCAAAGGAATCAAACTAATGAGGAAAATGTTCCTCACTTAAAATAAGTATGTTTTACTTCCTTCAGGGCTGTTATGCTAATGTTAGTGTGGGCAGAAGCAATCAAGCCAAAACTTTCCACTTCCTCTCTCTGTCCTCTTATCTCTGTCCTTAGAAATATCCATCTTCTTCATGTAGGCCATAATTTTGTTGTCATGGCAAATAACAGAAAAGGAAGCATTCTTATTAGTAAGGGGGAAAGTGGCCACAAAGCACAACAGAACTTCAAAGCTGCTGGTTCTCCAATTTGGCCGAATATTGAGATAATCTGGGGAGCATATCTGACTCCCAGAGAATCTTATTTCATAGGCTGTGACCTGGGCACTGGGACTGCTAAACTCCCCTGGTGATTCTAATGGCAGTAAAGGCTGGGGACAACTGGTCTGGGGCACCACACCTCATCACAGGTGTGTATGCTGTCAGTTACAGTGACCAAGAGCCCCAGACACAACAAGACTTTCAAAAGGGAGTAGTCACATCTTTTTTAGAAAGAAATAGACATAAATATAAAAAACATATTTTATTAAGGACAAAATGTCAACTCAGGACTTTCAGGTGAGATTTAACATTGCAAAGATGTGGTATTTTTAAAGCAGAAGTTGCTCCTAATTTTTATGGCAGAAATATCAGGTGAGATGGCTTTGCTAACCACTTTTTTTTTAAAATAGTCTTAAGTTTATTTTCTTTGGACACATTTCTTTGGCTGCTTCAATCAAACACAATTTAATTTTTTAATTTATTGGGGTGACATTGATTAATAAAATTATATAGTTTTCAAGTGTACAATTCTGTAATACTTCATCTGTGTATTGCATTGTGTGCTCACCACCCAAAGTCAAATCTTCCATCACCATATATTTCACCCCCTTTTACCTTCTTACTCATAGACACAGACAGCAGTTTAGTGGTTAATGACTTCTTGATTAAAAATAAAATGTTCAGTCTTGTAGCAGTGATGGTGCTGGTTGCTCTTGTTGACAAATCAGGGTCAGAACCTCTTCCCTTAGCTCCCCAAATTGTAAATGATAGCCCATTCAATGTTGAGTGTTTGCAAGTCATTGAAATTCTAGATTTAATCATTGACACTAATCACCATTGATACTAAATCATAAAAAAACCATGGCCCAAATGCACACAGAAACATGAGTGTCGAACATGGTAGTGGGCTCTGATTTCCATTCCATCATTGGGATCCACAGGTGTTGGGTGTCCATTGCACATGGGAAGTGGAAAACATATGTGTGACTCGGTTTTAGAACTACGGTCCAATATAGATCTTATGTCAATGTCAGAAGTCACACCATGGGTTGGTTGGTTGGTTGGTTGGTTGGTTGGTTGGTTGGTTTTTGTTATTTTTGGTGTGTCTGGTAGCTGTTCTTTATTTTCAAAAGTTAATCAGAAAACAAAAGAACTTTTCTGGATAGAATGACACTTACTTTGGGATAACTTTTAATTTTAATTTTTTATTTATTTAATTTTTAATTATATAAATACTTTTTAATTATTTATTTAAATGTTTTAACTTAAAATTTTAATTTGTCATTTTTAAATTTTGTAATTTTGGAAAACTTTAAACATATACAAAGGAATAGGAACTAATGAATTCCCATATACATATCATCCAAGTACAACAGTTCTGTCATTCTTAAAAACTTTAAGTAGCTTGTTATTCTTGCCATTTTCTTCTGCTTAAAAAAAATACATAGTCATTCTTTTTAAAATACCTAACAACACACAATGCAGAATTTGGAACAGTGATAACACTTCATAATAATAACATTTTAATTGTTGTTGTTTTAACATTGCTAAGCAAATAATGTATACTAAATAAACATTTATTGAATGAAAAAAAAAAGTTCTGTCATTCTTACTTCATCTATGCCTCTACCCATTCTCTGCCAGCACTTGATTTGTTACTTTTTACAGTTTTTAAAGTAAAACTTACAGACAGCAAAATGCATAAATCTTAGCAGTACTATTTTGACAAATGGATGTACCTGTGTAATCTACACATTTCTTAGCATAGGCATTTTCTCTCCCAAAATGTTTCCCTTTTATTACCTCCCAGTCAGTCTACAACCTCCAGAAGCAATCACTGTTCTGGTTATTTGACTATTTTGACTTCTTCTAGAATTTCAGATATAAAGGAATATGCAATATATGTTCTTTTGTGTCTGGTTTCTTTTGCTCAACATAAAGTCTGTGAGATTCATCTATGTTGCTCCATGTATCAGTATTTCATTTCTTTTCATTGCTATGTGGTATTCAATGGGACGTATGGGTTGGTTTGGCAACTCAATGATGTCATCAAGGATCCAGACACATTTTTGCCAACCTCACCACGCCAGCGTTATAATTTTTCATGGACACAAGATTTTCCTCGCATTGCACCATCTACAGCATGTGAAGGGGCTACATTCAAAAGGCTTTGAAATTTTAAAACTTAACCCAAATAAATGAAACTAACCTTTGGATAAATAAATGAATGATATGGCTATAATGATGCCATTTGTTTTAGAAATCCCACTAACCTATAGGCAACTAGCTTTTAAATTTTATTTTTGTACAAAAACAATTGATACTCTGAAGTTCTTTCTAGATAAGGAAGAGATAAATATGAGATTTTATTATTTTTATGTGTTTTTTTTAATACAGTTAACCTAAAGACAGTAAAGAGAAAAAAAAATCCTCATGCTTTTGTTTTTGATCTCTAAAGCCAAGTCCTGGACACAGTGTAGAGAAACACTAAGTTTTTAACTTGGCAGTAAGAGATAGTATGATTTGCTAACTTATGACATGCTAATTGGTGAGCATAAGGCTATGACTTGGACGAATGGGCATAGGGTTGAACGGGAGTGTTGATTTTGTTCAACTGACTGTTAGTTTGAAAACTAGTGGTTGCATTTCTTTTAATAGCTGATTATGACTGCACGAAAGACCTCATTTGAATTCTTATCATTTTGTATTCAGAAAAGGGCTCCAATAAGACCTTGGGAGACTTCTTCATTTATTTTCCAGGAGTTAGCCTGTGTTCATAATTACCTAATGCTCTTTAGTGCATTCATGGAATAATAACAACAGTGATAAATACGAGATAGCATTTGCATAGGGCTACAAGTTGACAGAGACCTGAACTCTGTCCAGCAATTGACACCTTATCGCCACTGTCTCATTGACATTCTGTTCTCTTGGCTTACCAGCATGATGTGGGTCCCTTGTCTCACTCCTCTCTGTCTTCTTTAATTGGATTTCCCTCCTAGTCTTCAGTGTAATTATTCAAGATTCTTAAGGAGCAGTAAACTAAGCACAAGAAAATAAGAATTCTAGTCTTGGATCCACATTTTAAACACTTATAGTGGATGTCATTAAATCTCTCAAGCTGCAGTTTCCTAGACTATAAAATGGGCATTTTCATATTTTCTTTGTTAATTCTGAGGGTTGTTGTCACCATCAGTAGAAATAACGTGTGTCTAGCATTCTGAATAATTAAAGTTCTTTACAGTACATGCAAGTTTAAGACACTGCCATTACTGTGCTCTTTGTATAGTCTCAGCCAATTCTTCTCTTTCCACAACTCTATCTCTCATCTGTTTATTGATGAGTCCCAAATTCAAAACCATGTTTTCTAAATTTCCATTTTTTAATTTTCAAAATTCATATCTCAATGTTCATTAGTACCTCAAACAATGTAGAGGGACCAGTTGTAACAGTAGAAGCAAATGAATGTGGCCAAATATGAACATAACATGTCTAACTTGAGGAAGGCGATGCTTCCCTGGGTATATGTGTATATCTGCAATGTTACAGATATCAATGTCACCAAATTTAATTTGTAAATTTACAGTTACCCGTTCCTAAATTTAATTTGTAACTTTACGGTTACCCATTCCTAGCTCTCCTGAATCATATGGGATAAAATTATATTATTAAAAAATGATATGGTCATAAGAAATTGTGGTTATATCTCTAATGATTTATAAATTGAATGGGGAAACTGAACCCAGAGGAAGACATTGTGTTTTGATTTATTTTTTCAATGGATTCTTACAGTGAAAAATAAAATAAGGAAATACATTAAGGTATAGTTACTAAAGATACAATAGCATTTAGACTATTTAACTATCTGAATTTCTCCAGGAAAAAAAAAATCTCGTTCTGCTTAAAAATAGCAGCTGCTGTATTTTTTAGTTGCCTTTTTCCAAATTCAGTTGTTCAGGAGGAAAAATATTTATTGAGAACAACTAATCCTTCATGAATTTTGAACATCGAGAAAAGATTAGCGTGGTAATGGGTTATGTAATTGTGTTGCAGAAACAGAAATCTTGGAAAAAGAAGCAGCATTACTTTGGATTTGTAATAACTAAAAAAGGGAATGATATTGAGTCCAAGAGTATCACGGCTTTTAGGAGATTGAGAAATTTGATTTAAGCAATTCAGGCATATTTGATTCTATGTCTATAATAGCAAACACTTCAAATCTAAAGAAAAGGGGAAATCAAGATAATTTCACTTGTGGCACAAATATACTAATTTTTTTATAGTAACCTATTCGTTTTTATCATAAACTATAATATACCTACAGAAAAGTGCATAAAACATACATGTTCCGTTTGATGCGTTTTCACTCTTGATTATTAGGTTTTTGTTTTGTTTTGTTTTTTTATCCTGTCAAGCTATTTTTGTTTGAATTTTATGGTAAGGATTTAATATCCAAAATATATAAAGAACTCCCACAATGCAACAACAAAAACACAAACAGAAATGGGCAAAGGACTTCAATAGACATTGTTCCAAAAAATATAT
Source organism: Hipposideros armiger (assembly GCF_001890085.2). Lineage (NCBI taxonomy): Eukaryota > Metazoa > Chordata > Mammalia > Chiroptera > Hipposideridae > Hipposideros > Hipposideros armiger. The sequence goes on from NW_017731726.1 coordinate 1,459,615, forward strand.
ACAAATGGACAACAAGCACATGAAAAAATGTTGAACATCATGAATCATTAGGGAAATGTAAATCAAAGCCACAATGAAATCCCACGTCATAGCTGTAATGAAACAAACAACAAGAACCAAAAATGGAGAATCACAAGTATTGTGTACATTCAATTCAGAAAAAAAAAAAAAAAGAAGTTTATTTGAGGCTCTAGATCAGAAGTTGGCAAACTCTAGCCTACAGCCCGAATCTGGTCCAAAACACCACTCTTGTCAATCATTGCTCATTTTACTCACTGCACATTACAGTTTATAGTTCAGCAAATGCTTCAAGGCAAAAATGGGCAAAAATGGAACTGTGAGGCCCACCTCTGTGCCTCCCATCCTTTTAAGACTTTGGGCCCTCAAATTCTCACATCACTGGTAATTCTCTAAGATTTGCCTCCTAGCTTGTTTACTTGTTCTTGGCTATAGGGCTGATCTTTTACAAGCTGGTCCACAGCTGATAGGATGTGAAATGCCTGTGTTTTGTTGTTGTTGTTGTTACATTTTTTTCTTTATTTTTACTGTATAAAATATGTTAGAATAACTAATGTTAAATATAAAGAATGAGCCAGAAAACAAAAGTGCTATAAAATATCTTGTAGGACTTACTTTCATCCCAGGAAGTTGACATAGGATAAGTATGTAATGATAAGTTCAAAAAAGCATGTAGTATTTTCATTTTCAGATGAGGAAAAATGAGGGTGAGAAATAAGTGACCCTATAAATTCACATAATAAGTTATATCAGAGAGCCATCCAGAGCTGAAATGTTTGCTTTCTTTATAGTGTATTTTTTCTTTTTTAGCCACTTTTGGAAGGTATTACTGATGTTACTGATTATGTCACATTTCAGTAATTTTTACATTTGTTTTATATTTCCTACTAAATTGGAAACATTGTCTTATGTGTTTTTTTAAATTTTATTTTTTAATTTGGGGTGACAATTGTTTAGTAAAGTTACACAGGTTTCAGGTGTACAATTCTGTAATACATCATCTATATATCACATTGTGTGTTCACCACCCAGAGTCAGTTCTTCTTCCATCATCATATATTTGATCCCTTTTACCCTCATCTACTTTTTTTTTTTTTTAGCTGAGCCATCCTGCCACCTTTTGGCAGCTCAGCGGCTGCTCAGCTCGGGCTGGGAACCGAACTGCTGTTGCTCAGAGCTCAAACTCTTGAGCGAGCTCTTAACCAACTGAGCCACTCGGCCAGCCCCTCATCTACTTTTTAATTCTTTACACCACAGTGCTCAATGGTCATCTATTTTTCTTGATAAGTTAGCGAATAAATAAATGACCAAATGCATGAATGTGTGCTGAACAGGCCAGGTCTGCAATGGAGCAGCAAAGTGAATGTCCACAAGAGTTAAGTTTAGGAATTAAGGTGGGTGAGTAAACCTAGCAGCCTTGATTAAATTTTATAGATAGTCTGTATATGAGGAAAACTCAGCCACAACACAACATGTATAAAAAAGAAGAGTACCGGGAAATACCAAACCCTGAATGCTGGTATCCTATTTTATAATATTTTAACTTGATAGATTTAAGAATATGTAAAAAAGATTTGTTACATAATGTGAATTTAAGGTATTTAACATGCACCTGAATTTTGACTGCTCTAGATATTTATCCTTCTAGCTTTGGGGGATTTATTGAAATAAATGAACACTTGAACAATTAATCTGTTTCTCTTGTTAAGACCATATTTTAACTAATGCATTTTAAAACCGCCAGTGGGAGGTAAACCATCATGAATATTAGACATTTTAACAAGCTATTTATTAAAGTCAACTGCATTGTTTTCATTGTCATTTAGATGCAGTGCTTTTATATTTAATCCCATGATCCATCAATAAGGAAATGGCAACTGTTAAAATACTCAAATAGCATGAAAATTTAGCTTAAGTTGAAATTTAAGATGAAAAGAATATTTTTTTATTTTTTATCATAATCAACTAAGCGTGGCTACTGTGAGGTTGGTGAAACTAAAGGAAGTATACTTGTAAAGTATGCTCATTCTGCACTTAGAAATAATTTAAATAGTGATATGAACTATTGTATTTGTCTAATTGAGTTTAATTAAAGCAAAAGTGTGAACGATAACTCACCTTACTTAATGAAACCTTAAGCACATCTGATTAAATTTGGTCCTGAGGCTGTAAATACAGGGAATATATTCATATAGTGTCTCCATCCTGGACTGGAATTTTCTAGATCAATTTTAAAGCTGGCTCTGTAACTGGACGGAGATGCAAACAGGGCTACAGCATGAATCAGTATCATAGCAGGAACTTTGGATAATCAATATTTTTAATTATTTAAAGCCATAAACTTTAATAATGTAATCTCAGATCTTGATAGCCAAGAGGGTAAGAATGAGTTCAGTTGGTATTTATGTCCAAATTTCGGGAACTCATAACCCCTGACTGTCCAAGCAGGGCCTCCAGCCCTGCAAACCTTTTAAGGCAAACTCCCAAGGGGGTAGCTTATACGGACGAAGAAACAAATCCTTTTTCTTGTTATGAGCAATCCTTCTCCCAACATGGCTGCTGCCTTGTGAGGGCCCCTGGAGACCTTGGGCACAACTGGGACTGCCCTGTACTTTCAGTGTAAAAAACTGCAAGAATTTAGAGAAAATTGTATTTAAAAAAAAATCCATCCGTCCTTTACCTCACAGATTGCTTAACAGGAACACGTTCATGATATGGCTCCCATTCTGGAACCAGAATTCTCATTTCTCTCCAACAAATGACACATTTTTCAATTAGGCCGATAATTCTTCCCGACTCCTTCTATTTGACTGAGTTTTTCACAGAGTCATTAGTCTTCTGCTCCCCCACCCATCCTACACATACCCGAGAATACATACACACTTACATACATATACTGTCTTGTTCTGTTTCAACTCCTGTAATGTATAAATAAATCACTTACCGCTGAAATATTTCCAGTCCCAGTGAAACTAAGTTTTACAGTGAGGCTCACATTAGCTTGTCTGATCTGCCTGATCTGCCTAAATCTATTATCTAGATGTAAAATCTCTTGGCTGTCAAATACAAGTAAATAACACACTCACTACTATTTAATTAAGTTAATGTTGACTCAAAGCAAGTTTGTATCCAATTTGAGAGAAATTTTATTTTACAGGTTTTTGTAATTACGTTGTGTTTAAATGTTAATTCCCACATTTCCAATTCTGAATTGTAGTCTTTTTCTAAATACCATTATCTAAGAACAGGAACCAAGGCTCTTTGGAGAAATGGTTGATTACAGGGCTGGGACAGGGAAAATACTGGATGAGCCTGAAACTGTGGACATAATATCTCTTTTGTAGCAATCTTTCCAAATATCAATCTAAGCATTGAGAAAATATCAGGCAAACCCAAAATGCGACACATCCTATAAAATAACTGACCAATCCTTATAAAAAGTGCAAAGATCAAAAAAGATAGGAAAAATGAAAACTATCACAGATTAAAGGAGAATAAGAAGAGACAATAACTAAATGCAATGTGGGATCCTGGAGCAGAAAAAGAACAGTAGAAAAAAACTGGTAAAATTAGAATAAACTCTAATATTTATTTAAGAGTATTATACCAAAGTTAGTTTCCTGATTTTGAGAATTGTACTATAGTTATGTAACTTGTTATCATTAGGAAAAGCTATATGGTTAGTACATATATGGGAAAACTGTACTATTTTTGAAATTTTTCTATACGTCTAAAGTTTGTTCCAAGGTAAAAAATAAATATGTGTGAGTGTGTGTGTGTGTGTGGATGTGCGCGCGCACGCATGCACGCACATGTGTGTGTGTTTCTTGACTTATTATATCCAAAATCTGATCTATTAAATTTGCTAAAGCTTCAGTGTATAAATATAGAAAGGGTTTTGGCAACAGTTTGACATATTTGGGTGGATAACAGGTGGCTTTTACTGTACTAAGTGCTCCTTTTTATTATTCAAGAATTCTTCAGAGAATTGGATAACATGGTTTGACTTGTGTTGATCCATGGGGATATTTATAAATGTGTCCTGTTTCTCATTTTACTCCTAATGTATGCATAGTTCACATCCATGTGGCTGGAATCTGTTCAGCAATCCATTAGGTCTGTTCCATGTTGTCATCTGTTAAATAACTTCAAAAATCATTACTAAAATATAAAAATAAGCTGGATTATTAAAGTAGGAAATTACGCAATCAATGGGTTTAACTCAACTTTGAATTATATCTTCTAGGCTGGACCTACTTTCAAGCTTTTCATCAGTTACTCTGACAGCCATTGCCTTTTTCCATAAGTTCTGAGACCCTTTGATTTTTCTTCCTTTTTCTTATGAGCTACATTTCCTGGAATATGGACTTTTGGAAATAGCTGGTTACCTTCTTGAGTGAAATGCAAAGATAAAGTCACCCCTTCCTTTTAATATGCAGAGATCAGATCTCCTCCTATGTAAGTTTTAGACGTAGAAGTTTAACAATACAACTCATTTGAGAGAAAGAGCAGTGACCCTCAGACAGACAGATGACTTGTGTAAGATCTCAAGGATTTTACTGGTAAGTTGAGAAAAATACTATTTTGTTTTCATTATCAAAGTAGTCATGAAAACATTCAGCCACATTAATTTTGTGTTATTAGGTTCTCTGGAGGTAAAAACAATGAAAAGACATGATCTTTTCTTTCTCCCCAGAGCCGCCCATTTAGTGAGAAAGGGTGAAAATCGACAGTTATAATAGATCCCAGAAGAAATTTCACAATAAAATCCGGGAAGAAAGTCCCATTATGCAGACTGAGAAGGCCTGGGATAGTCAATATGAATTTCACTTGTATTTTCTATTACAGCTCTCTTAATCAATGAAAAAAAAAATACTCAGGTCTATGTAGGTCCTAGTGATGACTAATGATGTATTCACTTTCTAACTTTTTCCAGACATCTTTTGCCTGTCAACTTAAGATGACTTCTGCCCCAGTAATTTATGTGGGTGGTTCCTCCTTGACATTGCAGAGCTGTGGCTACCAGGACCCCACTCTACCTTGGAACCTAATCTACAGACACTTTCAAACATATTACCTTGTTTCGATCCACTCTTGCAGCTCTCTAAGATTATGTTTTTATTCCCTTTTTTCCTGGTAATTTTCTGTCTTCCCTATAAGGATCTTGACATTTGTACACTGTTATGACCTAGAAGATTGCTTGATGAGTCACTCCCTAATTTTTTTGTTGTTGTTAAAAGAGTGAAATCTAGGGATCAAGTGATACCACTGCTTGTCAATTTAAAGTGAAATGCTTTCTCTTCAAAAGTTCCTCAGTGTAGCTGAAACCAACAACTTGAAGTAAGAGCTGTAATGAAATGATTTTTTTTTCCCCCTGGGATAATGTTAGCTTCCAAGTTAGCAACTAAAGCCTTCTTAATCTTTGCTCTGGCTCTCTCCGAGTCACCCTCCTGAAAGCATATACTTTCATAGGATTTTGGTTTCACTGGTCAATATTCACTAGATCTTTTTTTAAAAGGTAACCAGCGTCACAAAAATAAGCTGTGAACAACTTTAACTGCCCCTGTTTTTTAATAGTGCTAGGTTAGTATGTCTTCTAGTTATTCTTCTGATACATTTAAAGGAAATTGAAAAATAAACATTATAATGGATTACAACTGAAAGTGCAGTCGGATCCAATACCAGTACTCATTTGGCAGGGGTTTTTTTGGCAGAGAAAATACACTTTGGGGCACTATAATTAATTCGATGATATTGTGTAATTTTTTTTCATTAAATTAGATAACAAAATGTACATAAAGTTGAAAATATAGCGAAATTTGCAGGGGTTTTTTTTTTGTTGTTGTTGTTTTAATGTTTTAAATATTTCCTGTATTTTGCTTAACAATTTCAGAATGTATTTTGGCAAGCTTTTCTTTTCAGTTCTTTAAACTCTGGCATTTTAAAGGAATTCAGTCAAAATGTGTTTCAGAATTTACATTGACAGTTCAAAATACCAACTTGCAAAATCACTGAGATAACCAGTAGTTTCTGTGAGTACTTTTGAGAAGCTTTTACAACAGTGTTTCTTTAAGTAATCAGATTTTGACAGAGCAGAGAGAATTTCATACCCACAGGGTTTAGTTCTAAAATAAAATTATAAAATTTGATGTAAAAAAAATCAATAGCTGAGTTCAAAATCAAAATAATTCAGTATTTCCAATTTGAACCTCAGCAGTTGGCCACCTCCTCCGTCTCCTCCTCCCCTCCCTTTTCTCCTTCCCTTCCTCTCCCCTGCTTTCTGTCCTTCCCATGCTCCTCCCTCATCCTTCACCGCCCCCTCCTGCCAGTCCTGTTTTAATGATTTCCTTGGGGAGTGACTTTAAGCAATAGACAGTATGAGAGCCCTGACATCATTGAGAAGGAACTCCAGTTGTCGCACTGAGGGTAAAGAAGATGGTGGGTTGTATTGTGAGGAAGGACCCTGAGCAGGGAACGATGGGACAGGAACCACCGTCCTCCAAGAAGTGGGAGACTATAAGGAGATGTCACTGAAAGTAATGCAGCGCAGGGGATGGCAACAGTCAAGGCCTGTTCTGAGTACTCTCCTCAGTAAATTGTACATTGTCTCATTTTAATCCTCACAGCTGCCATGTGAGTTAGGTATTTCACTCAGACCCTTCGCTTAACGGAAGTCAGGTACCCTGAAGAGCAGCGTAAAGAAACACTTAGGAGCTTGTACGTGGCAGATGGAGAGAGGTTTGAGTTCTCAACTCTGCCACCTCCTAGTTTACTAACCATAGACATATTTCTTGAATTCTCATTGCCTCAGTTTCCACATCTTTAAGGTGGGGGTGATAATAGTACCCTCTTGATAGCATTGTTGAGGATTGTATGAGTCAGGATACGGAAAGTGCTCAGAAGAGCACCTAGCACCGGCCAGACACTAAATAAATATTTGTGAAATGAGTGAATTTTTCAACACATTTTAGCTATTATTTTTGTTGTTATTGTTATTATTAAGTAGCTTCTCCATAGCTCCCCAGCTAGTATGTGATAAAGAATTGTGTTTCAATGTTGGATCTGATATTTTGTAATTGTGTGACCATGAACAAGTTATCTAGAATAAGGTTCAGTTTTGCTATAACAAATGGGAAAAACAACACTACCCTTCAAAGATTAAAGGATTATGTAAAATAATGAATGTCAAAAGGAAGAAACAGTGCCTGTGATTCCACCAGTTCTCATATCTGTTGCATTGCAGCATGACTTTTCACCGTTACTGATTTCTTTCCTATGTTCCCTGACTGGATGGTCCCAAACAACGTGAGATGGGTAGTAGAAATTTCTCGGGCTAGCAAGACAGCCATACAACTGAGTAGCCCTCTGCAGACACCATTAGAGTGCTTTTCAAACCTATCTGTAGAGTTTCTCACAAGGTAAAAGAAAGCTAAGCAAGTTCGCTCAGCAT
>NW_017731726.1:1467602-1602872 GCF_001890085.2 Hipposideros armiger
CTAAGCTTGCCTCCTTTGTAGAAAATGTGTTTATTTTTATATAAAATAATATGGCTTTGTAGTCCAAGTCTTTAAATACAATTGCCTTTCCAACCAGATGCCTTATATTTTCTGGTTTGGTTTTGGTTTGATTCCCCTGAAGCCTGTTTCTCTAAATAACCTGGGCTGCTTTTTACCAATGCATATTCCTGGGCTCCACTCCAGAAATCCTGAGGGCTAGTCCAAGGAATTTACATTTTTCATAAGTATCCAAGGGAATCCTAAATGGGCTCTACATGAGGATGACTCACTATTAATTACCACTGCATGCATAAAGTCAAGTTTTCTCTTCCTGAAGCCTTTTGTGGGCTACTAGGTTGGAGATCAAATTCCAATGTGTGAGAGGGAGATGAGACCTGTAGCCTCCTAGTGAAGTTTTCTATGGCCTTTGGTTTATGAAGAAATAAACCATGAATAGCATTTTCTATTCTCAGGGAAATTCTAAAAAATAATAAAACGGATGCATACTTTTCAAAGAATCATACTCCAATAGGCACAGAATAGCTATAGTAAGATATTAGGTTTCATTTATATATTTCTGTATTCTTGCTTATTTAATTATGCAATAAGATAAAATGTCTAATGACTGTTCTATTTGGAAATTAAATAAATTTAGAATATTACTAACTGTTAAAGTAAAATATATGAAATATTTTGAGCTAAAACATTCTTTTGAAAAATATTTTTGTTGCTTTTCTTTAAGAGTAATTTCTCGGTACTCATCCAGAGGTGAGTCATTTTAAATCATTGTTTTTTGAAGGAATGTCAGGTTATCCTTTATCAATATAAACCACATAAGGGAGGAGTTTTATTTCTTATTATCACTGAGTGCTTAAGATCATGAACTAGAACACACTAATTCAAGGCATAATTTGTCATTGTTTTGTATATCAACCATAAGTAATGGGCAACGGAATGGCTTCCAGATAGATATGTTAGGGAAGTGGGTTTTTACATACTTGATTGTACATTTGAACTAGTTCTTAAGGATACTCAAACTACTAAATATGTGCTCTCTATTGAGCGCCTAAGGAGAGACAACGCTAGTAGTGTAGTTAATCAAGGGTAAGCTTTAGCCAAATAGGAGCAAGCCAAAGCCTTTATTTCCTGAAATTTGCCACACAGTCTCAAGTGTGAAATCCAGGACACACTCTCTACCTTCCATTAATAGCTGTTTCCAAATGTGTCAGTTAACAGTGGCACTATATTTCCCTTTATTCAATGACTTGCAAATTTGTAAATAAACTCAGAAATTAATGCCAGCCTATAAAAAAAACTGTAGATAATATGTACATAAATATATATCAGGGGTGCCAAAAACATATATACACATTTTAAGAAAGAAAAAACTGTATTAAAATTACGCTGATGGTAACCACTTTGAGTGCCTCTTGTAATTGCAGAAGTCAAAAGTGACTTGCGTCCATCTTGTGCTATTGGTATATATTGAGGATTACAATTAATACAGTTTTTTCCTTTCTTAAAATGTGTATACATTTTTTTGGCAACCTCTGTATATATGTTTCACATAAAGTCATGCCTCAATATCAATTTTTTTTACTTAAGCTGCAGTAATTTTATTGTAAAATAAAATACTGATACAAGAAATACACTTTTTCTTTTATCCTTAGTTTTTAAGGAAAGAGGGAATTACATTGGTTACTTAAATCACTAAAGTAAGTTTCCTAGTATGAAATCATCCACTGTAATTTGTAGCGAAAAGTATGTCAGTTTCCTGTTGCTGTGGGGAGTGGAGTGGTGAGGAAGTTTCTGAGATGGGGAATACTTAGCGAATTGAAAGGCTTAACACAGGAATTCTACTGATGAAGTCTAGTAAAATCTACACATCCTCTGAATCTAGGGTAATTCTACAATTATATTATCAGAATATGGAAATACCAATATCCTGTTACCTGCCACCCAGGTGTCCTGAACATTCCTGGACAAGATCATCGTCAACAGTTGCCCACATTTGATACAAGGTCATTACTGTCACTACTGGCCCTAGGAAATGGCTTGTCTTTTAAATTCATTTATTCTTCAATACCTATTCATTTACATTTTGTGACTCATAGGAATGGCCATATTTCTTTAATGTTCTTTTAGTCATTGAAACATCTATATTCCATGCTATTCTGGTAGTGTTGGTGACGAATTCATCCAGGAAATAGCTCATTTTATCCACAAATGACTCTCAGCTGGATGACTGCAGATGGAGACTGAGGGATTTGCATGTGTAGACTCAGATGTCTACACTCCCTGAAAGGATCACAGATTTGGACCTGATTATCCGCAAGTTCATTGGTCTCTATGCCATAAGTAAACAGTTTTGAAGAAACCTACCCAATAGGTGTGCATGAGTGTGTGTGTGTGTGTGTGTGTGTGTGCGCGCGTATGTGTGTGTGCATATGTGTGTGTGTGTATACACATATATGTAATGTATCATTACGTATATATGTTCTAAAGATGCACCACGGTATACCTCTGTAATGTAGTACTTACATTATTTTAAAAAATAGAATGACTAAGAGAAGCCATTTACCAACTCTTTCAGTGAATATTTATTGAGCACTTGTTTTATGCCAGGTACTATTCTAAGTGAGGATTCGCAGTGAACAGGACAAACTTTGATACTTCATGTGTATTTTAATGGATAGCTAAACAGTGAATACATAAATATATAGTCTCAGAGATAAGTATTTTGAGGAAAAGCACAGTACATTGTTCAGAGAGTGATGGAAACTGAAGGGATATTATTTTAGCTAGGGCAGTCAGGAATTCTTGAGCAAAGACCTTAGTAAGAAGAGAGAGTGAAGAAAAGATATGATGCAGAGAAAATAAAAAAGCACAATGCCTTGCAACAATGGTGGATGGGATAAACATAAAATAAACAGAATTTTTTTTTTATTATTAACAGTTAATGAGACACCGTTAAGGAGAATGAAGGCACATCTATCTCTACATAGACTTTTTTACTATGTTTTAATTTTTTTGAGCTATTTATCTTATCTGATGGGCCTGTTATTGTTTTAACTTTTAAAATATAGCTAACAGAGAACTTGTACTAGGAACAAGGGAGAGTATAATCTGTACAACTGTTGTCTTTTATCTACACATAAAAACAGTGTTTTCAGATCATGCATATTTCCTACCAAGTCATAAGACTAGACTGCTATTAAATATGATTTATACTGGTCAGTTAAGTTATGACTTCAACTCTTTTCAATAACAGCCATGAATTTTGATTAGACAGGATTTTATAATAAAAGCATAGAGTTAGTTATTAAAATTTTATATGTTGTATTTTGTTATACAGTATTAAGAGAGAAAGACCTGCAAGGCAAGGATCAAGTCGTTTGAAGTATCCATATATCACAGTGAAAATACAGAATGAAGACACACACAGGGAGCTTAAATGTATTAATAATGACCTTGAACAATTAAAGCAAATTTCAGATCATTTAGGCAAGGATACAAAGCTCATATTTGGTAATCAGAATTTCATGTAATGCAATAAACTTGTCTTAAACAAACAAACAAACAAACAAAAAACCCTGTGAATTCTGGAAGAAATCTGAATTGCTTACTGCTTGTTTGACCTGTTTATAGCATCAGAGAGGACTAAACAAAATAAAAACAACCCAAACTTCTAAGAAAGCAATTAATAAGTGTAGTAACACATTACCTTACATTATGTATGGTTTGTGTGTGTCACCGCAGAATGGGAAAAGTCAGAACTAGAAAGAATTAATAAAACAAACTCATAAATACAGAGGGCCAGACTGGTTACTATATGGCATTGTAGTTATTGTAATGTCCCACTGATAAAGACTGAAGTCTGTTTCTACCAGAACAGTTTTCCACATAGTGTGTGTTGATGGATGATAGTGGAGATGGAGTAAAGATAATAGTTGCCATATATTTTTAGTTGCAAACAGCTCTTATAAATTCTGCAGCAAGGTAGTCATTACACACCTTCCTAAGCGTATGGTTATGTATTTATGTCTATTTTTAGAATAATTTATTGAAGTGAAATTCACATAACATAAAATTAACCAATTTAAAGTGAACAATGACTTTAGCGGCATTTAGCACATTCGCAATGTTGTACAGCCACCACTTCTCTCGAGTTCTAAAATATTTTCATCACCCCAAAGTAACACTCCTTACACATTAATCGTTTTTGCCTATTACCCCTCCCCCAATCCCTGGCAACCACCAGTCCGTGTTCTATCTCTATGGATTTGTCTATTTTAGATATTTTGTATAAATGGAATCATATAACATGTGATCTTTCATATTTGACTTCTTCCTCTCAGCATAATTTTTTCAAAGTTCATCAATGTAATATGCATTAGTTCTTCATTCTTTTTCATGATTGAATAATATCCCACTGTATACATATTTACATAAATAAATTGTGACATATATCATAATGTGTTTATTCGTTCATCAATTCATGGGCATTTGGGTTCTTTCCACCTTTCGGCTATTGTCAATAGCACTGCTATGAATGTATGTATACATATGTCACATGTTTGAGTACCTGTTTTCAATTCTTTTATTGTGGAGTCATGTGATAATTCTATGTTTAATTCTTAGAGGGACTGCCAAACTGTTTTCCGCAGCAGCTGAAATGTTTTATATTCCTTCCAGCAATGTATAAGATGCTCTATTTGTCTTTGGATTTCAACACTTTGATTATAAAGTGCCTCAATGTGCATCTCTTTGAGTTTATCCTACTTGGAATTTTTAGAGCTTCTTGGGTGTCTACATTCATTTATGTCATCAAATTTAGGAAGTTTTAGGCCATTATTTCTTTAAACATTTTTTATTTCCTTTTTTCTGACTTGCCTCCTTCTGGGACTCCAATATTGTATACATTGATTAATTTGATAGTTTCCCATAAATTCCTTAGGATTTGTTCACTTTTCTTCACTGTTTTCTTTGTGCTCCTCATGCTGGATACTTGCAATTGTTCGATCTTCAAATTTGCTGGTTATGTCTTCTGTTTGCTCAAATTTGTTGTTGAATCTCTCTAATGATATTTTTTTTAAATCTCAGTTATTGTACTTTTCAGCTCCAGAATTTCTATTGGGTTACTATATAAGTTAATTCGGCTGCCATAACGAAATAGCATATACTGAGTGGCTTAAAGAACAGAAATTAGAGGCTGACCCAGTGGCTCAGTTGGTTAAGAGCTCGCTCAAGAGTGTGAGCTCTGAGCAACACGGTTGCTAGTTCAATTCCAGGCCTGAGCTGAGCTGCCGCTGAGCTGCCAACAGGTGGCAGAATGGCTCAGCTTAAAAAAAAAAAGAACAGAAGTATATCTCTGGCAGTTTTAGAGGCTGCAAGGCCAAGGTCAAGGTGACAAAAATTTTCTCTTTGTTTATAAGTGGCACTCTCTCTGAGCTCACATGACCTTTTCTTTATTCATGCTTGGAGAGAAAAAGGAATAAAGCTTTCTGGTGTCTCTTCTTACAGGAACACTAATCCCACCAAGAGGCCAGAATTACTAGGGGCCAACTTGGGGCTATCTACCACACCGAGTATCTGATGAGTCAACAAGTTCACCAATTTTACCTCCACCTGATCCTCTCCAGGCCATTCTCTCAGTCATCACTCTAATCCAGGCCTCACTTAAGTGAATGCATTTTATATTTTACTCAAAGCACCTAGCATAAAAGCTGATGGCATTCATTGGAGACACTCAGTAATTGCTATGATTATTCACTCCATTGTTTGTCATATGATTTAAGTCTGACCTCAAAAGGTTTGTCTGGGATCGAATATTGGTGTTAATGATGACAACGTGAAGTTAGGACAGGGTTACTCAAATCAGCAGTGTCAGGTTTGTATTCCACCAGATAAGGCTGCAAACGACAGAGTCTGTACTTTTTCTGATTCTTCCCTCTTCTTCCACTGAGGTGCTCAGTTGGTGGAAAATACAGTCAGTGCAAAGTGAAAACCTTCTGGGTCAGGTTCGAGGAAGTCAGGTGTGTGGACCCATTGCCTTCATATGCTCAGGCCAGGAGAGATACCTCATCACCAATCACCACTCAAGTGTTTAATTATTATCACTTTTTTTTAAAAGATTTTATGGGGGAATTGAGGGAGGGGAACAGCATTGAGGAATCGGGGCAGGGGAGCAGACAAGCTGCTGTCCTTTTTGTTCTTCAGTCTAGTTGTGGAGGACGTTGCTTCACTGGCCCATGTTGGTATTGTGATCATTGTGCTCTTTCCGGGTAAGGCAGTCACTCACTGGTCACTGGACGGCCGCTCACTCTGGCTGCTGGCTGCTCACGCTGGCTGCTGGCTACACACGGTAGCCCATGGCAACCCACTGCCGCAGGGGCTGCAGCCTATACCGTTGCCAGCGACTCACGACAGCACAGCTCCAGGTCGAGCTGTTGTTCACCATCATAGCTGTAGAGGGCGCAGCGTCACTGGCCCTCATATCGGATCCAAATGGGGGCCCTGCTTCTCAGAGCTGGCGTCCCAAGCCAACTCTTAAGCAATGCACCAATCAGCTGGCCCTAATTACTATCACTTTCGGTGCTTCTTGCTGTGCCTCTCTGTGTTCTATTTCTCTCTGCATAAGGCCTACATAGCAGGACCACAGACACTCTGAAATGTCCTTTTTGCCTCTTCTCATTTTGTTTCCTTTAATTGAAATAGTTTCTCCTCATGTTCAAATTATGCCAATTGTTAAAAGATCAGCTCAAATTCCACATTTCTCTGATTCCTTTCCTGCTCCTTCCTGCTGTGAAAAGAACCTCATTATTTCAAGAACTCCCATAGCATTTCATCTGTAATGCTCCTATGGGACATAAGAGTCAACTTTGTATCAGAGTTATTTGCGTATGTTTCTTATGTTCCCTATTATATTGGGAGTCCCTTAAGAGTCTTTTTGTCTAATTTATCTTTATATCCCCAAAGCACTTAGCAGTATCTTGCATGCAGCAGGCACTCAATAGATATACTTTGGAATAAATTACAATATTCACCAATGAATATTTATAAGGGTACAACCCTTACATGGATATAGATCTTTATATTTACATGTGTATGGGGATATAAGAAGATGGACATGCACCATAGAACACTTCATAGAAAATATTAAATTAATTAAGCAAATATAAAGCACTGTTACAGCAAACTGTCAATGCAAAGAGCTACAATATTCTATTTTGATTACATTCATTCTCTTAGCTGATTAGAAAAACTAGCGACATAATTTTTAGTTGTGAGACTTTCCGATTTGGCACACAAGTTCTTATTCTTATAGTTTCCATACACAAGTGGTATAAAAGACAGGCATAGAGACTGCTCTTTGTTATTAGTATTTGCCTTTTAGTTTGAGCTGACTAGCCACAATTTGCCTGAAAGTGGCCAATCAGAAAGTAAAGTCTCTTAATTTTTTCAGTTTGCATCAAAATAAAAGAATACTGGAGCTAGTTTGCACAAATTTTATGTTAAGAATAGTTTGCCATCACACATAAAGGTGTTTAAATATAAGTTACATTCTAATTATATGTTCTGTGACTATATTTTGGAAGTTAATCAATCAACAAACATTTGTATTTATCATTCAATCAATCAGCCACTTCTTTGTGGTTAAACATAGGGCATTCCTAGGTGTTTGAGACCTCAATTATCACACTATTGGTGCAAAAATCAAAAAGATATATAAAGCTTACCTACCCTCATGCAGTTCATTAGTGAAATGTAGCATTTATACAAGTAACTAATAGCATAATTGAAGTTTAAGAGTAAAACTGAGGGCCTTGAAATTTCTGAGCACTGAGAAATCATTTTCATCAAATAAAAATGTGTGAGCTGGGCCTGATGTGGAAAAGAGGGAAATTGAACAGTTGGAGATTGTCAGTAGGAGAATTCCAAGGTTCAGAGGCATGAAGTCCAGTATTGCTCGTATAATAGTTGAGTCCATCTGGAGAATGCAGAATTTATAAATAGATAAGCTAGTTTAGGTACTGTAGAAGACAGCAGAATAAGAATTGAGAAAATGTCATTTTAATTGGCATTTAGAAGGTAGCTGCTGGCCCTGGGAAGCAGTAACTTCTATTAAATTGTGGGAGTAGATTGCAAGTCATTATTGAGCAGGTCAGAGGAAATGAAGGTACCAAGTGGAGATGGTGGGGACAGATGGTTTAAAAAAGGGGGGAGGAGATAAGATATCATGTTGCAAGGCAACAATATTGAGAGTAGGATTTTTAGAACAAGGTAGCATTTTGTAGGCAGAATTGAGTGTAAGAAGATGGAGAGATAAAAGACAGAGAGATAATGGGATAATTGATGGTGCAAGGTCTGGGAAAAAGAGATTTCAAGAGCATCTCTGGATGGTTTTACATTAGAAAAGACTGAGGAACAGGGCAGCCATTTCTTCCTCTGTGTCTGGGGGAAGTAAAGAGTAAATGAATGTTTTGAGAAAAAGGGGGAAAATCTTGAGAGTTCAAGTTAAGAAGACCTTGATCTCAGTCCAGTTAGAAGCTCATGTAGAAATTGGAGGGTTGAGAGAGGGCAGATGATTTGTAAAAAAATGTCCTGAAAAAAAACAAATAGGCATATGGACAGTTCAGAACAAATGACATTCATTTAGCTTGAAGTTAATCAGTGTTATTTCCTGACTTCCTTTAGTAACCTTGCTGCAATGTAGAAAGGGAAATTTTGTATATCATGGAAAGTTTAGCAGAGTATTTAAAGCAGATAACAAATTCCAATGTATTTTGGAAAACATTATTCAAAATATTGAAAGGCTAATTGTCTTCTTTTAGCTCTTCTCCTTCGTAGACAGTCATTTGTAGCTTAATAGGATCAGGTAAAAGTACTACCATAATCAGATTTTAAAAAGCAAAAACAAACAAACAAAAAACCCCTCAAATCTTGTAATTAGCTGGTAAGTGGATTCATTTTACATAACAAACTATTGGGCATACAAAATTAGCTAATATGTTCAGAATACAAGACATTCTTTTTTGCTCTAGGATCATAGATTTTGAGAAACATGATAGACTCACTCACTTTTTATTCATTCATTTATTCATCACATTGATGCTGCTGTTGAGTGTCAAGGAATATTATAGGAGTGTCAAAAAGAACAGGAAAAAAAACAAAAACAAAAAAAACACCCAATCCCTAATTCCAGGAAGTTTACTGTCTAATATCTTGTCATATATTGCATGACCAATTATCAAATAATATGGACTTATTAGGAGTAATTCTAATATAATTTTTTGTGTGCTTTGATTTGGCAGATGATAAACAGAAGAAATTAGATTAGACCAGGGGTTTAAGAAAGGCAAAGATCAAAACTGAGTCCAGATCTATTTTGAAAATAATTGGGGTTAAAATACATGAAACAATGTGCCTAGTGACTAACTCCTCCCTCTATTAAATATCCTCAAAACCACAAATGTGCCTGAATGATGAGCTGATCATTAATGTGACCTATGATTAGCTGGGGAACTGATATTTTGTGATACATTTTTAAACATCTTGTAAAAACTATGTTCTTACCCACATATCATGGTATAAAATGAAAACACATTGTCTGCTTTTGGCTTGTTTTTCTCCTCAATTATTAAATCATCAAAATCAAAGGCATAGATGTAGTAATAATATACAGTAAAACTTTTACATACTGTAAATGGGACAAACAACATCTAATTAAAAGAATTCATGGAAAGGTTACATGATTATGTGTGGGACGGAATATGTAAAATACCCAGTGCCTATCACATTCATTTCATTTGTTAAACTCTCACCATCTTGTGTATTCTTTTAAAGTCATTTTAGTTTGATGTCATAGTTAAGAATAAGTTCCATAAACTTGCTCACTGATGCTTTGTTAAATAACAAGTAACGGTAAGTAGGAGAAATGCTAGGAATTGGTTGATAATATGGGGGAAGGGAGTAGAAGCTAGGGATGTGGAGGAGGTATCCAGAATTAGGAAACATATTTACACCTTTTAATGGCTGGCTTTAAAAGCCAGTTTTGTTAGTAGAAGGAAAGACTTCAAGTAGTTTTTTTCCAATGCAATGCTATTGAGAACCTGACAGCCAAGATCCAAATTTAGTTACTGACAATGGCTATTCTTGACCTGGCGATAACTTAAAACAGCTAAATCTTGACCAAGAGAAGGAAGAGAAATCTTTCCTTCTGGGTAGTTGAGTTTTTAGAGCAAATTGTTGAAAGTAGAAATGAATGTCATTATTCCTTTCCTGAGAGAAGGAACTTGAAGCAAAACTAAGAATAATACCTATTATCTAACTCTTAAAGTTGTATGGTGTTTGCTAACTGAAATGACAGCTTTATTATTAACTAGGATAATTTTTTATGTAAAGAAAAAAATTTGCACAAATAATTAAGACCTTTTTTAATGATAGCAATCAAAATCCTTTCCAGACATGAATTAAAAAATGATTTTGTAATTTTAAAATAATAAATTGGATGTTTTCTGACTGATACCCACTATATTTCAATTCTAAATCGCAATTAAAGAAAACAATTTTCTTAAATTATTAGCAAGCGCAAATAATTGCCTAGAATCCAATGAAAAACTAGAATATGAATACAATGTTCTGTATCTTGCATAACTTATTTAAGAGGAAGATAATGTAATTTGGGAATGTTTCTCAAGGAATTTTCTTTTATACTTTACCTTTATTGCTTTTTGACTAAAATGTACTTGTTAGGGTCACCCTAGCAAGTACATTTTAATCAAAATAAACATCAATTTGTTTAGTAAAAAGAGTTAAGAATTAAAATTTTACTTATATGACTAGCTAAGTTAAAAGATTATTTTCATATTATAGAATGTTTTAAATTTTAAGCTTAAATGCATTAATTTTAGACCTTTCAAGTTTGTAAATGATGCATTTATCTCATAGTTTTGGGGGAAAAGTTTAATTTTCTTTCATATCTATACAAAGATGAAATTGAATATTTTGTTTTTCTTAATCACCTTCAGAAAAGGAGTCATATAAATGTCCTTCTATATTGAACTAGGCCTACAGAAAACCTTTAAATAACTTTTATTAGATCCAGAATTCATGTGTATGAGTTTCAATGTCAATTTTGTTGCTGTTCTTCATCCTCAATTCTACAAAATACATTTAGCTGCTTGTGTGCTAAATCTAATATGGTCATGTAGCCTATTATTTCTTGTTTTGGACATGTTTTGAGGGGCAAAAGGAACAACCCAAGGAAAAATGAGATATATGTTTGAAAGCTTTCCTGAGCATGTTTCTTATTAAATTTAATTTATTGGGAATATGCCCATGGTAGATGGCCTCCAAGATGTCCCCAATGATCTCTGCCTCTTGGTATTCATACCCTTGTATATAATCCCCTCCCTTGAGTGTGAGCTGGACTCATTGACTTCTTTCTAATAAGTAGAATATGAGAGAAAGTATAAGATATCACTTTGAAGACTTGAATAGAAAAGGACAGTGGCTTCCATTTTGAAGTCTCCCTCTCTCTCTCTCTCTCTCTCTCTCTCTCTGTCTCTCTCTCTCTCATCTTTCATGCTGGAGGAAGCAAGATGCCATGTTGTGAGCAGCCCTATGGAGATGTCTATGGTGTGACAATGAAACATGACCCTTAATCCAACAACTCTCAAGGAACTGTGAATGTTAGCTCAATACCCCATTAAAAACTGAAGCCTACCAACAACCATGTGAGTGAGCTTGGAAGTGTGTCTTTCAAGCCTCCGTTGAGTTTTCACTCACTGCAGACCCAACCAACACCTTCACTGCAATCTCATGTGTTCAGGTTTAGCAAATAAAAATACAGATGCCCTGCTAACTTGGAATTTCAGATAAGCAAAGCTTGTTTTTTTGTTTGTTTGGTTTTTTTTACTATAAGAATGTTCTATGTAATATTTGAGACACCCTTGTACTAAGAAATTATTGTTTATCTGACATTCAGATTTTAATCTGTGTTTTATCTGGCATCACTAGACACGAAATACCTTGAGATAGAGGCAATAGCTAAGCGACTCTGAGGTTTCTGACCCATCGAAATTGTGAGATGAAAAATGTTTTCTGTTTTTAAGCCATGAAGCTTTGGGGTTGTCGGGAAGGGGGAAAACCCCCTTCTCTACTATTCTTGAGTTCTTATAACTGGACCAGATTAACACGAGAAAAACCAATTTAACACATGAGCACAGGAGATCATCAATTACAATGTTTTCCGAAATGATGAACCAGCTAGCTATTTATACATTTTAGACAAAGAAACAATAAATTTGTGAAGAAATGATAGGACAAGGACACTTAGATGTTCATTACTGAGGAATTGAAACAAAACTTGGGCTTGGGCAGTATATTAGTAAAGGAGTAACAAGGCTTATGCAAGCTTTTTGGCTCTGGATTCCTTAACTCTAGAGATAAGGGTGTCTCTCTTAGCTCCCTGCAGTCTCCCTTCACAGGGGAGATTTATTTCCTGCATGCAAGGAGACAAGTGAGGGTCAACGTGCCATTCTTACATCAGCTGCTTGTCAAGGAACTTTAATTCAAAGTAATCAATATTCCATGTGGAATATTTTTGAGCAGGCTGCCCTGGACTCTGACAGGGTAATTTATTATGCAGCAATAGACAACTAATACGTTATCTAAGGATTAGGTGAGGGTCCATACAGACCTGCAGTGTTGACTAAATTGATTGACATGTGTTTTAATTTGTCTCACAAGTGCAGAACCAATGATTATGCTTTTATT
This sequence comes from Hipposideros armiger, assembly GCF_001890085.2. Taxonomy (NCBI): domain Eukaryota; kingdom Metazoa; phylum Chordata; class Mammalia; order Chiroptera; family Hipposideridae; genus Hipposideros; species Hipposideros armiger. The sequence continues at coordinate 1,480,383 of NW_017731726.1, forward strand.
GTGCCTATCTCTTTAGGATAGAACGTGATTAATTACTTTGGAGATTGGAGAGATATATAATTTACATTTAAACATGGACTGAAACACAACTTCTGAGATACGACTTTCATAGTCCCATTAAAGAAATGTTTAGAAATTTTAATTTTTAAAATAATTTACCTCTTTAAAAAACTGTGGTTATCAAAAGTTAATAGAATGATGCCTAGTGAGAGTTAGTTGGCACTAACTATTTGAAAGCAAATAAAAGTGTTTTATACAATTTTTGAAACTCTGTGCATAGGTTTATACATATGATCTCTTGCTGAAATAAAATATTTCATACTACGTGTAAGGAACTTCACACCGATCCATAAGTTACACAGGTTCACCAAGAAAGCAACATCTTTGAATCCTTTCCTTCCCTCCATATCTAACCTAATCACTAAGTACTACTATGCCATTCATTCTTTGCAACATTTCTCAAGTCCTTCCCTTCTTCTCTCTCCATTTGTTTCCTTCCAACCAGATAAGCCCTTTAGCAACTCTACCTGTTCTGCTATCATAGTCTTCTAATTGATCTCTCTGCCACTATTCCCTTATCTGCCAGAGTCCATGTTTCTAAAATATTACAATAATTATGTCACTTCCACGCTCTATAGGATTTACTTTCTTTCTATAACCCAGAGAATGGGTGGAGAATTTTTTGGACAGGAAATAATATCTCCTGAAAATGTGGCTATAATCTTTTGTTTGCTTGTCCTGTTTTTGCCAGACTGTATTCCCCCATTGTATTTCCATTACCAAATCATTCCCAATACACTAGTTGCTAGGTGCTCCACAGAAGAAAATGGCTCTGTTGTTACCTAATGTGTGAAATGTAGCATATATTGTCTCATGTGGATTTTCACCATGTTCAGTAGCAAGGGTAGATATAGGCTTTCTGGGTATCTAGTTAAAAAATACAAATTCACCAGTACAAAATTTTATATGAAAGTGAAATATTGGTTAAAATTTAGGAGAAAAATTAAAACATGTCACTGGACCTCTGGAGATTCAGGCTCATTTTAACTGGTTTGCTATCACAGGCTCCTTGAGAAACTATGTGATTCCTCTCCCCAGCAAAATGCAGGGGTCCACACCCAGGCAACTTTGCAAATAGCTGAGGGTATACTTAGAACACTTCACTCCACCTGTGTGAATCTGGGAGGTTACGGAATGCCAGCTCAGCACCTCTGCTCTGGGAAGTGTCCTGTTCTTTCGCAGAGAGGCCAGCCCTGCCCTGTACTGTGTACCCCAGTGAAAAGGAGGTTATTTCCCCAAGAAATCTGCCTGCCATTCTTCTTTTTCATAATTCTTATTTACTTATAGTAGTTTTCTTTCTTTTGTCAATTTTTACCCCAAAGACAGCAGAAGTGTTAGGTTTCCCAACTCAATATTTGCAACTCTCCTCTGTAACCAAATTGAATGTCTACTTAATGACATCACATGTTAATTTTTAGTTAAGTTTTCATGTAATTATTCAATATATTTTCAGTTTTCAAAAACTTTATATAGTATGGAAATAAATTCTCCTTAGATTTATTTGCCTAGATTTATCTGCCTAGATAGACAGATAAATGTGTCAGTGGCTTCTTTTTCCTTGTCTAGTGAGTAAAAATACGGAGACAAAGGCTACTGTTCTATCTAATTTTTATCTTTGTGTGGTGCTGTAAGACTGATTTATTGATCCAATGGTGGGCATTTTACAGTAAATCTAGTGACCAGAGCTGTGTAAATAAAAAGACACTTTGAACCTATTGAAAACAAGATTATTATATTAATTTACAAAGTGATTTCCATTCATTACTTAATGTTGTCTTTCTAGTCATTAGTGTGTCAGTGTAAGCAGGTCCTGATGTTCTATTAATTAGAATTAGGTTTGGATGCAAGTTACAAAGACTTATGCCGTAGTGCAGTAAGGAAAGTAAGAATGTATTACTCTCATTAAATAAAGTGGGCATAGCGATGAGGACTTGATGGTATCCGAGATCCCAGATCCCCCTATATAGGGATCGCCCCAGATGTGATTTCCATGATGTTCATGTCCCAAGATGGGTCGAGTAGGTCTGGCTGTTACATCCACCTGCATAGCAGCTGGAAGACAGCAAAGCCAAAGAAAGCATACCCTATTCCTAGGAGGACATTTAAGCTTACCTGCCTATGTCCACTGGGAAAAACTTAGGTCTGTTGTATGTGTAGCTGCAGGGAATGACAGGGAATGTGATCTTTCAGCTGGAAGAAAATGTACCCAGTTAAAATTGATGATATCACATACATATTATGTATATGAATGCAGTGATTACTTATTTAATGTCTTTACCATAAGGTCAATCTCATTATAGATTTTTGTAAAAAACAATTTTATGACTGAGGAAAAGAAATGTAGTTAAAGCAATGAACTACTGAAATATTCCTGATGTGTGTGTGTGTGTGTGTGTGTGTTTGACAAATTCATGAGTATTTTGCAGAAATAAAAGGATAGAAACACAACTTAGCCAACAGATAGTTTGGTTAAAACAAAGGGTCACAATACACGCAGAAGCTTAGTCAAGAATAAAATAGCTCTGGCTGCATGTGAACAAGCAAAGAATGTTTGAACTCAGTGTTGAGTTGATCAGAATTAAATTTAATTCTAAATCAATGTAAATCAAGGTATATTTCACATTTACAAAGAAAATGAACTTTTTGAAATGGCACATGTTTTATACACTGATGCTACAAAATCCTAACGTAAATTACGCTTTCTTTTCCATAGTGCCAAAATACAATTTATTAACACGGCACTCAGTTAAGAAAACATTCTGGTACCTAATATATCACAGAATTAAACTAGCACCACCCAAATAAGTAAGCATTTTCTGATCCTTGGTACAATATATTGAAAATTGGTCAAAACTTTGGATATGATTTGTTTAGAAGAATTAAAAGATGGCTATAATTAAAAGAAGCCTGATAAGGCAGACATTTCCACTTTTTTATCTACCAAATCAGTTAGTGAAAAGAAGAAATGAAAAACCCCTCTAAAAAGTCACAACCTTACTGAATCAATACTTTGTGTCTCAATTATTCTCAGGTGGTTCAGGACCATGTGGGTAGTTTAAGTGTCACTGTTGTATGTTTGCAAAGTTAGCTCTCCAAAAACACCCTGCCATCTAAAGGAATTGTATAGCTTAGACTAACACGTCGTGTTGTGTTGTGTTGTTGTGTTGTGAAAGCTTATTACTCTTTTCTGGCTTATGGATGGATATAAGTACTGTTGGCAGAGATTGCTGCTCCTTTCATTTCACCACATTAGTTTCGTGAGATAATGCCCTTCTCAATGATGGTATTCCATTTTTAATCATTGCATGTCAATTTGTTCTTTAAAATACAGAAATGCAGCATTTTTCTAACTGTATCTCCTTGTACTTATATGTCTTCCACCCATTTTTTTCTGTAGACACAGCATCCCTTCTCACAATGTAAAGCAGCGGTTCTCAACCTTCCTAATGCCGCGACCCCTTAATACAGTTCCTCATGTTGTGGTGACCCCCAACCATAAAATTATTTTCGTTGCTACTCTATAACTGTAATTTTACTACTGTTATGAATCGTAATGTAAATATCTTTTTGTTTTCCGATGGTCTTAGGCGACCCCTGTGAAAGGGTCCGCGACCTACAGGTTGAGAACTGCTGATGTAAAGGCAGCTCCTTCTATGTTCTATTTAGTGTCTAGCACATGATGTCTCTCTCATCCATCTACATTTCTGTTGCATATGCTATAAACAATTCTACTGAAAACAGTTTTTCCATCATCAAGAACAGCAAGAAAAACAACATGTTCTAAGAACCTCTTCTGGGTGGGTTCCTGTGATGGTCCGATTCTTGACATCGCTTCTGATAATCCTTGGCCATCATTCAAAAGGAAGTTAAACTTGAGAATAATATTAATAAAATGGTTATAACATAGATAGTGGCATGTGTAAATGATTCAAGGCTCCTTAAAAAAACATTACTTGATGCCATGAACTCATATTAATAATTTTACGTGCATTGTGAAGGCACACTAGTGTCATATACTTTCTCATTGATGAAAGTGTACATATATACACCTTCCTTATTCCTATTTCTATATTGTAGCTAATACAGCTTAAAGTGTGTATTACTTAGTTATCTTATGTAACACTGTTAATTTTCATCTCTGAATTGATAACAGTGTTTCTTTATTGGCTATAACAAGATTTCCTTAGTTTAGGCAGCCACAACTTCAGCTTTTCTTAGTTTTAACAGTGCTACAGATGTGTTGACATTTCCAAGCAACCCATGATTTATAGCATTTCTTCCCTTGCCTGAAATTTTCCTCAGGGGCTTTTGATGGTTTTGATGGTCTATGAAATAAATGTAACTCTTGAAGGTCTGAGAATATACCTTACTATTGATTTATAGCTTCTTGATGAGCCTTAAATATCATTGCATGAACTATATTATACAAGACAAGAATTATTAAGCAAACTAACATCATTAAAGTTGTACAAAAATGTACAGAATTGTATAGGGAATCTTCAAATGTGACTGAACAGATATCCCCCCAAAAAACACTGACAGTGAATTTCTTTTTCTTAGAAATTTCTGGCATCTTATTTGTCAGAAATCATATTTATTTGGGGTGTGTGTATGTGTGTGTACATTTGGGTGCATATGTGCTATCTACATGTATATTATATTATTATATGGAGATATTCATGTTGCTGTGTGTACTTTCATAATTATTTCATTACAAAGTGTTTGCAGTGTAATGCAGTTGTTCTCTAAAACTCAAGCACTGGATTAGGAAGTTCAAAACATGTCTAAATGTGATTCCAGAGACTTCATTACTATTCTTAGTAATAAAGTTTTAGAAATTTTTTTATATCTGCCCTCCTATGTGTTCATATTGGTTCACATATCTGAAAGTTCATTGACAAAACATAACTTGCATGCACCTTAGGCTTGACATTGGGTGTGATGTATAGTTGGTTTACGAAACAGAAAAACAATGGTACAGTGGCAGAAGCAGGGAAGGGGCTACTTTTATTAAGCACTCACTCAGTCATAGGGCTAGGGCTTTACCTTTGTCATACCAGATCGTCTTTAAAATCGTATCTTCATTTTCAATCGCTGACTAACAAATGATGCAAATTTAGCTGTTGAAAACAACACCCATTTACTCTCTACAATTCCCATAGGTTAGGCCCCCTGGTCAGGGTCTCACAGGGTCTCAGTTAGGTGTCAGTCAGGCTGTCTCATCTGCAGTTCAAGTCTCTTCTACACTCACGCAGGTTGTTGGACAAATTCAGCTCCTCGTGTCTATTACTTTGTGGGCTGTCAGCTGAGGGCTGCCTCCTTTCTAGAGGCGTCCCACATTTCTTGCCATATGGCCATGCTTATAAAAAACATATAACTGTCAACAAAATCACCAGTTTTCCTTATTTCTCAGCTTGACTAAAACATCATAGGAAATTCGTTACATTAAAATAATTTAGTTTTATATTTAAACTTACTCTTAAATATTAACTTCCACATTTAAACTTAAAATCATGCATTTTTCTTAAAAAATCAAGACTTTCTTCATTCTTCCTTTCATCTGTTCAATAAATAATTGATTGATCAACTGCTGCATATCACTGCTATACTATGTCCATAGGATTTAATGATGATAAACAGGACAGTGTCTCTGCTCTTAAAGGTAGAAGAAAATAAACAGATATAGATAGATAGATAGATAGATAGATAGATAGATAGATAGATAGATAGATAGATAGATAAAATTTTCTGGTAATTGCAATAAAGAAAATCAATAGGGTAATCTGACTTATTATGCTGGAGATGCAATTTAGATCAGGGATGTCATCTAATTTGAGACCCAAACAATTAAGAGGAACTGGCTCTGCTTCTGGAAAGAGCAGGAGTCAGGTCTAGGAACAACTTTAGCAGTTAAGGAACCGAAAGAAGATCAGAGTGCCTGAAGGGTGTTGGGCAAGGGTGAGAATGGCAAGAAATACAAGTAATAGACTGGGGCCATGTCAGTGGGCTTCTCTGGTCGTGGCAAGAAATCATGGCTGATTTCCTTGTTGCTAGTTTACAAATTATAAAATGTGTGTAGCGATTAGTAATATCTTCTCTCCAATTATTTAAAAGCTTATAATTGTGGAAGTGACAAGTTTGGAAGAATATTTATCAAAATATTTAATATTTTTCTGTAAGTGTTGAAAAATTTTTGTGTTTTGATCCTCACTTAAATTAGCATAGTATATAGCACATGTATTGCCTCAAGAAATGAATTTGCAATCAAATTCACCTTTGGCAAATTGTCCTTGGAAAACATTAATAATTCAGTTGAGTGAATGACCAAAAGTTTGAATAGAAAGAAATAAAATTTTCAATATTCTGAAAACTGAAAAAGCTTCATTATTCTCAGGATAGGAACTTTTAAATTTGTATGGCATCATATAGACACTCTGTTTCAAATAAGCATATATCATTCACAATTAAAAGTGATATTTTAAGAACATGTCTTCCTCATATAAAAAATAGAATTGCCAGTAATATCACACATAGCCTCCACCTTCCCTCACTCTGCAGATGTCTCTTCCCTCCTGTACCAGTTTCCTGACATAAATCAACATTCCATCTGCTCTTACATCTTTGAGTGACATGCTGTGTTAGCTCATTAGGACACTGGATAGTACAAAAGAGAAAAGACAGTTATTATGCGTGAGAATTACGGAATGATCTGCTACACAGAAATTCACTTACACAAATAAAAAGAAATTCAAACTTTTACACAGAGACCTATTTTATTTTTTATTTATATTTTTCATAAGTTGTGTATTATATAACTTAAGATATAAGCACTATATATAGATGTCATTAAAAGAAGAAAATTTTGAAGTTGTCTTCAGTTTAGAAACCACAGCCTCTATTTACGAGTAATTTGATTTGTATAGCCTCATATCAATAGTCACTGCAGTTTCTGCTTTGGTGTACACACCTAATAAGTTTATTATTATTATTATTATTATTATTATTATTATTATTGTTATTGTTCGTTTCAGGTGTACAAAACAGTGCAATAGTTTTCACCCCTCACAAAGTGACAACCCTCCTCCCCCCATCTGCTGCCCTCCCCCACCCCCAATATCATACATATCTATTACAATTTCATTAACTCCATTCCCACACTATACTCAACATTCCATGACTATATATATGTATTAAATTATAGTTGACATATAATAGTATTCAATGACAGCTTCAGGTGTACAGTGCAGTGGTCAGGCCTCTACCCCATCCATGAAGTGGTCTCCCTAACAAGACATGAGTCCATCTGGCTCCCTAAAAATTATTTACAACATTATTGATTATATTCCCTAAACTGTCTTTTCTATGCCTGTGGCAATATTGTAGTTACCAATTTATGTTGTCTTATCTTTTCCCCTTCCCTCATTCCCACACCCATCCCGTATAGCAATCATCAGTTTTGCCTCTGTGTCTGTGAGACTATTTCTGTTTACATTGCTCATTTATTCAGTTCTTTAGATTCCAAATATAAGTGAGATCATGTGGTATTTGTCTTTCTCTGACTGACTTATTTCACTTAGCATAATGCTCTCTAGGTCCATCCATATCGTTGCAAATAGTACAATTTCATTCTTCTTTTTAAAATACTGTAAGCCTCCTCGCCTCCAAAGCCTTTCCAGAGTCGACCTTACTATCTGACCCCTTAACCCTGGCCTTTTTTCAGGTGTTTCTGGCTTTGGTAAATAACATTACTCTCTACTCAGCAAGACATAGATTTATCCAGTTACCAAATGCATTCCTTTTACTTCCTAAATACCTCCCAAATCCATCCATTTTCTCCATCTATATTGCCATCAATTTGTGTGGTACTCGTAGTCTTTCTTCACTATTGCTGTAGATTCTCAAATATCCTCTTCCCACTCATTATTTCCCCAATTTCCAATCCAGTCTCCACTCTACAGCCAGAGTGGTAATAGAAAAACACTCATCTAGTCTTATCGCTATTCTCCTTAAAACAGATTACTCTTGGAGAAAAGTAAAAAACAAAACAAAACAAAAAGAAAAGGTATTATGTCTTCAGTGTCCCCCAAAATCTGTCCTGTTGCTTACTCTTGAGACTCCCTCACGTTGAGACACCCCTCCTTGTTCTCTCTGCTTTAGCCACGCTGGCCTTTTCTTAGCGTCTCCGACCAGTTCACGCTTTTCTTTCTGAGGGCCTTTGAACACATTGTTTCTTTTTTCTGAAATACCGTCCTCTCAGGCCCCCACTTCTCCTCATCCACCTAACCCATATTCTGGGTCTTAGCTTAAATCTGACTTTCTTTAAGAAGATTGTCTGATTCACCAGTCTATGTTAGTAAACCCCTCCCACCCACATTTTATTGAACTTTTTAAAAGATAATTGTAGATTCACACAGTTGTAAAAGTAATACAGGGAGACCCATGGACCCTTGCCTCAGTTTCCCCTAATGGTAGTCCCACCATAGAGTCCGATAGCACAACTAAGATATTAACAATGATGCAATCCATCAATCCTATTCATGTTTATCCAGGTTTGCTTGTACTCATTTGTGCGTGCACCTGTGCATTTATTTGTATATAAATTGAGTACATGTGTGAGTTTGTGTATACACCATCCCAGACAAAACTACAAGTCGATCATGACAAGAATCCCTCATGTGGCCTTTTTTATAGCCATGCCCACCTTCCTCCTATTTCCTCTTTAACCTCTGGCAGCCATTCATCTGTTCTGCAGTTTTCCTTTTTATTCTCTCCTTTATCAGTTTGTACTTCTGGCATCACTTGGCATGACTGTATCTTGTTAACTTTTATTTGATGTCTACATTCCCAGCTAGACTTTAAGTTCTATGTTGACATCTGTATTTTCAGCTCCTATCACATTGCTTGGCACAAAGTAAGGAATCAATAAACATTCATTGACTGACTGATGGATTCTAAGGGAAAACAAAATAAAGCATGGTGGGAGGAGCCCTGGCTAGAAGACAAGTGGTTTCGGGGAAACCTGGATTCTAGGACTGGCCCTGCAGTGAAATACAGTAAAACCTTGGATTGCTAGTAATGTGGTTTGCGAGTGTTCCGCAAGACAAGCAAACATTTCTAATACATTTTAAGATGGTCAACGAGCGATGTCTTGCAATACGAGTAGTTTGTTTCCAGAACAAATTATGTTTGCAAACCAAGGTATTACTGTTCTTCACTTATGGACCTCAGTGAAGCCTTGCATAAAATGAGGCAGAACAGGGCTTGAAGCAGCATGTGTTCAGTAAATATCGTGGTGCAGGAAGTTGAATTGATTGGGCTGTAAGGTCATTGCCAGTGGGGCTGCCCTGCACACACAGATGAGCCCTGTGCTGTGGCCACGCTTCTCTCAGGGAGAAGATGTTCAGAGTTTAACGATAGTGCTAGAATCTAACCCGATGGAAAAAAACAAAGAGCTATCACTGAGCAATAGAAGGGAATTTCATTAATAATGCACATAGCTAGCTGATTTTGAGCATAACCATGTTTCGTGGTCTATATTTTTTTAAGAATATTTGGAAATTACATTCCAATGTGCTGTGACTTTGGTCAACTTCTGTGATGTGTTTCCCCCATGACACTATACTTCTATATTCGCAGTTTAAAAGTAGATATATAAAGCCACAGGTATCTAATTTTTCCACAGATGAAGGCCAAATACAAGAGTGTGGGAAACTTAGACAAATGGGAGAAATAACCTGAGTAAGAAAAAAATCAATGCCAACAAGGAAAACAGATGTTTGTACCACAGTGTGAAATCCTGTTCATCAACAATAGAGGTAGACATCTGTTTGCCAGGATGGTGCAGGCGAAGCACTGTTAGCTTATAATAAATAATCTTGTATCCTTTTGTACAATACAAGTGTAATTTCTTTAATTTTAGGAGACTAAAATAAATAGGTACAGTTTTTCACTTAGATAAGAAAACACATAATATGCCTGAGTATTTATACCAATGACAAAGTCACCCTGGGACTAACCAAGTGGCTAAAAATCTGTCAGTGTGATAGAAAGGAGTACTTAGAAGGATGATTTATACCATATTTCAGCTTATTTATGGAATTTGCATGTTACCTTGCCTAGGTCACTGAATCTTTATTTTTGCTGGATTGTTTTTGCAAAACCATTTAACGTTTCTTTGTCTCACTTGCTGGTTTTAGGAAATAGATTATAATACTTGATACTACTTCCAGGAAGCTTGAAAGGATAAATGAGAGAGAACCTGAAATAATGATCTCTCAGCACCCTAGAGAAAACACAAATATTATCCATTCTATATTTTTGTAACTCGCAACACTGGAGCTACACTGCTGATTTATGTCTTAAAATATACTTTAGAAAACTTAAATTATTTAGCCTATGCTGATATCATTTCCTTGGGAAAAAATGACAAGATTTCCAAGATAATAATTGCATGGGGGAAAATAACCTTAGATTCATACACCAGACTGATTGTTATAATTTCTCTAAACATGTTTCATTCTAGAAAATGTAAGGCCTATGGCGTACCTTAAAATTATGTTTAAAAAGGTTTTTGACATTTAGCAGCTGAATTAATATTCTAAAAACTACAATCAACCAAAGAGAATCAAGTCATATGTTAACATTAATAATAACCACATTTAATATTGTGGCTAGATGGGGAATAAAATAGAAAGAAATTAAATCAATGAGGAAAAGACAAGCAACTCAATAGAAAGTTGGAAAAAAGTACAGGCAGTTCATGGGAAGAAAAAATAATGGTTCAAATTTGTTCTTTTTCTAGTTCTTTAAGGGTGTAATGTGAGGTTGTTTATCTGGGATTTTTCTTCTTTCTTGAGATAGGCCTATAATGATATAAATTTTCCTTTTATTATTGCTTTCGCTACATGCCAAAATATATTTAATCTTATTATAATCAGAAAAATATATGTTATAGCCAGAATCAAATACTTTTTTAAACCAAGCAACTGGCAAAATAAAAAAGTGGATGATATCTAGCTTGTACAAAGCTGTGTTTGACAGCATTTCTCATACCTTCTCACCTGGTAGGTAATCTTTAAGGAATCTTACCTGTAGAAATTCTTCATGAATCTCACAAAAACATACGTGCAAGCCTATTTAATGTGACAGTGTTTGAAAGAGTGTAAAATCAGAAACTACCCAAATGTCCAGCGATCAGGATATGGTTAATTAAATTCCAAAGCATCGTACAGCCATTAAAATGAACATTATATAACCACATTAATATCTAAGACAGCATTAATCAAAAAATCAAATTGAACAATAGAATAGTAACATACAATGTGATTTTATTTATATATTAAACAATGATCATTGCAAAATATTTCAGGCATCACACAGGTGCATACACATATAAACGTATAGAAAAACAATGGGGAAAATAAACATCAAACTAGTCACAGTTGTTCCTTTTAGGGCAGGGTGTGGGAATTGATGTTGGGAAGGGGTAAAGGTTGCTGCAAAAGGCATTTTTGTTCTTTTATTAAATCACATATACCTCCATACCTGTAAAAAATATTTTTAAATGACGATGACATCATGTAGTATTTGTGTAATTCACAAAGGTACATTGGTCTAATGGACGATAGAGTGTATCAAGTTTTCAATAGCAGTACTGATGATCAAAAGCAAAACAAAACAGCCAAGCACTTCCCCATCTCTCAACCTGGTTGCCTTCCTTATGTGAAATCAGCCCTTAGAGGTATTTAAGTCAGCTAACTCGTTTATAAACAAAATTTGATAATTATTTCAATTTAGTCAAAGAACAATATGTTTTACTCAAGGGGTTTTTAATACAAACCAGTTAAATGGATTCAATCTTTAAAATGTGATGAGAAGCAAATTGTTTTGTATATAAACCAATGGTTATAAACCAATTTTTTGGCAACAGTTGATGAAAAAATTAATGTTAATCACCACAACTGAAAAATAGTCTATTAAGTCATTATGAAAACTAAAGATTATAATATTAAAAACAATGGCATGTTTCTCACATTTGGGGACTTGAATATCATGAATGGAGAAAAAACTTAAAAACACATTTTCTTCTTTTAGACTTATATTGAATCTGAATCTGCCAAGTGTACTCTTGGCATTAGTCAAATTAAAACCTGCACATAATTTTATAAGGAATGGCCAACCACACTGCTAATTCAACCAAAGGATTTACATCAGCTACTGTTGTGAGGTAGCTGTGAGTGCCAGTTAGGCATAAAGGGAAGTTTTAAGCCCTGCCCACATGTTTCCAATCCAAGTAAAGGGTTAGAATAATTTTCACCGTAGAGAGATATAATAAGATGGATTCCATGGACCATTAACAAATAAATGGACTATAGCATTTATAAAAACGTGCAGTAGCCTGTATTCTCAGGAACGTCAATGAATCGTGATGGTTTTGTAATAAAAGCAGAATCGCGGACATATTTGCCGTGAGTTCACTGATATATATGTGTGTATGTACATGTATACATCCATATACAGTTGACCCTTGAATAACATGGGTTTGAACTGCGTGGGTCCACTTACATGCAGATTTTTTTCAATAAATACAGTCAGTCCTATGTCTCTGTGGGTTTCAAATCATTCAACTGACCACGGTTAGGAATCCATGGATATGGAGGGCCACCTGTATACATTGTACTACACCATTTTATACAAGGGACTTGAGCATCCACAGATTTAGGATCCTGGAACCAATCTCCCATGGATAACGAGAGCCAACTCTAGTTAAGTTTTTGGGGAGTAAAAAGTTAGATGAGGAATTTTGAATGTGGGGTCGAAAGACGGCACCTCCACTTTGTTCAAGGGTCAACTGTTATATGTACACACACACACACACACACACACACACACACATATATATATATATATATATATATGTATGTATATATATATATATATATGCATGTATCTCTGCTGTGATTATCATTTTGTGGGTTGTTGGGAGCCTTATGTCTATACACAGAATACAGAGCTTAGGAAGAGCCCTCCAAGGCTGACTAGCCATCTTGGCCTGCCAGGAATGTTTTTTTGTGGGACCTTCCTAAAGTCCCTAGCAAATCAGAATGGTTAGTCATCCTACCTTCTTGGTCTTTCCTCAGCTTTGCTACCCATTTAAGGCCATTGTGCCTACTATTAAACATTTGATGGAAGAGCCTTGCTCCTTCCCCATATATGAGAATCAGGTCTGTAATTTCTCTTTATTTTGCTCAGATACTCATACGTTAGGCACCACATGCAGATAGTACAATCATGGCAGATACTGTCAAGTGACTTGTCACTTTGATTTTTATGATATATTGAAGTGACCCACGTACAATGAAGTGTTTTTGCCCGAGAGAGAGAGAGAGAGAGTGAGCCCAGGGCTCTGCAAATGTAGTAGATTCCTCTAGTATATTTTTGTCCCTGATAACATTGGAAATGTTTGAGAGTCAGGAACATCCACCCAGTCAGGTAGCCTAAGTGATACAATTTTATAAACAGTAGTTATTCCTATCATAATGTAAGATTTCAGTATGTGAAAAAAATCTGGTTTGCTTGAGGAAACTGTTGTTTTCTGTGCCTATGTCAAATACCTTTTGGAATTGTTTATGTTATTTGGGGGAACTAGATACCATGGAAGGGACTGCTGTTTGAGTTTTATATATATTATAAGTGTTATCTGAAAAAAATACTGTAGCTTTCATACATTCCTCATGATAGCTTGCTTTATTTGTTATAATAATAGTTAGAAGCTTGCTCAGTTTCATGTATTCCTTAGGTGAGTCCTAAATGTGAAGGAAATAAGGGAATAACTTGATAAATGTGATTTGTTAGGTCACATTATTAGTGCATTGAAATAAACAAATATTACTTTTTGTTTTATTTCAAAATTCATTTATAAAATGCAAAGTCACATCTGACACAGTAAGTGTAACATGAGCTAAGTGCAATATAATGGTGAACTCTGGGAGCGTTAATCTAGGTTTCAGAAGTTAGTGATCTACTGGGTTGTCAGAAAAGTCATGACGTATTTTTTCTATATTTTTCACTGCAAAAATGCGTGATGACTTTTCTGACAACCCAATAATTGTTGACAAATGATTCCAAACTGTTTTGGAAAGATACGTGTGACCTCGATAGACTCCCATGCCTTGATACGTTGTTGAAATGGAGCAGAAGAAAGGAAAGTCCTTATACCAATAAAACTGTGCCTTGAAATTCCCATTTTGAACCTGCAATTAGTTGAGATATTTTTCCTCCGAAAAAATGTGTTAGCTTTTTGTTAAATAAGAAAGGATTTATTTGCTTAAGTAACTAGAAGTCTAGAAGTAGTTCAGGCTCTGAGGCCAACTTAATCCAGTGGCTCCTGCTCCTTTCTCTGTGTTCCTTTCCTCTGCTGTTACTGCCACACGTGTTGGCACAGGGACATCTTGTGGCTCTCCCTCAGTTCTGGATTCTCTCTTCTTATTCCCTTGAACCTTCGAGCTCTGGTTCTCAACATTGACTTTTAATATCTGACCACATATGTCTCATCATTGCTTTTGTCCTCTTCTTCTCCCACTCTGTTTTTGTCATTTGTTTGTAGCTTCCTGATCTCAACGTTTTGCATAACTGGGTTAGAACCCAATTCTTTTGCTATGATGATCTCTCTTGACATGTGAGTAGGATTTTATAAAATTCCAGACCTGATATTTGTAAAGGGATTAAATGCTTTCTGTCCCACATCTTCAGGCTCCAAATTCCTCTCCAAAATGATCACCTAGTTTCTGCCTAATCCTTTTAAAGATGGAGAGCTCAGAGCCAAGCATAGCAGCCCTTTGCACTTCAGAGAGCTTTCCCATGAGACCTCCTTTCACCTTCATGCTGAAAATTAACTCTATGAAGGCAGCACCTGGCCATTTTATTTCTGTGTTACAAAGCCACACATCCTGTTTCACCACGAACATCCTTAAAAATATTGAGAAGCAGCTTAGACTTCTTTCAGTGTCTGTGCCATCCAAACTCCTTCATTCCATATGCTATTCATAAACCTGTTTCTTTTTATAGACAATTCATCATTCTGGTCCCCTTGCCTTTGGAAGCTTATCACTGTCAATAAAGCATAAGAATTGAACATAATACACTAGTGCAGAATAAATCTATACTATTATATTATCCTGGTAATGTCCCCTTCTCCAAGAATCTAAGATCAGGCTGGCATATTGCTGTCCATATCATCCTGATGGATCATAGGTAATTACGAAGCTTAGGTAATTAGCTATGGATAAATCACACCTCAAGTACTTACACAGTTAGGTTTGAGATTTAGGAAAGGACTTTGTATTTATCCTATTTAAATTTCATCATTTAAGTTTCACAATCTATCAAGCCCAGTATGATCTTTGGACTCTAGACTATCTAATAGCTCTCTCTGTTGCTAGAGGAATGAGACATAGCAATGGAAAACATTTTGTTTTACTTGGATTTCAAATGTTTAGAGAGGCAATGTGAGTGGGAGTCTGCATTGTAAAACCAAAGCAAACAAACAAGAATGATGTTCATCTTGCCTGAAATACTATTTAGCAACCTAAAACAACCAAACAAATAAATAAATGCCTAAAATCGAAAATAATGCTTACATTTAATTCATTAGATGCTTTTGAAATGATTTAATTTCTATAGATTTTACCTAAGATCAGAACCAAACTGTATTTGCAGTCTTTTGCTGTGACCAAATGTCATTGCTAGGTTGTTTCACAAAAGTATATTCTTATGGGAAGCAAATGATCTTACTCAAACACTACTCCAGTTCTAGAACTAGGCTAGATTCATTTATATATTTCATATATATTTTTTTTTATATTTTATATCTATATATACTGCCTCTTCACATCTATTGATTGCTACAGAAGTGTTTTTCCCTTTGAAAAGGAGCTCTGTAGCTTGCTAAGTGTTTCCAGCAAAGTGTGGGTTATTTAGAGCCAAGTTCTCCCTCCTGTTCCAGTCCTGGTAGAAGAAAAACTTGCAGAGGCCATAGTGGGGCTCACAAGCTCTTCACAGTGTTGCGTCACCCTCCACCCATCCTCCACATCCCTGCAATCCCCCAAAGCCAGACTTTCTGAAAGCCACGTGACTCAGCTGCAAAGGTTCCATCTGCAGAGATGGCTGCTCTGACTACACGGGACCTCCCGCTACCTCAGGGCATCCAGTGGTGGGAACTAGGTCACTGGCCTCTTCACATATTAGAGTTCCCTGCTGCAATTGTCAAGATCAAAGAGAAAAGAAAGTGATGCTCTGGGTTCTTTATAACTATCCCAGTGATTTCTACTACAGACTCTATGAGATTCAATCTAAATCAAGGAAAAGAAATGCAGAAAGAATGATTTTGAAGTCTCATGAGTGTTCATGATAGCTATTTCACACACTGATATTCTCTCCAAACATTAAGTACATGTTAGATGAATCAAGTACTTTAAATTTCCTATCACTAGCTGAACAATTCTATGCTCCATGAAAGGCGAGATCACGACTTTACTGCCATACCCTGGGGTGTACTGTAAATGGCCAACAGCAGACTCAAGGGGCATGCATAGGTGTAAGCACCTAAGTTTATTGTCCATTTCACTGATACAGTGGATGTGTAGCACACAATTTACAAAATAGGAATATATATTTGTTGTAAATTCTGTTTGGCCGATTGATACTCAGAGAATACTTTTGCTGATGTTTGTAGACTCTTGTATTGCAAAACTATGGTTGCAACTGACAAACGAGAGTCATCCCAACATGAATGTTGGTTGCTATTTTTAGTTACGTTAACTAGTAAGAAGACAGTGATACGATGAGAACATATATTAAAACTTCACACATTTGTCGATGGGAGAGCAACTTTTTTTCTGGATTGGATGAGAGTTTTTGAACACTGAAAGAATAAATATTTCCTCAACTTTTGTGCTACTCACAATGTGACGATTACAAATGAAGCACTTTTAAGTTTAATTTGATTTCTTAACATTGACTCCATCGCTTTCTTAAGACTGAAACAATCAAGACTAACCAACAAAACAATAAATCAAGCCATAATTTATATTGTTTACCTATTTCTGTGGAGTAACCACTTCCATCATGCTGATCTCAAGCTACCAGTGTGATGTCATTGAACATGGAATTGAGAAGACACTCACAGTAGCACCCCATTGGCAGCATTTGACCATCCAAACACACTCAATGTAAGTAACCTCAAGAACACAGAAAATAGTAAAATAATTAGAAAGCGACGCATTTTTTTTATCTTAATTTAAAAAAAAATTTCAATTACAGTTGACATTCAATGTTGTATTAGTTTCAGGTGTACCATGTAGTGATTAGACATTTATATAACTTATATAGTGGTCCCCAGATAAGTCTAGTACCCACTTGACACCATATAGTTATTACAATATTATTGATGATATTCCTTATGCTATATTTTACATATCCAGGGCTCTTTGGTAACTGTCAATTTGTACTTCTTTTTTTATTATTTTTTTTCAGTTGACATTCAATATTATATTAGTTTCACATGTATAGCATAGTGGTTAGACATTGCCATAATTTAAGCAGTGATCTCCCCGATTAGTCTAGTACCCACCTGGCACTATACATAGTTGTTGCAACATTATTGACTATATTCCCTATGCTTTACTTTATATCCTCATATCTGTTTTGTAACTACCAATTTGTATTTCTTAATACCTTCACCTTTTTCACCCATCTCCCAAAAGTGATGCATTTTGAGTATTTATTACCTTTGTTGCTAATAAAATATATTTAATCGTAAATTTATATAATTTAAATTTTAATAATGTCTGTTTTGATTAGCTTGTAAGATTTTTAAAAATTCAACAATGAGCTATTCCCCAGCCAGTGCAAACCAGCTCCATACACCTTTGAATATCCCGGTTGTCCTATAAGCATATTTTGTCACTGAGCAGACAGTGTCAAATAATGTTGGTCACTATTGCCAGTGACAATATTTGATTTCTCAAATTTCCTAGCATATTGATAATACCTCCCTATATTAGGTAGCCAGTAAATGTATTAATCAATTGATAAGATTCTACTTCTTTATTTGAACATAAAGAAAAGTAATTAAAGGGATGGCGTCAGAGACAGATACACTAAGTTTAAATATTGGGTCTGTCACTTACTAGGTGTACAGAGCAAAAGAAATTATAAAATGGTAATAATAACAATAACAATGTTACAAGTTGTTGTGAGCATTAGACACTGTATATAATATAAGTGCTTGGCATATATTAAGAACTTGAAAATGTTAATCATTGTAAATTTTAGATTAATCCTTTCAATGTGTTTATATAGCAGTTGAATATGTGTATCTGTAAAATAGAGTTGATCATTCCTGCCTTTCTAAAACCTTGTAAGCATGTCAGCCAATGACTTAATAAGGCTGTGAATATTACTCTTACTCAGTGAGGGGCCCATACATGAATTTGAATTTTATTTTGTGCAGCAACCACTGCAACTGCAGAGAAGAATATTAATCCACACTCTAATTTAAAAGTTATCTCAGTGTTAGGAAATATTAAAACATAAATGGATGAACAGAAAAATGAAAGATCCTTGTTGATGAGAATGAAGAAAGACAACAACATTTTGCTAATAAGAGCAAAATGTAGAAAAGGATGAAAGAGTTCATTGTGTTTTCTTCCAGTATGCCACTGTTCAGGGAGAGAAAATGTAATCTTTAAAAGATCTGTCTATTTTTCCTGCTTTAAAATAGAAATTGCAGGTCTGTGAATACAGACATTTCTCATCCATTACATATATTCCTCTGCCCTATGGAGTAGAAGATTATAAAGGGTATTTGTAAAATGTCAGTAAATGAGAAAATTAAGATAAACTGAATATGTCCTAAGTTTAGCAATCATATATTTTTTTTAAGATTTTTGTTGGGGAATTGGGGGATGGGAACAGTGATGGGGAATTGGGGGGAGGGGAACAGACAAGTTGCCATCCTTTTGTTCTTCAGTCTAATTGTGGAGGATGTTGCTTCACTGGCCCAAGTTGGCACCATCATTGCACTCTTCCCGGGAGAGGCAGATCAGTCACCAGCTTCTGGATGGCCACTCACTGCGGCCACTGGCCACTCACGCTGGCTGCTGGCTACACACGGTAGCCCATGGCAACCCACTGCAGCAGGGGTTGCAGCCTACATCATCTCCCTCGACTCACAGCAGCCCAGCTCCAGGTTGAGCTGTTGTTCAGCATCTTAGCTATAGAGGGCAGTGTCACTGGCCCTCACATGTGGGATCTGAACCAGGGTCCTCTGGCGTCCCAAGCCAGCTCTTAACCAATGCACCACTTGGCTGGCCCTAGCAATCATATTTTTTAAGAAACAAACTTTTGAAAAGAAAAGATTAAGTAAATATAGACTTCCATAGTTCCAATGATATTTAATTAACTACTACTGTGTGTGTGTGTGTGTGTGTGTGTGTGTTTGAGTTAATATAATTAAACTGGATATTTGAAGGTTATAAGCCAATATGTCAATAACAATAACTAGAATTATAGTATTTACTTGATTGAGTTATAAAAGGCTGAAATATAATTTTTCCAATATTCTACATGTACTGGGGAGGTTGAAATCAATAATACAGAACAAAATGTTCTGTTAGTGATGACTACAATCTAAAACAAAAAATCCCATTATGCAGGTTATGTCATATCACTTACCTTAGGTGGCTTATTTACTGTAGGGCCAGTCTTTTATAGATGGTTTCAGTGCTACAGAAATCACAGTTCCCCACTCTGATGATAATTTTTAGACTATGGTGTTAGAAACTTTCATTAAGCCTTTTTTACTACTTTCTAGCCCTTCATTTATCCCCATCCGTACCTATAACACGCACAACTCCCCTACAGCTCCATGGTGTCTCTAATTTCTACTTAATATTCAGCGCTCAACGTAAGTCTTATTTCTCATGTGATGCTTTTCAGGACAGTGTAAGGCTAAAAGTGTGAACCTTAAATGGAATGACCTGAGTTCCAATTCTGACTGTTAATTTCTAGCTGGTTTGCTTAACAGGCTAAGGCATTGATCTCTGTTCTGTCAAATTAGGCTGAGAATAATCTCTCCTTCATAAAACTACTGTGGGGATTAAATGGTTGGAACACATAAAATGTCCCAGACTTTGCCTGTGTACACTTGACATTCAATGATTCTGAGCGCACGTTATTCTTACCAAGCTCCTGTGTGCTTACAGTATAAACACATTTAATACTTACTGATTAAACATCTGTGATAGTCAGATACCATTTGGGACACTGGAAATACAGCGGTCAACACAATGAAGTCCTTGACATCACAAAGCTTACATTTTAGTGGGAGAGACATACACAATAAACAAGTAAATGCAAGAATATATAATATGGTGGTAGGTGATATAAGCTATGAAGGGTATAGAGACAGCTTGGGGCATTGAGAGGGAAGGCTCCTCTGAAGAGTTAGTATTTAAGCAGAAAATTAAATGATGTATGAAGATCTGGGAGAGGAAATGATGAAGTGAAGGGAGTTGCAGGCACAAAGGCGTTGAGTCAGGAATGTACTTGGTATGTTCAGGGAGATGCAAAAAGACCTGTGTGGCTGAAGAGAAATAATCAAGATAGTGACAGGAGAATAGGTTACAGAAATAGGCAGCAGTCATGACTAGTTAGTGTTTCCTAAGTCAGTTTATAATACATGCTATAAAATTAGTATTTTAGAATGATATAATCTGATTATATCACTAAACAAGCATTAGAGATTCTGAGAACACAAACTGAGTTGAAAAGGGGTAAGATAGAGGGACATCCCCTTAGTTAAGTGCGGAATTCAGGAACTTACTGAAGGGAGTAAGGTGGTTTTCTGTGGGCGTGGATGATATCCTGATGAGAAGACGTGAGGACCTGCAAAGCAATCTCAATTGTGCCCGCTGAAGAAGCACTCGCCATCAGTCATTTAGTATCTCTTTTGATGTATGGGCAAATGGATTTAGAAATGACCTGCTGGATGTCTAACTTGTTGCTAAATTGATGTGGTTCAGGGCTCCCAAAAGAAAGTTATCACTTGATAAATAGAAATACATAATTCTGAAAATAGATAAGAAAGAAAAACAAAACAAGGAGATAAGGGATTGGTACTAAAAGAGAACAAAAGACTCATTATTTCAAATGTCTTAGTAAATATGAATTAGTCCAAATCTGCCTTTAAAAACAATAGGTACTGATTTTGGAAAATCATACAATAATAGACATAAGGTATCTCCAGGATATCAAAACCTTCACATTCTATGCACTATTTAAAAGACATAACAATCTCGCTTTTCTCTCAAAATCCATCTATGTAACTCCCAAACTGTATGTGGCCAGAGAAAGGCCCTCTTTGTAGCAGAATACAAATAAATCAATACATCCAACACATTTGAACTTACATTGCATCCATTAACCCACCTTCTTGGGCTTTTCCGTAATTAAATTCCATTGCTCTCCTACCTGCTGCTTACAACTCTCTCTGAAGCCCACATCAAAGTTTGTAACCTCTCCTTGCAGAGTAGGTCCTGAGGCCAGGCTCCTAGGCTGCGTTTATCTCTAATGAGAGCACTTAGCATAATTGGTGAGGTGGCAAGTCTATCTCGGCTGTCTGCAGAAGCAAAATGTTCTGTTCCTCTTTTACCAAATGTATGTCTTTTCAAACTGAGACAAAATGTCGAAAGTGTCTTGTTTTGTTCTTCTAATTCAGTGGCTTTCTTTCTGATCGCTCAGAGATATGACTTTCTTGGACTTGCTGCGTTTGCTGCTGTCTAAACGTACTCCATCTACAGAGGCTGAAATGCAGGCATGTGTTGGAGAACAAATTCAGCTGCTCAATGTGCCCAAACTAATGATCAATGGTATTTTGCATTTTCCTATCCTCCCTGAAAATGATAGCACGAGATGTTAGTGAAAATAAAATGGATGGTATCTCTATCACATACTCCTACCAAGTTTAATGTTGCTACTGTCCAAACTGTCACTAAGATCACATGTGAGATAAGATATGGCAATCTCAGCTCCTTTGGCATTCTCTTCTCTAGCTTCATAGTTTAAAAAAAAAAGAAAAATGTATTTTAAAATCTTGTTACTATTGCTAAGGCTCATATTTTGAAATTTTTTTCCTTTACCTTGGTTAATAGCAGAAAATAGATTTTAGCTAATTTTGATTATGTAAATATACTTTTCCTCTCAGTGATAATGTCTATTAATTTTTTTTTTGCTGACCTATAACCAGCATGACAAGTAATTCTAATTACATTTAATTGTAATTCTAACATCTGAAGAAATATCTCATCCATACTCCTCAATCCTGGCTGCACAGTGATATTAACTAAGGAGCTTGGAAAAAAAAAAATCAATGCTCTAGATAATCCCTACAGTATCTGTTATAATTGTTCTGATCAGGAGACAAAGCATTATTCTACATTAAAACTCCACCTAGTGATGCTAATGAGCATCCAGGGTGAGAACCAGGGATTTGTAAGGGAAGGAATACCCCTGAAAACCAGGTGTGTGTCCATCAAATGATCCATTCATCTGCATTTAGTGAGTCCATACAAAAATCAAACATTATGATTAAATTAACACATGGAACTCTAAAAGCACAATTTTTATAAAATAAAATCTTTTAGGAAAAAACTAAAGGACAACATGATTTGTTAATATATTTTAAAAGGTAGAAGCTTAAAGGAAGAGATGAAGGACCGAAGAAGGAAGGGCAGAAGGAGAAAAGGGAGGGAGGGAGGGAAAGAAGGAAATACAAAATAAAATACAGAACACTTATCGATGGCATAATACAAATTATAAGGCTGGCCGAGTGGCTCAGTTGGTTAAGAGCTCACTCAAGAGTGCGAGTTCTGAGGAACAGCGTTGCTGGTTCAAGTCCCAGCCTGAGTTGAGCTGCCGCTGAGCTGCCAACAGGTGGCAGGATGACTCAGCTAAAAAAAAAACAAAAACAAAAACAAACAAATTATAGTTTTGGCCATGTCCCTATATCTATATTCAAAACTGATATAGTTTGCCTCTTCTGAATCTAAAAGTAAAAACAAAGCATTAGTAAAAGTAAAAGCAAAACTAATATTTTCATTAGAATAAGAGAATTAATTGGACTTGGCTCAATTCCCTAGCATTCTCATGTGCAATTTTATTTGTCTGAATTATAGAGTTCATTTGGTATGTGATTGTTTAAAATAATACTTTTTGTGTGTTTTCCTCTTGATCCATTCCTCAATGGGAAAATAAGATTCTCAATTAACTTCACTTAATCTAGAGTTGCTTGCCATAAATCATCCCAACAATATCTGACTGTAAACCTGTGACTGAATATAAAATTGCCTCCCTATCGTATCTTTGTCATTAAAATCCCAGCAGATAAATTTTGCTTTGAGGGCCAGCCGAGTGGCTCAGTTGGTTAAGAGCTCGCTCAAGAGTATGAGCTATAAGCAACAGGGTCACTGGTTCAATTCCCGGCCTGAGCTGAGCTGCCAACAGGTGGCAGGATGACTCAGCTAAAAAAAAAAAAAAAGTTTGCTTTGATAGTAATCTGAGTAGTTTTCTGGCATTTTGTACAACCATTAAATATTTTTTTTGCATTAAATATAGTAGAAATCTTACCATGAGTAGGTTGAAAACTAAGGTAAAGGATGCAAATTCTGGAATCAGGAAATTTTCTGAGACGGTTTTTGAAATGTATCAACTTGCAACATGTCATTGTTTTAAAAATACATGTTTTGCTTTGAAAATATACGTTTAAATGTTCATGTAAAAAAGGCACATTTCTATGTTTTATACTTATCATCTTAAATCAGCTTCCCAGAAAGATTTTTCTTAATGCTTGTAGTTATTGTGATGTCTTTATTTATATTTATCAGTGTAAACATCATTCACTTAGAAATTGCCTATTTCTGCACCCCATCTTGTGAGGATAAAAAACTGTACATTAACCTGTACATTCAAAGTTCCTATATTATCAAAATGTTCTAGTAAACTCCTACTTTTTCATTAGAATTTTCTGCAAGGATGGAAATGTTCTATATCTATGCTGCCCCATATGAACACATGTGGTTATCAAGAACTTAAAATGTGGATAGCGCAACTGAAAAACTGGATTTTTAAATTTCATTCACTTTTAATTAATTGAAATTTAAAAAGTCATATGTGACTAGTGGCCTCCATATTGGACAAAGGACTCCAGAAAAAAAGAATTGGAAAAGATAGACAGATTTTATTAACTTAAGTTTTACTGTTAGCTTTTCCTTAGGCTACAGGGAATTTTGAAAGTTTGATTTGCCAAATTTTCGCACGAATTTAGGTTTGTGAGTAGATTACTTTCAGTGGTTTTCTACAATACCTAAGAGTAAGCCATAATCAGTGGGATAACTAAACTAGCAAGACCTCAGCAGGAAATGATAGGTTGTAGCCAAGTTCTAAGTGTGGTTTTCTTGCCACAGAGAGCACCTGGAGATTGTACAGTAAAAGCTTTAGTATAAAATTTCACTCCAGATTTCACTGAATACTTGGGTCTTTTTCCCTTTAATCTGTGCCCTTTTGTTCTGTGACAGTGTCCACTCCCATTCCCTTGTGAAGAGCCCACATCCTGCTGTCTTCATGTCCTCTTTTTATTTTTACCTTTCTAAATAGTTTTACTCACCCATTCGCTGTTGCTTACAGCAAAATGATGGCAGTATTCATAATGTTCATATACTTGCTAGGGTACCTTTTCATCTGAGGTGAGAGCTTAAAGCCCTCCTGTCAATGTGAATGTTCCCCAAGATGCTTGATAATTGTCAGTGATCTTTTGTATTCCTTTCCACCTCTTCACTAAGCTATTGTGATGTGCTAAATTGGAACAAAATACCCAGGTGTGACCTCTTCAGCCGTTGGATAATGACACACTGATAGATATTCGGCACGTTTCTATTACAGAAGTCAGGCAGAGTGAGTCAATGGAGGATTTTTGTTGTTATTTGTTCCTTCCTCTGTGAATTGGAAATCCCACAATCATTTCTTAATATTCATGCCTTCCCTTCTTCTATTCTAATCTCATCCCACCATCATTACTTTTTGTTTCCTACATCAATTTTGCTAAATTCCCTTTCAATCAAAATAACAGATATACCATGTCTCCCTTGAGCCCTACTTTCAAGTATATGTATTGGGTTGTCGGAAAAGTCATGACGTATTTTTTCTATGTTTTTCATTGCAAAAATACATCATGACTTTTCCGACAACCTAATAGTTCACCTATACATTAAACCTGTAATCTTAGTGTATAATATTGTTTTCTTTCCTACAATCTGAGGCAACTCTTTCAATGATTTCCCATTAAACATATTTTCATAAACAATTCTTAAAAGTTGCTTTTGAATCAGAATTTATTAAAAAGTAAGCCAATTTTATTGCCTTTTTTTCATTTGCTTTGATTGCTTATGCAAATTAAATTCATTTTGGGGTATGTAATGAAAAACATTGATTATCCTTGTCTGTTAAGATATTGCAAGTAAATAGGTGTTGTCTTTCACCATCTTGCCAGGAATTTTAATTCAATGGATGACACTGGATAAAATTTGAAGGTAAATGGAATAATCATCCTGATTCTCAAAATTTGCCCCTCTCAATGTTAAAGAAAATAAGAAATCACATGTTTAGGAGTGACTTATATACATAATATTTTGCTATTATATGTCTCAACCAATAGATTATTGGTAGAATTAATCTAGATTTACTCTACCATTTCCAGTTGTTTCCTTTTCCTCCTTCATGTTAATCCAAGAAGATAAAAAGGCCAAACTAATTAAAAATTAATTTGGGTGAAAAGAACATATTCCCTGGCTAGGAAATGTTCAGTTGCAACTCTGAGTAAATTTTTACAGATGATAAATAAATCCTTACAAATGAGTCTTATAATGGAAACACTAGAATTCTTAAATGGAAGTACTTTCATAAATGTGTGCAACTACTGCCATAGAAATGTACTTTTTAATCCAGCAAGTGACCATTTAATTAGTTGTATATTATAATTTTGGGAAATATCACTGGAAAATGAAACTTTCTTCTTTCCTCTTTCCTACATCTAAGTGTAAGCATGATATATGGTAATTTATCATAAAGAATAATCTCCAAAGTAGCATTTTCTTCTAGAAAATATATAAACTATAATTTTCTTACGTTTAAATACTTATTTGGTCTTCATATTTTCAGTGGCAAAACAATTCTGAACAGAGAAATGTTTTTCAATCAGGTGTTATAATTTTCAGTAGATACTTATGAGGAATAAAAATATATAAATATAGTTGAACAGTCTTTTTGAAAGTTATGCATTTTACCATAGGAGAATTCTGTGACTTCTCACCCTGCTCTGAAAAACAAAACAACTTTTTACAAAATACATTTGATATTTGAAACAGAAAGCAATTTTTATTATTTATTTATTTATTTATATTCGTTTCAGGTGTACAACACAGTGCAATAGTTATACTTTTTACCCCTCAAAGTGACAACCCCCCACCCCCAGTCTGCCACCCCACTTTCCCCTCCCCCCCGGTATCATACTTATCTATTACAATTCCCTTGACTCCACTCCCACACTGTACTCCACATCCTGTGACTATATATAATAAAAAAAATAGCCTACATTTTCTAACAGGATTTCAAGCTTTTGTATTTGATATTCAAGCAGGGTTTTAACTCTGCCTGCTTTGTTCTCTTAAACAAGTTGTTAAACATAATAAAATCACAACTTAACATATAATGTAAAAAAAATAGTTCTAAGATGTGGACTGGAGAGAGCTGGGTCTTCAAGAGTAAAGAAAATGATTTTTGTCTTTGTTGTAAGTAAGTATTTATACCTGCAAATGAAATATTTCATACTGCTTGAAGCATGTCTTCAAATGAATTTTTTTAAAAAATGCACAGATAAAGGCTGTACAAAATGCTCTGGGTTTCAGAGAAGCAGAATGTTGCTCTCTGTGCAGAATGAGATTGGTACATGGAGGCGGTGAGAGAAGGATACTCCAGTTATCAGCAAAATCAACAGAGCTGAGAGGAGGAGATACTGGTTTGAGGAAAAAGGAGGTAAATTCTGTTTCATGTATTCTGAGTTCAAGTTTGAGGTGATAATTGTTCCTCCCAGAGGAAGCGCCTGTTCTTCATTGCGGATGTGGAGCTCGGGGCTAACTGAGTGGCTCAGTTGGTTAAGAGCTTGCTCAAGAGTGCAAGCTCTGAGCAATAGGGTTGCTGGTTCAATTCCCGGCCCGAACTGAGCTGCCACTGAGCTGCCAACAGGTAGCAGGATGGCTCAGCTAAAAAAAAAAAAAAAAGAAAAAAAGAGCAGATGTGGAGCTAGACCCACAAGAAAGCCAATATTAGGCATAAAGATAGGATTTGGGAGTCATCCATATTAAAGCAACAAATCTCTGAAGGAGGAGAGAAAGTTACCTTGGGCTGAATGTCCAAAAAAGACTTTCCTTATTTTAAATTTTTAGAGAGAAAATTATTTTGGAAAAAATAGTGAAAATATGACTTCTTTCTGTACCGCAAACAATATTTTCTTTCTATTTGATGTGATTTCAGTCTCTTATGGCAAACATTTCTAGCTAAAAAAAGATACAAAAGAGAAAATTAACAAGAAGACTATATAAGGCATCAATGCATAAAATAGTTAAAATAATCTTATGATTTATTTTACAGTAAGGATAAATTATAAGACAAAACTATTATTAAAATGTATAACTTAGAAATCAGAGTTATTTCTTGGTCAGATGTGACTCTGAGCAATTTATGTTAGTTACAGGAGGCTTAAATGCCCATGATAATTATGACTCAGGACCCAAAAGTTTGTTGTGTATAACTTTTTAAAAATTTAATGAAATAAAACTTTAATCTGTATTTCACTCTATACTAGAACTATAATGAAAAGTACATTTTAAAATTTCAATAAATTCTTGACTTCCTACTGATCAACATAAAAACCATGTTTTTCTTTATATAAGGAACTCTGGTAAAAAAAAAATAGCTGTTTTTCATTCCACAGATGCTTGTTAGTACGTTTCCAATTTTAGAAATAGTCTTTTAATGTCACAAAGCCATAATGAAGAGCAAAATTATCCCATGCTGTCATCTTCGACATATCTCTTTGATTCTAGTACCTCAAAATTAAATAGCTATCTCTAGCTATTATAATACCTGGTTTATAAATTAAAGTTCGTGTTAAATTGCAAAGTGATCGTATTTTTGCTCAGCTCATACATTATAACGTGCAAATGACTCTTGGTGTGGCCATTGGTTCTTAGTTCAATAAATAATAGGAAGGCATACTTACCTCTTCGCAATCTGCTGATTATCAATTAGAATCAGAATGGTAACTCTTAGCAGCTACTGAAGCTACAAAAATGATAGGCAAAGATCAACTATGTCTTTCCTTTGACTTTTTAATAATGACTTACATTTGGAAATAGTTTTATAATTTATTAATTTGTGTCCCATATATTATCCACATACTTTCTTTCAGTATTTTAAGCACAATACTATGAGGTATGCAGGAAGATATTATTTTTCTCCATGAGGACTTTGTTTCGGTATAGAAATGGGGCTCTCTTAGTCTAAAGGAAGGGAGACATGAGAGAGAAGCTCAAAAGATGTAAAAGAACCAGACCATGGAAGTTCCCCAAACCGTTTGAACATCGACCTGAAGAACACACATCAGAGGAATAAACATATCTACCCAAAAAGGAAAACAAATCAGTCTTCTTAAGACTAAAATTCATATTCACCTTTTCTTTTCTTTCAGAGGGAAAAATGAGTCTAGTCTCATAAGATGCTAGGTCACTATGATAAAGCTCATACAGCATTTAAATAAAGAAATAGTGGCACAAATACACAACTCTTGAAAGGGACAGTACATACTATATTGATGGTGTGCTTTTTTTGACCATCAGAAATTACAAGAAACATCTTTTCCCCCCAGAAAATCTCCACAGCAATTAATATTTATTTTATTAATGCTATAACATTGTTCTGGCTCAGGTTTTTTGCAGTGTCATTGCACAGAGTCAATATGAACAGTGCCATAATGTATTGCAGGATTTGAAATGACTTTCTGTTGAGGGTAAACTATAGCAAATTTTGACACAAAATGATGGCACAGATTGTTGCAAAGTCCTTGATATGCCTTTTAATTGATGAGTTCAATAAAAAGAAAAAGGCAACTTTCTTATAGTCCACAGGCTAACCTGATTGTTGTGACTTCAGAAACTTTGGCATTGCTTTATCCAGTATTTTTCCTCAGTGATTGGCTTAGGAAGGGAGGGGAGGAGGCAAATTGGAATGAACCTTTAACCACACAGTACTTCTTTAGGAAAATTGAATGCCTCACAGAATCCATAGCATAGGAATCAAATGGGGATATCATGTCTTTCTCTCACTCCCCTCTACCTCCTGGAGTCACAATAGAGAGTATATTTCAGTTTACTGATGCCTGACTGTCAGCCCTGCTTATACGTACAGCATTGTTCATCTAATACTATAGGTAAAAGAAATAAAAATACAGCTTTAAACAAACATACGTGAAAGGAGAAGTAGCATTAAATTTAAATATCTGAAGGTCCTTCTCTATCTCTGTCTATGCATATAGATGCACAGCTCATTTATTTGTCCATTCATTTCTTTAAAAGTATTTAGTGAGTTTCTACCACATTCCAAGCATTGTGTTCGATACTGGGCAACCAATGAACACAGAGATGGTCTTAGACTTATGCCTAAGTCTGATAGGCTCAGGATTTGGGTGGGGACAAAAGGTAATCGAGTACATGGAGACATAAGCTGCATACATTGTGATAAGTGCCAAAGAGGAAACCAGTCAGGGCAGGAAAGAATGGAAATGAGAATTGAAGCCAAGCTGAAATCAACCAATAGTGGGAGCTCACTCTGAGGAAATGGCATTTACTGAAATCTCAAGAAAAAGAAGGAAGTGGTGGAGGACAGGGCAGTGGCATTCCAGCATAGAAAATGTATAAAATGCAGAAAGAGCTTAACCTGTTTGAAGATACGAAACAACCACAAAGTGGCAGACTAAATGGAGAGAGACCTAAGAAAATGGCAGGGAGGTAGGCAGAGGTGAGATCATGCAAGGCCTTATAGGTGAGACATCAGGTGTAAGTCCCCGTGCAGTGAGAAGGCAGCAAAGGCTTGGGAGCAAGGAATGATGACATTTGGGTCACACTCCCTGCCCGCTATGTGAAGATAAGATTGTGTGGGAGCCAGAATATAATTGGGTGGCTGAGAGGGAGGGTGGCTTGGCCTAGGGAGGAAGGGACAACTTGGAGATGTTCCAGATAGTCTTTGGAAGTATGATTGCTGACATGTAAGAATATTAGTCTTTTTGCTAATCAAACAAAGGTTTGAAGATAGTTGAGAGAGCATTTGTCCAACAAATTCTATTTATTTAGAAGAAGACCCAGGGAGTTCATATAATCTACTTAGAGCTCACATTTAAAGAGAGACAGAATCTATAAAACCACATCTTTTTACTGTGGTCCTGTTTCCATAAGGTCATACTGCAAAATGGACCTTTAACTAAACAGAGAGACATAAATAATATGCACATGGCTATAATTTTAAATTATTTATGAATTCTGTGTTAATTAATGTTGATCCATTAATGAAAGTAAATGTAGATTAATTCAAAACATATCATTCACAACATGTTCAAATATTATGAAAGAAAAGTAACTTACCACTGGCAAAAAACCAACATGCTACTTTATTCTGTAAAACAACTAAAAGAAAACTCATTGGAACAAACGTGTCTAGCTGTTCTTCCACGCTTCCCTTTCATTGTTTCTTGCTGTCAGAGCCTGACAGCTCCTGCCGGGCACTCACCTGGAGCAGGGCATGGTAGAGGAAGATGGAAGGACCTTCACAGCAAGGGTGCCCCTTGCCCGACAGTTTCCATCACCACCACAGGGAGGACACCAGGCTGTTTGCAGGAATGCGTGGAGAAGGGAGAGAAGGAGGAAGGTCATTTCCACGCTTAAAGCCAGAAAGTCTTTGAACAAGGATTATTCGTTGGCCATACACGACCCTCTTTGAAGATATAGTTACATGCTTTTCTGAGCTGGGACTGTAAGCCAGGAAATGGACTCTGAAGGCCAATTGAACCAATTTAAAAAGTAGGGGTGAGTGACTAAATGTTCTGTTCATCCAAGGGTTTAAGAAGTTGGAGGTTTTTCAATAGCAAGAGCAGTGCTAATTGGAAAATACAATTTCCCGAGATCTTGCTGAGTCAGCAGGCCCTCCCCCATGTAACAGTCAAGTTCTTTTTTTGATACGCCTTCCTGCTTCTGTCAGGGCCTTGAGAAGAGTTACATGTGGTAAGTCGTCTGGGAAAAGGGAGGGAACTGCTTTCTGTCAACCCTCTGCTAATTGCTGTTCAACGGCACTTCACATTTATGGCTTTCATATTACCAATTTCAATAAAACCTGTGAAATTCCCATTTTTCAGGCAAAGAAACTCAGCATTAGCATACTTAAATGACTTACAGGACCATGCATATAGCAACAGAGCATACAGCAACAGTACAAGCTTTGCAAACAACAATAAAAGGATGCCTATTGTATGCTAGATACTTTTAAGGACTCTTCTTGTATGAATCATTAAGACTTCACAACAAGCAATGAGCTGAGTATCATTAATAGCCCATTTTACACGTGGGAAGAAACTGAAGTGTGGGGTGTGGGAGGAAAGGCTGTTACATGCTTATGGATACGAGTTAATAAGTGGCTAAGCCAGGAGCTGAAGAGAATTCATGTACTGATCAAGTAGGCTTCACTGTATTTATTAAAATTGCAGATAATTATTTCTAACTGGTATCAAGTATCCCGACTTCCTTTATTATTTTATCCGAATTTATTGGAGATGTAACTGGATGGTGATCAGCCAGTACACCAATGGCACTTTTCAGTTCAGCTGATCTTCACATCTGATATGAAAAAATGTCGAGAATTTACACAGTTTATGGTAATAATGCCTTTGGCTCTGCTGATGGCATATTTCAATCAACTATAGAATGTCCCCTGCAGGGGCTCTTACATTTTGCTGGCTTTTGGTGATTGCAGCACCACGGACTGAAGCACGTGTGGTTTGGACCCACACACTACACACACAGTGAAGGCAATGGTGGTTACTGCTGCGTTTTCTTTTCTTTTTTTTTTCCTTTTTGTTTTACCTTGAAAACCCAATGATGTGACAGTCCAAAGTGACATAGTGCTGAAAGATGAGACTCTCAGGTTGGAGTTACTGGGAAAGAGCAGAGATCGAGTACAACTAGCATTGTTGCTAGTGATGCAACTAGACCAAAGCTGGAAAGACGTTCAGTGGCTGAGGTGCACAAAGGCAAGAGGTGCACAGCATGTACAGCTGGAACATGGAAGGTAAGAAGCAAGAAGGAAGGTGAAGGGGAGATTGTCAAGCAAGAAGTGGAATGTGGAAATGGTGCAGTACTTGGTGTTAGTGAAATACATGGACTGGAATGGGACATTTCCAGTCAGGCAATGACAAAGTGTTCTACTACAGAAGTGACAAACTCAGAAGAAACAGAGTGGTTTTAATACTGACTGAGGCAAGATGTAGCGCAGGCATTAGGGTCTGCAATGCAAGGTCTTACCAAATATTATTGATCAGACTTCTAGGAAAACATATTAATACAACCATCATTCAAGTCAATGCTTCATCTACAGAGGCTGAAGATGAAACTGAAAGCTTTTATGCAAGTGTTCAAGAAGTTGATGACATAGCAAAACAAGACATGCTGATAACTATAGGTGATTGGAACGCAAAAGTAGGAAATAAAGCAGAGTCAGATGTTCTTGAAAATTTTGGACTAGGGATTAGAAATGAAGCAGGAAATCAGCTCCTGATTTCTGAGAAGCCACCAACTTCTCCATCACAAACACAAGCTTTAAACTGAACAGATGAGTGTATACATGGATGTCACCAGATGCTCAATATAGAAATCAAATAGACTATGTAATTGGAAGCAGGAGATGGAGAAGCCGTATTCTCTCTGCCAGAACAAGACCAGGAGCAGATTGTGGTACTGACCACAAACTGTTACTATCAAACATCAGAGTAAAGCTGAAGAAGAGCACTAAAAGGATCATAGAGCCAAAATCTAATGCAAATAACATTCCTGATGGATTTAAAATCCACATTTAAAAAAAAGAATAGATTTGCACTGTTGAACTTAAGTGACCAAGAACTAGAAGAACTGTGGACTGAAATTAGTCCACATATCAGGGAAGAATGCCAAAAGACAAAGCCAGAAGTATAAAGGAAAGAAAAATCAAGATGGATGACAGAAGAAACACTAAAAATTGTCAAAGACAGGTGCGAGGCAAAAGTAAAAGGTGATACAAGCAGGGTTAGCATCCTGAACACGGCTTTTCCATGACTATCACGTAGAGATAGAAAGAACGATTACAATAGCTAATGTAAGGAGATAGGAAAGGACAACAACAAAAAAGGGAAAACACGAGATCCCTACAAGAAGAGTCAAGAAAATAAAAGGGACTAGGAATGCTGAATGACCAACAAGGAAGCACATTGTGTGACCAGAAGCAAATAAAGGGAAAGTGGAAACAAGATCCTGAAAATCTATACAGAGGGGACAAAAGAGTGACAGACACCTTTGAAGAAGATTCATCTGCGGAAGAACCTGAAGTTCTAGAAAGTGAAGTGAAAGCTGCCCTGAAAGTGTTGGGAAGAAATAAATCACCCAGGGGCAGATGGGATAACAACAGAATTATTTTAAGCTACAGAGACTAAATTGGTCAAGCTCCTAAAAAGAATATGTCAACAAATGTGGAAACAAAACAATGGCCTACAGACTGGAAATATTCAATATACATCCAATTTTCAAGAAAGGAGATGCCAAGGAGTGCAGTAACTATAGGACCATCTCTCTAATTTCCCACTCAAGTAAAGTGATGCTCCAGGTGATGCAACAAGGGCTTCCAACTTATATGGAACAAGAAATGCTGGGTGTTTGAGCTGGATTCAAAAAAGGAAGAAGTACTTGAGATTTCATTGTGGATATTCATTGGCTACTGGAGTGCTCCAAAGAATTTCAGAAGGTTAGTCTATGTTTCATAGACTACAGTAAAGCCTTTGACTGTGTGGATCGAGAAAAACTATGGGTTGCCCTGAAAGAAACTATGTGTGCGTCAGTATTTGATTATCCTCATTTTTAATCCTTCCTGTGGACAGGAAGCCACTGTCAGTACAGAATATGAAGAAACAGAATGGTCTCCTAAAGGTAAAGAAGAGTGATTCATGTGGGAATCGCCTCCTGGTGGTTTCATCAGCAGAAGATTTGGGAATAATGAGTTTCTGTTAACCATTCTGACACATAGTTTTTATGTTTATGATGCCATTACTTTCAACACACT
The DNA here is from genome assembly GCF_001890085.2 of Hipposideros armiger. Lineage (NCBI taxonomy): Eukaryota > Metazoa > Chordata > Mammalia > Chiroptera > Hipposideridae > Hipposideros > Hipposideros armiger. Next base: position 1,514,958 of record NW_017731726.1, read on the forward strand.
CCTTTTCCATTTGAATCCAGTCTCAAAATAATAGGTGAGCAAAATAAGATAGCTCTAGTTCAACAAAGAGTTTTTTTTCTTTGAAGTGTTTAGTGTAAACACTTTAAAACTTTGAAACCACATTCTAGCATACTAACCCAAAACATTCAATTTACTTGGTCATAGAATTCTTAAAGATGTTCTCTGACACAGAAATGTGCTGTAGATTCTCCCCTCCCATGAGGTTGGTTCTCTTTGTGTGTTTTCTGAAGCACATATGGTTAAGAGCCAGTGTGTAGTCTGAATGAAGTGCCCTTATCTTTCCATATCTCAGTTTCTTCCTTTGTAACACAGATGGTAATAGATAATTGTTTAACTAAATACATGCTCTACAGGCATTAAATCTTATAAATCTATCAACAATCTCACGATTGTTATTATCTCCATTTTATAGGTTAGGACGCTGAGAATGGGATAAAAAAATAATAATAACCTGTCCAAGGTAATTGACATAGTAAGTGGCACAGCTGGTCTAGACCCAGGAGGTTGGGCAGACTTAAGCATGATATACCACACAGCCTCTTTGTATTGGGAGGATGAACTAAAACAACACATTGAAAACACCCAGCAATGTGCCTTGACACATTACCAGGGTTCTATAATTGTTTATTCCAATATTTTAAACAATTATGACTTGTTTAATGCCTATTTTCCTGTTATACTGTTAAATTCATGAAGGTAGAGCTATACCCCCCTACTATGTAACACATAGTAGGAACTCAAGGCATAATTGTGGCATGAATGAATGGAAGTTTCAATATCTTGAAATTGTTCTTTTAACATTTTATTTAATTTCCACCTACCACAGGCATTATTGTTATTTTTCTGTAGAAACCATTTGTATTGGTTCAATAGGGCTGTCATAACAAAGGACCACAGACTGGGTGGCTTAAACAACAGAAACTTATTTTCTCACAATTCAAGAGACTTACAAGTCCAAGATTAAGGTGTCAGCCAGCTTAGTTTCTTCTGAGGCCTCTCTCCTGATTTATAGTTGACTATCTTCAGCCTGTGTCTTCATTTGGTCTTCCCTCTGTCCTTGTCTGGGTTCTAATTTTCTCATCTTATAAGGACACCGGTAATAATGGATTAGGGCCCACCCTATTGACCCCATTTTAACGTAATCACCTCTCTAAAGGCCTTATCTCCAAACACAGTCACATTCTAAGGTGCTGGAGGTTAGGGCTTCACCATATGAATTTTGAAGATACACAGTTCAACCCATAATACCATTGTTACATTAACCCCTCATTTTGACCTAGACTGACTTCTAAGTTATATTTCCTAGTGACAGAAATGAACTTTCTTACCAGGTTTGCCTTAACAGGGCTCTCTCAAATTCAGAAACTTAAAAATCTCCCGACTCCTTTAACTTTCATGATGCCTCCTTCAGGGTTGTCTTCTCGTAACCGTTCTCCATCAGCTGTTTGTCTTCCTGTTCATAAGCACTTGTTTTCCAAAGGCCTGTGCTACTGTTCTTTTTTTCCTTTATGTCTACTGGGAAAATGCATATATTTGTGTGCATTGATGGCTCCTGGATTTATATCTTAAACCCCAATCTCTCTCCTAAGCTCTAGACCATTTGTCCAACTGCCCATTAGCTCTTTTCACCCAATATGACCTACCAAACTCATCTGCTTCCTTCCAAAACTATGTTTTAATGCTCTCATACAATAATGGCACTAATTTATCTAAGGTAGAAATGTAATTGTTGATATGGGTTGACTTGTGTTCCCCAAAAACATATGTTGAAGTCCTTAGTACTTGTGAATGTGACCTTATTTGGAAATAGGGTTTTTGTATATAAAATCAAGTTAAGATGAAGTCATTAGGGTGGGCCCTAATCCAATGTGACCAGTTTTCTTATAAGAACAGGCAAGTGCCACATGAGGACAAGAGATACAGGGAGAAGGCTATCACTTCCAGCAGCACCAGAAGCTGGGAGAGAGGCGTGAAACAGTCTTCCCTGGAGACTGGAACAGTCAGCCTTCAAGAGAGCATGCCTCTGCCAGCACCTTGACTTTGGACTTTAGTCTCCAGAAGTGTGAAAGAATAATATCGTATTGTTTTAAACCACCCAGTTTGTGGAATTTTGTTAAAACAGCTCCAGGAAACTGGCACAATACTCAACCTAAAATGCCGTTCTTGTTCTTTTGTTTTCCACATTTAATTAATCACTTTCACCCTATGTCAGTCCTGTGTTTTGTTCTGCAAATTCTCAAAACCATCTCTCTCTTTCCATTTTTATGCCACTACTCTGGTCCGGGCCTTCACTATTTCTTTTTCTGAACATTGCATGTTATTTCTATAATCTTGTCCCATTTTAATCCATCCTCCACACAGCAGTTAAGATAATCTAACTAAAACATTTCTTAAAATCCTGTATTATTCTGTGGCTTATCTTCAAATACATGATAAAGTCCAAGATTTTTGGAATGATTTGTAAGTCCTGTTTCCATGACTGATTGTTGGTTTTCATGGAACCCACTGCCTGCCCTGCAATTTACAAGAACAGCAAATTGCTTGATAGTGCCTACACAAAGACACATCGTTCCATGACTCTTATTGTTGCTCTTGTACCATCTGTCCGGAAATCTCTTTCCTTCTTGAGTCCCTGGGCTAATACCTATTCATCATCCCAGACTTAGCTCAGGAGCCATCATCTCCACAAAGACACCTTGAATTTGCCTACACCTGGCCACATGTGCTCCCACGGCTCTTTATATTGAAGTAGCTGTTGTCTTGGTTTTCCTCCCCAGTGGACTGAAGCAGGAGCTGTCCTCAACCAGCAGAGTGCCTGCTGAGCTGGTGGTGCTCAATGAAGCTGTGCTTACTTGAACTGCCTCCTTACTTACAAATATGCCAGCCATCCACTTTAGAAAAAAAATCCACGGCACCCATGTCCGTCTCATCTTTCAAACAGAATTTACTAAATGGACACGATTCTGAGTGCCCCTCATCTAATTCTGAGAGGAAGATGAGGTTGTAAGAGTTAAATGACTCCTCTAAGGCCAGATGGGTGGTAAACTGGGATTACAAACGCTGCGCGTATCGCACTGTGCCATGCTGACTCTACGTTTTATGATTTTGACCCTTGCAACAAATTATACCCACTGACCAGGCAGGACCCTTCTTGTTCAGCTCCATCCTGGAAAAGGAACCTTGCTGTACACTGTGACCTATACTTTTTATAATCCTCCAGATTAAAGATAATAAATTCACTAATTGTGTTTATATGTCTCTTCTGGGGGATTTTACATACACACTCATGTTGTATGTGCATGAGTGTGTGTGTTGATGGCTCCTAGATTTATATCTAAAATTACAGTCTCACTTCTGAGCTCTAGATCAGTGTGTTCAACTGTCCATTAGCTCTTTTCAACCAGTATAACATATATATGATCTGAAGGATATAATTGAGATTATTACAACAAAGTTAGGATACTGAGTATTTCTAAGTATTTTTATATTTTTCTTCATACTTAGAACATTACTGTTCTACATACTTATAAATGTCTGTTTCAGAGCTCACTATCCACAGACTAACTTTCTCCATATTCACCTCCAGCCTTTCTTATTAAATAAATATTTAATTTACTTAATTAAATATTTCTGTAATTTCCAATTGATTAAGTGGCTCAACTAAATTATTCTAATGGATAAATTCTATATTTTTATGTGTTTATCATAATATCTCATAAGGACAGAAAAAGAACAGAGAGGAAAATATATTATTATGTATAATGTATACAATATCCCAGGAGTATAATTATATTGGCCAAATATAATTAAACTGTTAAATGGAGAGATGAGATATATGGTTTATGTTCCACTAATTTTATGTGTACATTGAGAACACACCACTTTATATGTGTTTCAGTTTTTAAAATGAAGAGTATTATGCATCCTGGGAGCTCTCCTAACCTGGGAGTTTACAGCTCTGCTATCTCTGAGCTGTGCCAGGGGAAACAACCATGCTTTTCTTCTCCTTTATCTTGATAAGAGCCTTGCACATTATCAAAAGAGTCTGACCTCTGGCTAAATGCAGCTACCCTGGAACATCTTAAACTACTCCTCTATAGAGAAAATGGAGGCTCCCTGCTTTGTAAGCCTGAGAAATTCTGATACTTTACTGGACATTTATTTCCATCCTAAACCCCTACTCTGTATCCGTTTGCAAATGGCATATCTGAGGCCAGAAAGAATGCTATAATCTGGTACAAACTCCAGCACAAAGCAGAGATCACCCAACAATAACAGGCCATTGATGACTTCAGTTTTGGCCAACTTCCCCGCCATCTTGAGTAGATGACATTGGGGCAGATGGCAGAGGAGAAGGAGGCAGCAGACCTGGGGACCTGCTGCAAATTGCTCTATAAGTGCTCAAAAAAGCATTGCTAGGAGATAGCAAGCAATCGAATTCATATATGAGACATGTTCTTTTCTCTTGTTGTCTCTATAAAATGCCATCAATTGTCATGCTGTTGGGTTGTCGGGAAAGTCATGACACATTTTTACATTGAAAAACAGAAAAATATGTCACGCCTTTCCTGATGACCCAATAGTATTTACAAGTGAAGAGAACTCCTTCACATGTCTCCTAAACATGGAAGAAAATTAATATTAACTCATGTAGTAAACCCACACTAAGTATTAATTGAATTTCTACCACTCGTGATTTTATATAATTCTGACATAGTTCTTCGAAAAACATTTGATTTAACATGTTCTTCAAAATGGTGTTTCTTTGAACCATAAAAACAAATTACTTTGCATTGGATGCAATTTTTTTGTGGGTTTTTTTTTTAAATGATGTGTTCACAAACTTGGGTTTTTTTTTGTTACTATTTATGTAGCACAAAATTTTAATAGGGCAGGATTATTAGTAAATATATAATAATTAACTAACTACTTTCATGGACTATTTGAATAATAGGAAGGCAGTGCACTTTGTTAATGAATATCACTTGTTTTAGTGATTTATAGTAAGATTTCTAATAAGTTATAAAATGATTAATGGTATCATAGTACATTAGCCAATTAAAGTCATTGAAAACAGAATTATGCAGACAAAGAATGTGAAAATAAAAGGTGGGTGTTATGGAAGATTTTCAGGTTTCCACATTCAGAGGAAGGCTAAGTGGGGATTAATTTGATATGAGCATCATTAAGATGGAGAAAGTGGAGAGGAAGTGGGGCATAGGAGCTTCACTGTGGCTTGTAGCGTTCAAGAAAGCAGAGCGTTAGGATTAGCATGTCAAGTCTGTCTGAAGTCTAAGGAAGGGCTTCTGGGTGTCAATCAGTCAAGCTGCAATTACCCAAAATAGAGATGTCACAGACCAGTTCTTAAGAATAACCATGTTGGAAGGCATTTAAAAATGTTTTAAAGTAAGGGAAAGGAGTAAAAGAACTTACTCTTTTCTTTTGTTTTTCTTTCTATATATATATATTTTTTTTTAGCTGAGCTTATGCCTGGATGCAGAAGTAGGGACTGGGGAGAAGTCACTTGCAATTGCTCTTAGCAAGGCCAAATAGCCCTCCATGAAGAAAAACAGATAATCTTGGAGAAGCCTGCTCTGTTGCTTCTCCACATGACCCAATGTGCTGCCCAGTACAGGCTGGCTGATGGAACCTCTCAGCCCTGCCAGGCTGGCTGTCCAGCCTGTCTTGGATGTTTATATAATTGGCATCCTCATGAAAGCAGAGAACACACAAACCTGCCACCTCAAGGATGTTACCCCATGTGAAACGGTAATCAAGTTACCCTGGGCACAGGCTCTGCTGTGCAAGTGGTAGTGCCTTATGCTGGAAGATGCAGGCAAAGCCACCAGAGGGGTGAGAGGGGGCTCACCAAAGCTCCACAGAAAGTCTCCTTTCCATTTGATTTTTAACCACATGAAAATCTGCTTTATTTAAAAATATAAGGAGGAAAGATAGAGAGCATTTGGAAGAGCATGCCAATTTATCACTCATTAAAAATGGAATGTACGAAAATCTCCATTTCATTGTGCAGGATCCATTTAAAATATAACATTGGCCCTAATGTCTAATTTTTCATTTGAGACTCTGAATACCGGAACCCATACTTGGTTCATACTACTGGAAAATTCAAGACTTTTCAGCAGTATGCTTCTTTATTTCTATTGCTGTCCATTTCTCACATAATTTGTATAGCAATGTAATACTGGGTTGTTGGAAAAGTCATGACGCATTTTTGCAATGAAAAGTATAGAAAAAATACATCATGACTTTTCCAACAACCCAATAATTCAAATAATATAATAAAAGGGATAATAATAATAGAATAAGCTCACGTGGTACAAGATAATAATATTATATCATCTATAACTCTCATTCTTTGTCATTTTACAAACAGACTAGTTACAAAGGCATATTTCTGTCTGGCTCTGCTACATGTTACATAAGCAAATCAGGCAGGAACATTTTACAAATATTCTTAATCATGGTATCGTTGTTTATTTATTTTGAGAATAAATAACTTTTAAAAGTGATTTGTTAGTTTTCCCATGAATATTTTAATGAATTATACTCTAATCATTTTATTCATTGCTACATTTTAAATACCTATACAGTCAATTTTCCCTTGACATTAAAAAAAGTATGCATTTCTAATAACATAATTTTTAGACAAAGGATTTCAAGAAAAAAGATGCAGAATGAGAGACTCTTTCATTGGGTAGGTGTTTTGAAGCAAAAGTAGCTTCTGAAATGAAGACTATGATTCTATAGTTACATTTCAATAATAAAATATATTTTTAAGTATAAGGGGACAGAATTTTTTGCTCACTTCATTATTTTATATTTATAATGGGAATAAACAGCACGTTGTATGTGTGCTATTTTAAGCTCTCCCTTTACTCCCCTATTTTCTCTCTCTTTATGTGGCCTGTGTGGTAAATATAGCTGTTCAGGCACTAAATCCAATTTAGCCAGTATCAATTGTTGTTTAGCTCTTCCTGTCTAAGACCCGCTTAGGTAACATGCAGCAGAGCCCAACAGAAATATGCCTTCATAACTTTGGAAGCAAACCATTTATGGGTGTTTTTGTCCGTTTTCTATGCCCCCAAAATTTTGACTTCAATTGTGTGTTGGGGATGTTTTCCACTCAGATATCTATTTCAATACCCAGAAAGGGTCCTTTAATTCAAGATTTTATGAAGGTTAAATAGATTGAGAATTAGTGAGCTCACTCTATGGAATGTGAATGTTGTGCCTTTATACCTTCTTCGAAATGGTTAGTTGTTTTTGGATATAGCAAGCTACAAATGCTTCTTGTTTTAACTTGTCATCTTTTTTTCATTAGCAAAAGATGATACCACTAGCTATAGATAACTATGAAACCCTCTTGCATGGTCTTTTAGTTGTGTCCTGCCTTTGTCATTGTGTCTGACTTTTCCCTATGCCTGTATTTCCACGTTTCTTCATGGTCTATGCAATCTTCCTGATGTGAGGTTTCAAAATACATATAACGTGGAGAGGAATCTGTCTACATTGACACTTGCTCAAAATTCAGAATTAAAGCAGATCCCTTTTCAACTTAGCAATTATAGTTGTTTTAATGACAATTCTTAAATGCATAGAAACAAAAAGCTTCCCTTTGAACTTAAAATGCTCTCCAAAAAGGAAGTACTATACCAGAGCAGAGAAGAATGTGCGTTCTGCAGCTTGTCAGCCTAGGTTCAAAGTCTTGCTTGGAGACCAACTATCTGTGTGGTCTTAGGCAAGTTACTTAACTTCTGTGAGTCTCAGTTCCTTCATCTATACGGATGGGGATACGATAGCACCTACGGCATGGAATTATTTGGGAGGTAATATGAATTGCAGCGTGTAAAGTATCTAGAAAAATAACTGAAAAAAGAGTAAGTGCTCAAAAAATGTAGGCTTTTTTTATTGCCTGTGTTATTAGTTTTCCAGGAGCTATGCGCAGTCTTTTTGCATGGGGCTTTAGCTCTCTGTCTCCCTGTGTACCCTGCACTCAGCCCAAGCAAGTGTCTTCATCATCTCAGCCTAGATCCCTGATGAAATGAGAAACAGTATTAAAATAATGCAATTTCCTAAATGTTAAGAACACATCTAGCAATGTGAGCTTATCAAGTTGGCAGGTATTGGGAAGAACATTCCCTTTGTGGCCTTCTTCCAGGGGTTGGATAAGACCGTTTGTGATTAGGACGATGCATACAATTGAGGTCTGTTGCTTAGGCTAGGTGAAATAGCTTAGCATCTCAGAGATAGAAGGAATCTGTAAGATTGCATCATTGCCCCCTGTCCTCCCATATTTGAGATCTCTAGTCCTCTCTATAATGTCAAAGATGATATCTAGATATTAAGATGACTATACTCTGGGGGAGTCATGCCATGATCAGATAGCGTTACTGATTAGCTCCATTGTTCCCCTTAGTTTGAGCTCTCCATTTGTTTATCCTCTAATGTCGATGCCAGGCACCATGGTAGGAATAATAGGGCATGCCCTTACCCACCTAATTACTTTGGCTTTATTGCCAAGTGCTTACGTAAATGGTGACTGCAAAGGAGGAAATGGCCGTGATTTGTAATACTGACGTACATATCTCTTCATTCTTCCCAGACTTTATTTGTAAATGTTTAAATGTAGATCATAGTGCTTGGTCAAACTTGCTTACTGTAAGTGCCCTAACTTTCATAGTTGTCCAGACACACTCACTTCCTTACACCCAGCCATTTCAAACACTGTTAGGAAATAAAACTAGATAGATTAAAATTGCTTAAAAATGTTAGACTACTTTCACATGAGCAGAAACACCAAAACTTTGCTGCTGCCAGGGATGCTGTCTGCAGTCATCAGTTAGGCAGAAAATTTAAAAGGTTTTTGAAAGATATCTATTAGTTTCAGCTCTCTTTCCCTTTTACCTCGATGCCATCTCTTATGGATCCGGGTAGCTCTTTTAAAAGCACAAATCAGTTTGGGTACTCAAAATCACACACACACACACACACACACACACACACACACACTTAACAGCTCTCTCTTTAAGGAAAATATATTTTTGCACAGCTCAAAACATTTTTTTATAGTCAGATCTTACAGAAGGGCTACCAATAAGACCAAAATGTAGTTAGTTGGTTGATAGGAATGCTAAGAAGTGAAGAGGTGAAAAATATGAGGCAGCAACTTCTTACGTGGAATCCCTCCACATAAAAGCAATATTTTTCTAGTCTGAGTAATGCAACTTCAAGTATGCACAGTTATTTAGAGCACAGAATAAAAAAAAATAATGCACTGATTGTATGAACCATTAAGAAAGCCACAATCTAGAAGGCTTTACCCCCCAATAAATTATACCTATGTAATGTTTAAAAATCATTAATGTTGTGGATGACATAACAGACAAAAATGTAAAAATAACTGAGGAAACATGAAGGTTTTTATTTACAGATTTTTGTGTCATGGGGAAAGTCTTAAATCTCATATTCATTCTTCTAATCCCCTCTTTACCCTATCCTTGGAAAATATTTTTATAAAAACCATTTTGCCAATTTTCCATTTCAAAATACATGCTACTTAGCTTTCATTTGATAAATTGCAAACCCTTGAGCCTAGAACCACCCACAGCTATCACCGGTTTTTCAGAACCTAAGGTACCCTCTCAGTGGTTCATTTTCTCTATTGCATAGCCTGGCTGACTGTTTTTCTCTCTTATTTCTTTTTATCTAGCTTTCTGTGGTTCCCTTCCATTTTTTCTCATCATGTCGTCTTTGTATTCCTCACAATACCTACCAGGCAAGCAATAAATATTTATTACTTGAAGTTTGTAATTTTCCTACTTGATTATACTGTTCCTTACATATTGAAGGGCAGAGAGAGAGAGAGAGAGAGAGAGAGAGAGAGAGAGAGAGAGAGAGAGAGATGCATGAACGTATGGAGTAAATGCAATAATGTCAATATATTCACACAAAAGCAACTTAAAGTCTTTTTCACCCCAAAGGCAACCAAAGATTAAGTTGCTGACATTCTGCACTTCTATACACATGCATAGATACAGATATGCTTTTGAAATTCAAGGGCATATGGAGATGAAGGAGAAAAAAATAAAGTCTTCCTAAATTTTGTGAGCAGAGTGTATTTTTTCTTCTTGTATAAAATCTAGAGTTTCTAGTTTATTAGATTGAACCATATGAAATTGCCATTTATGTAGATCAAAATGGTTGAATATCAGGAATTTCTGCTGGCTCAACCTAGTAAAATTAGCATACTCATGAAATAATCATTTTAATTCAAAAGTGTTTCTATCCGTGAACATAGAAGACTGCATGCATCTCCACAAGTTAACTGCAGGCAGTTAGCAGCAACTAACACATTATTTCACCATAACTCTAATTATCTCCCTTCTCAAGGGCAAAATCACGAGGAAGGACTTCTCTGTAATGTGTCGAATCTTCCATCACAGAATGAATGGAACAGTGGTTGGTTGGTTGGTTTTTCCTCTTTCTTTCTCCTTGCATATACTTGATGCTTAGTCTGGAATCTGAGGTAAGAGAAATAGTTTTGCTGAGGCAGCAACGGGAAGATAAGTGAACCTGAAACACCCCTACCTGGCAAATGAGCTTTCTTGAGCCCAGGGAGACTTTAATTAATGTTAATAGGAAACCTCCTTCAAAACCCAATTAAGCACTTAAATGTGTTCTTAATGATCTCTGCTCCCAGAGTCAGGGTGTAGAGAGGGGAATTGATTTAACACCAGGAATAAAAATATAAATGTTCTTGGGTCCATCCAGTCCGCCTCTTTTTCTGTGGACGCTTTGCTTTCTCTTGGTAAACAAGCTTTCCTCCAGCTTTCTCACGCGCTCGGAGTCTCCAGCGGACTCCTTGCCCTGCTCTCTTGAACTAAGCTATGAAAAGGTTAGCAGCTAAGCCAAAGGCATCCCCGGATGCATAAGAACTGTTATATAAATCACTTTTAAAATACAAACAGATTTTGAGTACCTAATTATGCTGCAGGTGCTGCGCGTCCCCCAGCATGAGAAATGATCCTGACGCTCTCTCTATTACCACAGGGCTGACATAATGAAAATTCCCTGTCCTCAGAGAGAGGAAGCCTTTCTCCAGCTGCCTGAGTCCCATCGTCATGATTGGTATTGATTTTAGATTAGCATGTATTTCCCATGACATAGTTCCTTATGAAAAAATTTTAAATGAAATCCAAACTGAATAGGCTCACCGAAGTTTACTATTACTTCAACATAGTGGATCATGGGTGTCTAAAATAAGGAGTACATTTTATCTGCGTGATCTCCGGTTCAAATAGTATTAACCTGGGAGTGAAAGGCAAAACAATAATAGAAAATACTATAAAGCATACGCATGACATAGCTTTTATGATGCTGGAGGGCCTGAACCATAGAAGATCATTTCTTGGAAGAGAGCCTTCATAATTGAAATGGAGAGTTTTTTCATGCCCACAAGCAGAAGCATCCTCAACCAAGTGTCTCCAAAACCCTCCAACTTGTATATTGCTCTCAGTGTTTAATGTTGTTCAAAAGAATAATATGAACAACTCAAAAGGGCTAGACTCTTTTGGGCATCCAATTGTATTCGAGATAAATGATACAACAGAGCACACTGAATGGTGTATGTCATAATTTCGCCACCACCACCACCACCCCCACCACCCCACCACCCCCACCCCAAGCAGAGGCATACATTTAACTTCTAGGCCTCTTTTTCCTGTGATGATGGGATTGCCTTTTCTTGCCTGTTTCTCTTATTTCCCTACTTTCGTCACACTGAGTTGTTCCTACCCTTCCGCATCTTTGAGGTGCAGGATCTTCTAAGATCATAAAAGAAATGTTTGATGGACTGGTTTCACTGACTTAGACTGTCATCTTGGCAATAAGGAGACCGTTTCAGTAAAATAATAGGAGCTATGTTTATAATGCCATACTGCCTCATTATTTTTTGTTACATATTTCTCAAACAGGCTATACAGTAGTCCCCCGTTATCCATGGGGGGGTATGTTCCAAGACCTCCAGTGGATGCCTACAACCACAGATAATACCAAACCCTACATATATGTACTATGTTTTTCCTAGACATTCATACCCATGGTACAGTTTAATTTATAAGTGATGCACAGTAAGAGATTAATAACAATAACTAATAATAAAACATAACAATTATAATAGTATACTGTAGTAAAAGTTATGTGAATGTGGCATTATTAAGTAAAATAAGGGTTCCTTGAACACGAGCACTCTAATATTGTGATAGTCGATCTGATAACTGAGATGGCTACGCAGTGACTAACGGAAAGTGAGCATGTACAGTGTGGACATGCTGGAAAACGGAAGATTCACACCCAGGGTGGCACGGAGTGGGTTGGTATAAGATTTAAATTTATGAATTGTTTATTTCTGATATTTTTCATTTAATTTTTTCAGACCTTGGTTGACCACGGTTAACCAAAACCAAGGAAAGAGAAACCAAGGATAAGGGAGGACCACCATAATAGATTATAGTTGCCATTAACCTTCTTTGAGATTAACCTTCATTGATATCACTGTTTATCTAAATGAACCAAGATATACACATTGATCAAAACTGGCACCACTCCTTTTACCAATGTATCTGACATATGCTCTTCACATAATAAATGCTTAGTAAATTTTGGAAGAATGGGTAAGCTCATAAAAAAGGCAATTAATTAGTTCTACCAGTATGTGTTACACACAGAGAGCTCATATTTTGAAATAAGGGTTTTTGCCAACACATACCATTAGCAAAGTCTTATTAAGATTTAATTATATTTTATTTTTCCTCACATATATATGGTCATTTTATCCTTCCTAAAATCTAAGAGGTTGGTATTACCAACTAAAGCAAAAATAAATAAGCAAAGTGCAAATAAATGTACTTCTTCAACACATTACCAGTAATAAACAGCTTCCCAAGAATCTTTCTCACTCGAAGGACTCTTTATCTGTCCATTTATGTATTCTTTTCCATTTCATTATCAATCTCATCATGTAAAACCGGCATGTATCAGGGGGTTTGACTGTTTTTACCATAGTTACTTTCTTGTCTATCAAGACATGAACATCACCAGTACTACGCAATCTTGAATCACATAATGGAGATTTTCAGAAAAGCAGTTTGCTAGAATTTTAACTTAAAGTAATTACCGAGGCGATTTGATGAGACAGTTTGAATTCATTCGTAATCACTGTTTAGATGTTTCAAAGCCCTCTACACACATGGTGTTTACCCAGCATTTCCCTTAGAAAGAGTGATACACACCTTGTGTCTTGAACATCTTTAGCAGCTTGCAATAACCAAACCGATTCAACAACTCTCTGTAGATCAAGGCCCCGTACTAGACATGGAAGGATCTGTAGAAGTATCAACATGTTCTCCTAATAAAGTCTAGTGGGTGAAAGCGGCCTCAACACTACCATGTTCAAAGGAGCAGTTAAGGCAACCTAAAAGCAGATGATATTACGAGATTCCCACCCAGTCCAAACTGCAGGATTCAGAGCACCTGTAATTCTTGCCTGAGGGTAACTAATTTTTCTACCAAAAAAACCTTGGGAAAAAATTTTACACTCAAGGGGAAGCCTTTGTAGAAGTATACAATATTTATGTTTTGTCAAGTGTAATATATGTAGAGAGGGATTGGAGCTTTGAGGATCTTATGTTTTGTTGCTTACTCACTGCATTCCACTGTGAATGAGAACCCTTTTGAATGGCCTTGTACATGTGTACTATGTGAAGAAGCAGGTAATTGGGTAATTTTTCACTGTAAAAGAAGCAATTTCCATTTAAATGTTTACACATTCCAATGACATGCAATGAACTTTTTTTTTTTTGTACCCTTGTAATAGAAAATGTAAAAGGCATTTTCTGGTCGAAGCTGATTTTAAATAATGGAGAGCATTCATTTTAAATTCTAAGGAACACAACCAAACTGTATTTTTGCCGGATATTCTGATCTCTTTCCTTAGTGTATGAATAGCCCCCTTTCTGGTCTCTCTCACCCAGGCTTTCCCCTCCAGCCAGTGCTCCGGATGCTGGGACTTCCGCAGCGGCTTGTGTTTAAACGCAGACACTCACTGTGGTCAGTCACTTTCCTTTCAGCTCACTGACCTTCAAGGAAACAACCTCTATGGAGGGTACTGAATTATCTAAAGACTACTGGAGTCACAGTTCTACCCTCAGGAAAATAAAACCTGTAAGGAATGTTCATAAATGTAGAAAGCAGCAAGGTGTTGCTATTTTTAAATTGTAAGGCATAGCTCCATTCTAGTGCAAGGGGAACAGGCAGAGAGAGGTGTTTTCTCCTTGATAGCACAATGGGATTTGAGCAACTGTAAAGAAAAGGTGTGTGTGTGTGTGTGTGTGTGTGTGTGTGTGTGTGTGTGTGTGTGTGTGTGTGTGTGTAGTGAGAGTATGGAGAAAATGGTGGTTCTTTGATTTGTGTTTTCAGTCACCCTATGCAATGAGATTAAATAAGTACTTTATTTGGACTTCAGAATAGGTATTTTAAAATCTATGCCATTTATATACTTGATTGCACAGGTTGGTGAGTATTTAAGTTTAAATGTTGCCTAAATCTTACCATGTTGATATGAAATTGCTGCCTTTATAGCATTTATGTTTTATTTCCATTTGTTCTTTATGCTGTTGCTCTTTTCCACTGAGGAATCATATAGAATATCAATTTATTACTAATGGAGTCTCTGTACTTTACATAGTGATAAACTTCTAATAACTAATGTCTTGTTTGGTTTTTAAACCAAAACTAAATTTGGGATTTGTATATTAAAACACATTTTTCATTATCAGTACTAAGCCACAAAACTACCATTGCTATTCATTTCAATAATCTTCAAACCTTGCTATTTGAAATTGAATTAAAAAAATTTATGAAGGTTCTTATTTCAGGGACTGGCAGTCAGCACAGCAGAACACAATATATGGAAGCAAATTGTCAGCTTTAAATTTTAAGGCATCGCCATGGACACAAACTTTATGAGCTTTTTACTAATCAGCATTGCTTTGGACTGCAATAGATCTCTACTATTCAAAAATCGAAGTTTCATTTGTACATGCAAAGATTTATGTTTTATTGATGCATATTAAACATGCATTCTCAGCCTAGAAATTCTTAAAATTAAATATCTGTATATTCTGATAAATTTTATATAAGCATTACTCTTAATTTGATGAAAGCGCATTTCAGTCCAGTTATGCACTTCCTGTCAGGCTTTATACTGTGAATGTAAAACTAGATACTGCCCTCTTCATTCTGAACAATGTATCAAAAGCTACTGTCTGCTCTGACAGTACACCTTCTGCTGTTACCAACAATTTTATTACTGAATACGAATTCCATTAATTATAGTATTAAATAATAGTGGATATGGATATGGTATTACCTTAAACAAAGCATTATTTTATATTACAGACATATTTCTGATGGCATGCTAACCTTGGGGTAAGAGAACACATATGGGCTAAGAATGACATGCCTGCCCACAAACCACTGTACCGTATCTGTTTCTGCAGGAGTGGGAACAAAATGTCTGCTTGTCCTAGAGTTTTATGCTCCTAAGCACATTTGCAGGGGGGAGGGGGGGGCTTGAAAGGGACAAATAGTTATGTTTTTAATTCTGTGAAGTATGATACTTCTTTTCTATGAGATATATACAACACACCTAAAGAAGGGGAAATATATTTTACTTATGTCCCATCATCTATTATACTAATAGATAAATGCATTATATTTTTACTGTGGAATACAAGGAACATGGAATACAAGGAACACCCAATTAAAAAGTTTCTTAGGAAATGTTTTACAGAGGAATTCAAAAGTCTTATCTTTCAAATCGACTGTCTCAATTTGAATTATGAAGCCATAGTGCATGAGTGACTCTATTTCATTTTACCTGAAACATCTTATTTTTATCATGTGAAAACATGTGTTATCTGAATTTTTAGACAACAATATGATCTAAAATATTAAAAGAACACATTTTGCTTAATCTTGTTGTTTATTGAAAAGCATAGAAAAAATCAGGAAGAAAAACGTTTCCCTCTTCTATTATCCCCGGGATTTGGTGAAACATTTAAGGAGTTATTAACTATGCATCTTGATTGAATGCAACAAATGATTTAATTTTCTTAAGTTTTACAAGATGCCCATAAATTTAGTATCAGCAGTCACATATTAAATCTTACGTGCTAAGTCTGCTAAGTCACACCAACCAGAAAAAAGAAATAGTAGCGTTCACTTCTATCGTTGTTACTAAAAGTCAGCACCCTTATGGCTTCTCCAAAACTGTACTTCTTAGCCCAGCTTCTACTGCTTGCCTTTAACAAAGTCCATCAGAGGAAATGGATGCCCTTAGTTTCTAGATTTTAAAATAATAATAATAATAATAATAATAATAATAATAATAATAATAATAATAATAATAAAGGCTGCTCAAGAAAATAAATCTGACTAAAAAAAACAGGAGGAAATTGCATAGGCCTGCTCACTGGCTATGACCATTTAGATTCTCCGGCAGCTAATGTATACACACACTCAAGCATTCATTCAAAAAAATAATAACTGAGTCCTGCCAGAAGCCAGGTCCTCCCACTGGTGGAGTGTTAATTGGTGAGTAAAGACAGGCCATGTTTTTGCCCTCATTACGATTTTTGGTTTTGTCTAGTTGGTTAAATAAACTTCATTAAAATTTCTGGCACAATTCAAGCAAGTGCTCAGTTTTAAATGTCTGTACAACACAATCTCAGAATTTATACAATTTTTTTCCACTACTTTTAAAGTTTGCAATTTCTTTTTAACTTTCTAGGCTTCTCATAAGTGGGGTGTGGACACCCAAGGTATATGCGATATGATCCATTGGAGTGTGACAAGAAAATATTAAAACTCATTTACATTTATTATTTATCCTACTCTTTGCAATTACTAATGTTTTATAATGTATACATGATACAATAGTTCATATGTATACTTTATAAATAAGTATTATGTAAGGGAAATATGCTAAGACTTTAAATGGATAGAGTGAACCTTATTTAGCAAATACTATTTACAAGATTTACAATTTAGTGTCAGTTCTGTAAAATTTAATAGTTGAATAAATGTTCACCTGAGGGTAAAAAAAAAGTAGCCAGACTGAGAGGTGGGAAGGAGAGAAGAGAGGAGAGGAGAGGAGGGGAGGGGAGGGAAGGGGAGAGGAGGGAAGGGGAGAGGAGAGGAGGGGAGGGGAGGGGAGAGGAGTGGAGGGGAGGGGAGGAAAGGGGAGAGGAGGATTTAAGACCCAGACTAGAAAAAGAAGCTTCCTAATTGGTGGCCATGGGTTCCAGTGTTAGGCAATTTTTTTCAGATATAATTCTGGCTCTTCTCTCATTAACAATAGTATTACTCATGTCACCAATGCTTGGAGTTTCCAACACATGTTATGATCACCAACATCGTGATCCTTTGCTGTATTTAAAATCTTTCACTATAGAGCAAAATGCATAGTAGTTGTTGAAATAATCTTATTGAGATATGAAACAAACTATGAAGTGTTGAAAATGTTTGAATCTCCGAAGCTTACCCCCCCAAAAGAGATGTTTCTCACAGCCCAGGAACAGCTCTACACAAGCTATCAAAGTTAGTATTTGTTTACCCTTCACTGTCTGTGGTGTACAAATAAAACACATTTTGATGTGGTTGGGGATGCAGGGTAAAATGACCTGAATTGGCCTGGCTCTGCTATGTTCTGCTCTGGGACCTCAGCCAAATCGCTAAAATTCTCTGCATCTTAGTTTTCACCTTTGTAACACTGGAATAATCACACTTAGCTCAAGTGGATAATGCATTGAAAATGCCTAGCGAATAACTGAGTATCCACTTCCTTCCTCCCTCCCTGTATTCCTCTCGCCCTTGGTCCCCTCTTTTTTGCTTTCCTGTATCATGGGCACACTCATCTCCACTCCACTCCTCTCTTTGACATGCCATGTCACTCTCTCTCCTGGACTGTTTCATTCTCTCCTCCAGAAACCCCCTCCACCCTCGGTCATCATTGATTTCTGCTTTCTCCAAACCAAAGCACCCTGATAGTAATACACCTCTTAGCACACCTCACCCCATCTCTAAATTGGCAATACTATGTTTGATAGCCAGGTAAAATGTCTTATAATGAAATTTTTAACCTGTCCTCCATTCCTGCTTCCAAGAGTACTGATGTACTGTCTGGCCCATAGCTGGCTCTTAGTAAATAATTTTTTGATTAACAGATGGAATGAATGATATCTTTGATGCCAAAATTCATAAGAATCAATTAGCTTCTTCTATAATATTTCATGGTAACAGGCTACAGCTCTGTATTCTAACTAGAATTTTGAAGTTTTCACTCTGTGAATTTTTAAAGCTGTATAGCCTAATAGGACTACTGGCATTTTTCTGACAGTCAATACAGACCATGTTTCAAGGGCCATGTGATGTGTTCTGCTGCCTACCCAAGATGCTGGATTGCTCATGGTCTACCAAAGGCGCTGTCACATCTTCCTGTCCCTGCTCCTTACAAGCAGGACACATTATGATAAAGAAGAAAACCGTAACATCAGCCACTAGTTGTTGAGCATGTGCTCTATAATGACAAAATCAGGAGCGCTCACATCTCTAGGAAAAATAAAGATTGCAAAGAGCCTACTTAACCAAGGGGCAGCAGCGCCTTCTTTGAGCAAGGATAGATTCTTACTGTTTTAACTGAAAATTCTTGTGCATCAGATATTGGCAAAGAAGGGTTGCAGTCATCCATTGTTAGTACAGAAATAACCTGACAATATTGCAAAGAAGTAGAAAATTTAAATATAGACCTAATGCATTATGTATTCTAGTTCTATAAGGTACATGGCTATGTAAAATTATCGGATTGTTAGATAACTAATTATACTGTATTATTTCAAATTTTCCACATTTTACTTTGGGTTCTATGCCAAAGCTACAAATTAACTCTCTGTAGACCTTTCTGTGTGTGTGTGTGTGTGTGTGTGTGTGTGTGTGTGTGTGTGTGTGTGTGTTTCTACGAGTGAGGCAGTTACGGTAAGTCCCATTCTATTTAGTTTTGTGAAAAATGAATGCATCTGCATTTTTAGTGAATTTACTGATTATTTATTATAATTCTACTGAATGTACTGGTATTTTCTAAATATATTCTAGATTCTGGATTATAACACTCAATCATTTATTAATCATCAAGTGCTCCATGAATTCCTCTATGAGCCCTACAAAATACGGAAAGTCTCATCTATCCACTCCTCTCCTTTTCTCGATGAATATACCATCCCTTTTAAGCTTAGGACTAGTTTCATATTTCTTATCTACAGACTCACTTTCACTTCTCTTTCTTCACTAATTTCCCACTTTTTAAATCCTTTTCAACATTCTCAGCTTGCTTAAGGTATGGAGCTTAAAACGGAATTTATATTGAAGTGTTTACTCACTGACTTTCTAAAGCTATACATGCTAATGAGATCACTGACTCTTTTATAGTATTCACACAGACCAGGTTTAAATAGTGTGTTTAGGGAACCATGTGCTCTGTAATACTGCTGCGTTCCTGAGATGTGGGTTGGCTGATTCCCTCCATAAGGATCTTTCTTTGACTCCTGCCCCTTCCCACTTTAGAAAAAGCTGTTGAGAAACAGCAGTTATGTGCACGCGTGGCCGATGCTCAGGAGTCTTCAGGCAAACATCTCGATTCCTCTTCAGCGCTCACAAGCAGAGTTCCTGCCACTGTGTCATGAACACGATAATCCAGTGAAGGCAGCTCATGAAACAGATCTGTCTTTACACCAAAGGAAATGGTTATTTTACTAACTGTGAGCTTAATTCACTGTTATCTTAATGATATTGTTAATTTATTTCTGGATATATAATAGAACTTTTTTGGAAAGGCACGAGTTACTGTAATCTGTCTGCCAGACACCTTTTGTCATAATCTCAGCCCAGGAAGCTTGTCCATTTCAAATAACAAGTTCAGAATAAATCCTGCCCTCTGAGGCTCTATAGGCCTTTCATACACCCTGCCTCCTCTGTGTGTGGGAAGTTTTCTTTGCTTGCAACCCAGCCCCATATTGTGCGTCAGGACCTAAACCATGGCATCTGTTTGGAAAGAGAGGTTCCGTTCGTGAAGTGGGCTTTTAAATTTTCTTTTTAACATTTTTTTGAAGTGGGCTTTTACATTTACATTTCTTTAGGATGTATTTGGCCTCTGATAAAAGTTAGCTGATCATTCCGAAACGGATCCATACAATTTAAGATCTTGGAGACTCATCAAGGTTCACGGTTTGAGTCTCTGCTTGGTGCAGGGTCAGAGCCAGGTGGACTGCCTCCCACTGACCAAATCACCAGACGGTGCTTTGCAAACCTGAAGGCCATGGTACAAATTTCCAGTGAGAGGTCATGGAAGCTAAATTGCTCCCAGGGCACTGGAAATACAAAAGTACGTGAGGCTCCTTTGCAGGGGCCTGGAAGGGGAGGCAGCGGAGGAAAGAGTGTCACACTTACTATAAGTCCACAGGGAGAGTCCACTTCAGAGTCTTGAGAGCGGCTCATGTCAGGAAGGCTTGGAGATGAGGTACAAAGGATGGGCAGGAAGCAACAGGCTAAGGGATTTGTAAAGGACCTGGAAAGAAGAGTGTAGGTGTGGGGCCATGGAGAGCGTGGCGCGTTTAGTGACCACATCACTCTGCGTGGCCACAGGGCACAGTGTACGGATAGTGGTGGAGGAGTGAGGCTGGAGTGCTGAGCAGGGCAAGGTTGCAAAGCTCTGAGTTCACTAAGGAGCTTGAATTTTTCCCTGAGTGCTGTAGAGAGTCCCCGAGTGATTTAAGTGGAGTAGTGAAAGAACCGAGTTAATTTTACAAATGTTACTCTAACTGCAGTGTAAAGGACAACGTGGAGAAGGAGTTAGTGACTGAGGCACCAAGACAGGTCCATGGGTACCTTCATGCAGCCATCTAGGTGAGCTATGAGCTACGGTAATGATGATAGTGTCGATAGAAATCAAGAGATTTAAACAGGTGTGAGAGATATTTAGGAGGTAAGGTCATATGACTCGATGATTAAATAGTTATGGGAGAGAGCGGAAGGAGGTATCGAGGATGACGCCCAGGTTTCTTCCGTCTTACTTTTTCCTGAAGCGAAGATGATGATTTCCACTCTGGACATGTAAAGATTGAGATGTTAAAGTGTTGAGACAGAGGGGTTGGGGGAGGAGAGGGAAAAAGGAGATATGCATTGGAAATAAAGATTTAGGCTTCACTATTTCAAAGATGGTAATTGAATCATGACAGCAGACGATTGCCTAAAAAGAGTGTGTAGGAAGAAAGTTTAGAACAATGACCTGAGGGATAGCAATATTTTGGGGAGTGGCAAAAGAAACAGACAAATGACAATAACAAAAGAACAACAGATGAAGACTGAGAAGGGATGTCCAAAGGGTAATAGGAAAACCAGGATAAAATGGCGGCCCATAATCAAGGGTGCCAGCAATTGAAGAAGGAGTTTCAGCAATAGCGTTCAATGTTGCCAGGGGGTCAAATAAGAAACTATTTTAGCAGCTGGGTTTATCATCAGAGAGGCCGAGTTGCTTAGAACAGTTCGGGCTGACTCAAATCATACTAAGATGAGGAGGGAAAGGAAGATGTAACAAGGAAGGCGTTGAGCACCCGCAAAGCAAGGAACTAAGCTGGCTTTGTAGCTCTTGGTTAGTGCTAGAGACACACTGACAAATTCTTCTCTGGTTTTCCTTTTTTCCAAGCCCCACACAAATCATCTTTGGATGGGACCATTCTCTCAAGAAAGCTCAGTAGATGTGATGTGTGTTTCGTCATCTTTACCATCATGCACCTGTGGACCCCCATGATACCACATCTGACTAGCAGGTGGGCCTGGGCTGGCCCCACCGTTTTCAGACCAATTATCTCTCCTGTGAGGATTGAGCCTGGGGCTCTGGCATAGTATTGAGAATGATTTGGGTGGACTTGGAAATGTAGGGCAGCTTCAGGAAGCCAGAGGAGTTCTGAAGTTCAGGGTATTAGACCAAGTGTTATAACAGGATCCCAAAAGTGGGTCACCAACAGAAAATAGGAAGACATTTGCATTTTATTCAGGAAACAGAGCCAAGACATAGTCCTGGAGGACAAGGTGTGCTGACATTGTAAGTCTGGTAGATCAAGGCGCCTGGTCCTCAGTATACTGTTCATCTCTTAATATTTTTCCACAGGTGAGTTGGCTCATGCTTAGCAGGTTTGTTTTTTTCTTGTTTTCTTCTTAGAATACATCACTAGTTCCAATTTCTAGGTGCAATGTGCTTTAAACAGACACTGACACTGCTATAAAAGAAAGAAGACATCCCGATATATGAATGTGAAAATTCATTTTGACTTTCACCTCCACTTATAATTGTAGCAGCATGTGTTATTCATCAAAGAGCATTAGCCTGAGGCAGTTGCTATAGCAGACTATTGCTTACATAACCAATTATTTCACCCCCACATACTCAAAACTCAGGCCACTAACACTTTAGAGCCAACAGAAAAGGATCTCATAAAATGTATCAATATGTATTATAAATGTGAAAAAGAGTCAACCTTTACGAATACTTGGGGGAAAAGGGAAATCAACCTTCGCATATGAAGATGACAACTATTTTCAATACCTAACATTTTTCTTCATAATAAAAACCTGTAACCGACATGATTTTTTTTTTAGGAGGCTAACATGGATTTGTAATATAAATCTGCTACCTAGCTCTAAAACATAGACATAGATTTTGAAGAGGGAGGCACATATATTTAAGAGAAATGAGAATCCGGGACTCTGTTGAAGAAACAATAATGTTAGGCATTTTGTGAAAGGCTCTCCACAAAATTGGCCATGACCATGTGGAATTTCAGAACCAAGAGTAGTAATGAGACCCTTATGTGGTACATACCAACGGTCACTTATAATGGCAGTCCTGACAACCGTGATTACTCAGGGCACCGGGATCACTTCTAATAAGCACTATTGGTGACCATTTCAAGCTCGTCCTCATATCCACAGAAAGCGTGCCCATCCAGAGCCCCAGAGTGTAACATCACTTCCCACAGTAGGGGAACAAAGAACCCTCCCTTTGTCTATCTCCTGAGATTTTCAACTCAACCGTGCTTGGACCATTAGAATCCAAACTTTGCTGAACACTGAAAATTATCTTTGTTTTAAAAAATCACTCTCCATCAAGAGTCTAGAAATGGGGTCAGTAGGCCACAGCGCCCTTGGATTACCCCTCCTCTCTTCACACCTTCACATAGGCCTGCATCACTGAGGGGTGACACATGCCAAGAAGACCCAGAAGTCAGCCCGAGGGCCAAGTGGGGGTGAGTCGTTACAGCCCTCTGTGCAGAACGGCAAGGGATGTTTCAAAAGTGTAGTTCTGAAATGAAGTGACTTGCAAAAAAACAAGACACTATGTTAGGAATGTGTAATACTCGGGTGACGTCTTCCAATAATGTGGTGCATTATTGAAATGATGGCCCAGATGTCAGGGGTTCCGGTTTGCCATCAACTCTAACCTTTCCAGGCCCCAATTCTTACTTTAACGGGAGAGGCTCAGCCAGACAATCTCCAGGATCTTTCCACTCTGGAAGGCCATGCCTCGGCGACTGCAGAGAGCCAGACTTTTTCACATAGCCTTCACTTTCTACATCCTCTCAGACAAGTTCCTGTGACCAGGGTTCCCAATGAAAAAAAGCGCTGCTCTCCTGTAGAGACTTGAGTTCCATTTGTTGGCCACTCTAATCTCTCTGTAACTCAGTGTCTTTATTCGTAAAATATTTCCCAAACAGGTCTCAAAGATTTCATGAGGAAAACTAACACATGAGAAAATGCTTTGGGAGAAAAAGAGAAAAGTGTTACCCAAATATTAAGTAAAAATGATATTCTCACTGAAGCCATTTTAATAATTGAGTCTGTTCCTTTACTAGACTATAATTTGAGAATACTTCTGAGTAATGTATGGTGGGCAGTTGTCCAAGCAGTTTTTATATCTTCCACAGTCATTTCCAAGGGGTACAGAGCAGAGGTGAGTGTGTGGTTGAATGGTTCATTTGAATGTCCTTCATGAACATACGCATAATTCGCTGGCAAATGTTATCTGTTTCTACAGGCCCTCACTGAGGGGTGTGGGCGGATGAAGTTTAGTCATTCATTTGTCACCAGAGACCTTACACACATTCTTGTTCCTTCCCAAAATTATTGTTTGCATCTTGTAATCCTTTACACCCTGCAATGACACCACCTAGAAAAGCGAGTACTTAGTATTTCTCTCTGTAGGATCAAAGGCTAAGCCTTTATAAAAAAAGATTTCTGATTTTCCTTGTCACAGAGTTCTTATGAAAGGAGACAAGGATATTTATTTTTCATCATGTGCTTTTGTTTGAAAATCCTTTAGCACTTTTAAAAAATAAATCATCTTGTTTCTCTAGTTTTCTGCCAGCGAAAAACATCTAACTTTCTCAACCTCCCTCCCTTGAAAAATTCCAAAAGGGCGGTGGAAAGTATCTCAGAGCCATTTATTTCTCTCACTCTCCTAACTCAAGAATTATCTTAAGTTATCTTAGACTCTATTTTAATTTTTCCAGTTATGGAGAACTCAGGACCTCACACGGCAGTCCATTTTATTTCTGTACATCTCTTCTGGCTTTCCATACCAATGTTTACCTGTCTGTTTTGTCTCTTCACTTGATCCTCTAATTTCACATTTGAAAAGCTGTTGGCATCTGCACATAGCAGCAATCCCTTCAGATATTGAAGACAGCAGTAAGCACTTGACCTTCCTTTTACTACCCATGAAGGTTTTCCCAATAGCTTTTAGATATATTGCATCCCTGGAACTAAAAGTTTAGAAAATGTCTAAGATTCAAATGAGGAATCCTCCATTGCATTTCAAAAGTCTAGGACTTAGATCGTAGAGTTGATGACACAATGAAACCTGACCGGAGAGGTTATCGTCTCTTGGAAGATGCAGAATTCTGCCAGTAGTTCTACAAACCACGATCACTTCTCTTTAAAACTACTACTTGATATTTATAAAATCTGCTTTGATGACTTAGTAGTTTTTTAACTTGAAAATCTGCAACGGAGATATAGCTGAAATAGCATGAAATATAGCTGAAATAGAATAAAAATGGATCTGTTCCAGTTGGACGATGCTACCGAGCCTAATTGAAAAGAGGAGGTATATATTTATATCCCAAGAAACTTCGATATGCGATACCACATCGTCTGTGAGAGAAGAGAGGTTGTTTCTTAAGATAGAGTTTATAGGTACACGATGTGACTTCATATTCAGAAACCATTTCAATTTGAATCATTGTGCAAAAACAAACTGGAAGGAGAAATGGAGAACAAGGCCTGGCCTAGAAAAATACATGTGTGCAATTTTCTGGCATCTCACAGGGGTATTCCTTAAGAGAAAAGAGATAACTCTAATCTTTAGAATCCCAGAAATGCACAGAATGTAAGCTTTCTTTGTAATGGTAATTTATTTTTGTTAGAACTGTATACATAAACATACTCAATTTTCTCTACTACTTAACAAAAGGAAATCTAAACCAGGAATCACAAAGTAGGCACCGACCACTCTTGGATTACAGTTTATATCATAAATGTGATATTATCATATTACATATCATATTACACAAATATGAATGATATTTTGAAAAATATTTTCGATTTCTCCCAAAGTAAGGTCAGGGAACCATTGCATTTTTCTTTCTTCCAAGTCTGATGCTTTAAGCTTCTTTCTGATGGAACGACGTCACCTTCACCTGTGGTCCATGTCCCTCATTCATACATACATCCCACACCCACCATCTCCCGGTTGAAATTTAACAAATCTTAGGGGTTTCCTCAGTTATTGTAGTATTATTTTCTAGTACAGTTTCCAATGTACACTTTTATAAGTGTGCATTGTTCAAAAGACCTATTAGAATACTAATTATGTATATATTTTCCTACAGTTTAAATGGTGATTATGAATCATTGATGACAGTAAATAAAATTACTTTGAGCTATCTAAAATTATATCTGAATTTCACATGTGTCCCATTTCACCCCCATTGAAGCACCTTTGATCAAAGAGTGAAGCTTCATTTTGATCAAATTAGTAAAAAAGTTATGAATAAAAATGTAATGCAATCTTCCTTACACCAAATGGACATTGACTGGGCACATGTAATTTACCGCTGATTTCAGATGAATCAGAAAACGTCCTCATGGTTTCTTAAGTTCTTCTAAAAAAACATTTCTAATTAAACATGGCATAATTATGAAGAGTTCAGGATTTGGAATCTTACAGAATGTTGGTTTGAATTCTTGGTTTTTCACTTATTTTCATTACTAATTATTATTTGTATGTAAAACATGACTAATAATTACCTTCTATGTGGGCGCTGCAAAATACATGGGGGGAAAATGTAGGTAACTTGCTTAGAACAGGGTATGAGGTTGATAACTACTAGCTATTATTCTTGCTATTATTGTCAAGTATTTATGATCTTTTGTTGTGCATTTAATTGTAAACCATTCACTTGTCTGGTAGGACATAGTTGATGAAATCTTACCTGAATAGTATTAACTCTATGAACAGATTAAATAGAATCCATCAGTGCCAAGGTTTTTTGGAAATACCTGACTCAGAGATCTATATTGTAGATGGGTTACTTTTGTCATTGTGTGATTTGAGTTTAGGTTCAGCTTGTTTTATTATATTACAAAAAGAATTTTAATATTTATTCTTCCGAGATACCTATCAAAACCAAAGTCGTAATCATTTCATATTTTATTAAATTAAATAAACACTTAAATATTCATGTGCATCGCAACATCTCAAAGGTCCGATTTGTGGTTCTGATAAAGTTTCCTTCCTGTAGTCCTAACCACACCACAGCATGCTATGTCTGACCTAGGTTGGGTATTTCCAGGCGTTCGGAGGATAACATATTTAATGCATTTGATGTGAGCCATAAATGTAAACTCCCACTGCTACTTGTTCTATGCTTTGGGAGTTCAAGCTGTAAAGGGCATTGTCTGCACTGCGTTCAGGGCCATCGTTGTAAAGGACACAGCGCCATCTAGTGCCTATTGGAAGTATAGCTGGAGGGACTGCTCAGAGAACTGACTCACCATGCACACTGCAATAAGTAACTCCAGTGTATCAACGCAGTCCATTATCTCCTTTACTTTCTATATCACTGGATTTTGAAAACTTCAGGTCCTGCTTAACTCCACTGTTTTTCACATGAGCTGCATCAAATCAAACGCCATATTACCTTTTGTATTCTCTTAAAGGCTCAATCAAATAATGGGCGGCTCTGTTGTAGACTTGCATTGCTACATTTGTATCACTTGCAACTGACACTGTGTAAATACGTTTTGTCCAAATGAGAGTTTTTTTTATGATGCACTGGAAACTACAGTATGCTTGTCACAGCACAGCATGTTCTTTATTAGAGTCAGAACTGGTGTCATCCCGCCCTATTTTTGATTCTTCTCTTTTTTTTCAGATTGTCTACAAAGCCTGGCTATGTTCCCAGTACTTTGAAGTCGCACAGTTTAACTGCAGAAAGACCATTCCTTGCAAGCAATACTGTTTGGAGGTTCAGACGAGGTGTCCGTTTATATTGCCCGACAATGATGAAGTCATCTACGGAGGACTGTCCAGTTTCATCTGTACAGGTACAGTGCGCGCGGCAGGATTTTGTCACCCATCCTCTCATGCTGGTTTTCTTATGTGGTGTGTGTTTGCTTTGTTGCTCCCTTCTGCTGATATGCCTGGTAGTTTCCCAGGCTTTCTTTCATAGACGTTCTGAAAGCACTTGATTTGGAAATGCCACCTTCCCTGGAGCCTACCTGTGACCACAGTCATTAACTTTGGAAAAGGATAATTCCCAGAGTAAAATGTCAGCAATCATTAGACAGGCTTAAATTTGATTTAGGGTAGATTGGGTTCTGCCTGTATTGCCTTCGTATGACCTAAGAACAGATGATGTGATGAGGCCGGTAAATCGTGTTTCTTCTTCAAATTGTTAACAAGTTTACATCCCAAGTCTTTTTTCTGAGAACTGTTATGTTATTTTATCTTAAGGAAGTATCAAAACCATAAAGAAATGTCTACCTAAGGTATTCTTGTGTGTGTGTGTGTGTGTGTATGTATTAGAGCTACACAATAAAGTCCAAATACAATTTTATCTTATATTTCCCTTTAACAATGTCGACTTCTTTCAGCAAGTGACTCAGACTGGGAAAAACACCAATACCAGTGTTTGGTTTTTGGATATTTATAAGCATTGCATAACTTAGACATAGAATAAGACGTAACGGATAAGAGTAGATTGTTTTTTAAATAAATGGTGAGTGGACCAGTGAGAACATGATGCTTTGCCTGGTGGTGTGACCTTCAGAGCTGTTGCCCTATGTCCTCTTAGTAAGAAAGTTCTATGCAATGTCCTTATAACTGGATGGTTTGATTGTAGCCTGTTTCATTTTCAAGTTTTAAGAATAAAACACCATCATAATATCAAGAGACATGAAACCCCTCTTCTTACATTAAAGTGTATAAAACCTCTCTAAGATAAAGTGACATATTGAGATGCTCAATATGACATTTATCAAATTATTTGTAGATCACTTATTTACATGTCTATCTACTAGCCATACTGTTCTAAGTCCAAATGATAAGCTATCAAGAGACAGTCCACCGAAGTTCTCCAGTAAGAACCTGCCTAAAAGCTGGACCAGTATTTCTTATGCCGCCCAGCACTGCAGGAAGAACATCTGACTGAAGGTTAGGAGGCATGCACTTTCTTCCCAGTTTTACTATGCGTTCTCTCTGAGCCACCATGTCCTCATTACTAAATTAGCAATCACAATACTTTGAGGCATGTTTGCTGTAAGGGTTACAGACAAGGGAGGAGCACAAGACATGTCATCAAAAGGCCATAGCCTTTGTACATAAGAAAGCAATTTGTGGGATGTAAAGTGATTTACCAATCATTTTTGTTACTCCATTGATTTAATGTGAGACCATTTTTCATGCAGCTCCTCTCTGCTGGAAAACAGAGGGAGAGGGAAAGGGGAGTGGGGGGGAGGAGAGCAGGGGGAGGGGAGGAAGGAAGGAAGGAAGGGAGGAGGGAGGGAGGGAGGGAGGGAGGGAAGGGTATTAGTATTTTCTTCCTTTGAATCTGAGCCAAAAATTAACCAGACAAAGGTTTTTAATTACTTGACTTTCACATAAAATTTTCAATAGTCATCAAGATATGGCTTTCAACTCAATAATGATTTTAAGACTTTTGAGAAACTCATGGAATATTATGTAGTTTGTACGTTTGTTCATTCACATGCATATAGATATTTTTCCAAGAGGTCAGTAGCTTTCACCAGGTTCTCAAAGTAGACAGTGACCTTAAATGAAGGGTAAGGTAGTTGTCTTTCCCTGCCTTCTCCTGTTTCGGATCTTATATCTGAATGTATGAATCTAAAAAAAAAAGAGGTTTGAATGTTCATCCCTATTCCCTGAATGCTTTCAAGGCCATCAGAGACCTAAAGATGAGATTTAATCTCTTTCTGCAGGACATGAGTAGAACGTCCACCTTGCATTTTTAATTATCTTTGAGTTTTGTAAAATCAACTTTTTCATAGCCATAGCTATATCTAATCTTTTTGCAAAGACAGGGAAAGAGACGTCATTGGGTCCAGAGAAAAATGCCATCAACATTAGAAACTTCCTGGGAGAGCCTCATCACTGAATATTTGGGAACCTAGCACTTCTTTTGCTACAGTCAATGGGGCTCATGTTCTTTTTACTACTAAACTTCTCAAAAATGTGCAGATTGAATTCTGAAGGCATTTCACGCTTAAGTTCTGTAAAGTTTTTCAACAATAAAAAATACTAATTTTCAGATTGACCCCTTTTTCTAAAGTGTGACCCAGGCTCCTTGAAGAATTGCTGTTTATCTTGATAACAAGCAGGCGTCATTTCCCACCTTAGGTCAGAGATGTCCCTTGAGTTTTGCTGTTGGACCTGAACAGGAGAGATAGGTCTCATGATGCTAATCACTTGCTGCCTTGTGACTACTGATGAGGGTCCCCAAAACGGACCCCAGGACAGTCTCCTTCAGGGAAGGGGTTAGGCCAGAGGACAGCTCCCAGGGACCACTGGTTAAACCTATGGATCCAAGTGACTTGTCACATTTCTAGGGAAACCAGTAAAACTTTTATATTTGTTCCCAAACATTATCACACAATTTTTGGAGACTCAGCTCTTACAGATGGACATGAAGATCCAAATAACTCACCTTTTAGATAAGTTTGGAGTGAATATGAGTCATCTCAGATGACTTTATGCATTTTGAATGAAATGTCTTCTGTACTTAGGCAGAATTAGACCAAATATAGTAGAGAAACAGAAGTATTTTTCCTAATTTCCCAGTTTGCTGCAGATACCCTAAGCCACCCTGATGGCAGGCTTTGCATGTTCACAATTAGTAGCCAATCTGTTAGACTTCTTCCTCACCGAGAAAAAGCATAATGACAATCTCTAACCACAATTCTATTAAAAGGAATTCATCAAGTAGGTCGGTCTTCATGTTGCCTCCAGTAATTCCTCTCTTAAAAAAATAATAAATGGTTTTATTTCCATTTCATATGCTGAAAAATATAATCATTTATCATCAAGGGTTGAAGGAATAGATGGAGTTTCCTTCAAATTCAATGTATTTAGTTACAGTGAATTCCCTACTGTTGGAAATGCATCCGGTTCACAGCCTCCAGAAGGACAGAGACAGATCCCCCCTAAGAATCAACCTCAAAAACGTATTCAGTAAGCCCCTACCTACATATGACTCCTTGCCAGATGCTGCCCAAGTGAGGATAAATGTGGTTCAAGGTGCTACTTCCTGGTGACAAACCAGTGGTGTGGTGATGACTTTCCCTTAGCGTCTTCTGCATCCAGCCTTTTAAAGATTTAGAATTATAAGATGCCCAGGTCTTCTTCTCACATAAGCTTTTACTAGATATATACTGGTACTTAAGGATGCCTATCATAAAAACAATTTTTTTAATAAAATATTTTTTTAAATTAAAAAAAAAAAACTCCACATCTCAGCCCTTGGGATCAGTGAATCAATTAGAAGGTTCAGAACAGATAAAATTTATTTAAATAATCAATTTTTTTATAGTTTTGGTAACAGTTATTAGATTCAATATTTAGTGCATCGTTTCTTTTTTATGCTTATATTACTTACCTGTGTCCTAAATTTGAATGTTTAAAAATGTGTGTTTTGATAATCTCCTGCTTCATGTGCCCGTGCTATCTGAGGATGCCCTGTATCGCTGTGCAGCGTCTTTGATTGAGGACGGTACAGAAGGTCATTGACCAAATGTTCTAACCACAAACCCAGATAACAACAAGAGCCCCCTCCTTGTACGTTTCAGCTCTGCTTTCGTTTTAAGAGAGAAAGGAAAGAGACTTCGCCTGAGATGCCTCTTGTTTTCCTGTTAAAGAATAAAACCGACACATTACTGAAGGAGTGTTTGAAAAATGAATGAGGGATGAACTCCGAGGTGTTGTCAGGGTGAAACCTGTCACTTAATGCGAGTATTATTGAGCTAAATGTTTTCAGTGTGGGTTCTGTTCTCAAACCCAGTTTACATAATGCGCTGCGATCTTAGAAACCTGGTTTCCTTATCTCAAAAGTGAGGAGGTGGAGTCGTGTGTAGATTCCATTTGTCAGCCCATCGCTGTGGTAATTACACGGGTTTCCCCTCTGCACACTCCCTCCCCTTGTTCTAGAATCCCCTAGAGAGATGCTTGATTGCTTACCTGTAACAGTGAACCAACATTCAGCAAACAGAAGTGGCAGAGTATCACAGGCTGCGGGTGCTATGGTAACAAACGTTATGAAAATTTACCGTTTGATTGATAGATAAAATAGACTCGACATGATCTGCTGCTGTATTTTTCATAAAGAAATTATTGAAAGAAAAAGAAGAAAAGTTGGTCCACTGGGGGTTACTGACAATGGAGATAAAACATCTTTTAAGAATTCTATGTAAATTCTGCATTTCATTTTTTCAGCTGTGACAAGAATAAGGTTATGTTTCTGCCTCTTGGGGGAAAATACTGTGGGCTGCTGTTGGTGGTTACCCTGGCAGACCTAATAACGGTGTGATGGAGGGCGCGCGCCCTCTGGTGGCAAGACTGCTCTACTGCAGAGGATCCTAAGGAGATTTTTGACCCGCGGGCAAGAGAAGTAAAGAATCCGTTGAGAGAAAACGATGAGAGAAAATACTTATACATATTGATCAAATGAGAAAGGAATTTTTTAATGTTTGCTATCTCATAATTCACATGAGATAATTTACAACTATGAAAGATTATTTCCAAAATCCAGCTCTGACATGACTGAGGAGTTGATAATGATTTTTCTTTAAATAACATAACATAAAAGATTTTCTCATTAAAGGAGTGGAAAAATTTGCTACCCATAGATTTAAATGTGTACATCTGTGCTATTTTTAATTTCTGTATTTCCGCCAGTGTGTGAATATGTTTTATTATTTTCTAAAATGAAGAGGTTTCTAAAAACAGAATGATGAGTTAATAGTTTTAGCACAATTTGATGTCATACAAATGTCCTTTCATAAACATTATATATATGCCAAAACAGAAATGTGAAGTGTGAAGGGAGACAGTGTGGCCAGAATAAAATAAAGAAATACGAAAATAGGTTATTAAAAGAAAAACAAAAAAAATTGGTAGAGTGTAGTAACTTCGTGTGTTTGGGACACTTTCATCCATTAAAACACTGTATGCTGAGGTTTATTCAACTTCCTATGTTTAGACCTGAGCTCAGATCATTCACACTGGAGACTGTCTTCCTGGTTCCAGCTCCAGATGCATTCCCAACAGCTCAGCGCGCCTTGAGCAAGAGGACTTCAAGCAGGAAAGAGCCTGGAGGAGAAATGGGGACATCTGGACTCTGCCGCCAGTAGCTGTGTATGTTGGAAAGTCACGCCCCACAGAAGGTTTCGTTTTTCGTCTCTGCAAGTGACTGACAGTGCCGAGCCTCCAGAGTACTCACTCAGGCCACCAGGCTGTTGAGGGCTGGTCCTGAGTGAGATGGGGGCTTCCTCTGGGCCAGCGTGATGGGGCAGAAGTGCCGTCGCCCCAGAGGAGGACGCTTGCCCGCGTGGGTGGAGATGCCGTCTGGCTTCACGTCATCCTGAGTGACCCTTGCTAGAGAGCCAGGAAGCACTTGTGGATAAACTCATCTACCTACGGGGCTGCTGATAAAG
The DNA here is from genome assembly GCF_001890085.2 of Hipposideros armiger. Lineage (NCBI taxonomy): Eukaryota > Metazoa > Chordata > Mammalia > Chiroptera > Hipposideridae > Hipposideros > Hipposideros armiger. Next base: position 1,548,393 of record NW_017731726.1, read on the forward strand.
TGGACCATCCCCTCCCACGCCTGTTCACCTAGACAAGCTTTGGGGAAATCCTAACGTAGTTCAAGTGGTGCTTCTTCGTTTGGTCTCTATACCAGAGCTAAGTGGAGAAATTAAAAAGGTTAGACCAGGGAGAGTTGAGATAACCATGCCTGGGGCATTTGCATGGCCTGGCGTTGAATCAGCCTGGAGAATATCCGGTGTTGATCACACTGAGCCCTGCCCCTGGCGCTGCAGGGGCCATGAAGGGCTGAGATCCGGGCCGTTTCCTGGCCAGTCACAGGAAGCTGAGCACTGCAGGTGGAAAGCTGAAAGCTGTCCTTTTTGATGCCACCTAGGGAAGATCTGCGTGACATTGCCCACAATTTCCTGTTAACCTGCAGCAGAAGTGACACTTAACTTTGTGTGACAGATATATCCAGTCCTCTCTGAACCCTCTAGGATGGACAGCCACCCTTCGCTCAAGCCAGACTGTTGAGTGCGACCCTGACAGAGGAGCAGAGCGGAGCGCCTGGACAGTGAGGTGGTTGGTCCGTGCTTAGGTGGGAGTGGATTTATGTTTAGAGATCTTCACTAGAGCAAGGACAGTGATGAAACACACACCAGTACGTTGGTTCCCCAGAACTCTACAGACGGATACCGCTCAGAAATGTTTACAAATTGGCATGGTAGCAGGTGAAGCAGTAAGCCAAAGGAACAGATCTAATTCTGGAAATTCAATTTAGGAAGGATAATTTGGGCAAAGAGAGATTTCCCAGAACAGGTGAAACCAAGTAGTTACCTACTTGGTCTGCAATTAAACATTTCTGTGAAGCATTTATCCCTACCTTGTAGCTGCTCTGGCTACCTCACTGCTTTGGACATTGCAATAACCTCACATGATTATAGGTTCAGTCAGTGTTAGAAGAAGCCTGAATTACAGAAGACATCTAGTTTGATGTTGCTTTTGCATAGGGTTAAACAGAGCCGCCCAATCGGCACCCCCACCTGTTACTGCTGAAACAAGGTCAGATCCACATTTCCTGGCTATTAGTCCAGCATTTGTATCACTTGTGGAACAGGAAATGACCAGTCAGTCCATCCTGAAGTTAACCTGTAAGCAAATGCTTCCTGACTGCAATACAGCTGCAGAAAGTTCGTCAGCAGGTAAGAGAGAAGATTGACACACAGCTCGCTGCCTGTGCAATGCCGTTTTCAGCAGCTCAGCAACCATGTCCGGGGTCCAGGAGATCATATATTACATTAAAAATGAACGTGACAAGTATATTCTACCTAGAACATTTTTTTCTGGTTAAACAAAGAACCGTCTGGCTCACTATTGTCTGAAAAACGTGCTAAGAAGGCTAACTTTTTCAGTCAGATTAGTCAGCAAGTTTTTTAAGATTGCATACATACAGACAAGTACGTCAGTGTTAAGGGTAAAAACAGAACCAAAGTTTCTAAAATGTTCATGTAAATAATATTGTGAATCTAAATGACCTTCTAATTTGTGTTCATCCATAAATGTATGTTTGTGTCCCATGAGGAAATAATGCATTCAATAAATTTAAAAATGGAAAATTCAACCTATTATTCTTAATTTTGAAATCTTGTCTTTTTGATAGTTTGGCTTGAAATTACCAGATGAGATGGTTATTGTTAGTCATAATTTCTAATTTATCAGGTAATCACAATGTCTACATTTTACAATTAGCACGTCTTTAGTGTGCAGTTTTCTTCAAATCAGTAAGATTTAGAACCTCAGTTTTAATACCCATGATGCAGTCATTGTTTAAAATAATTTTTGAAATTTTCTTTGGAAATCATTTTCATATTTCACAGCATTCTCGTTGTGCTTTGGGAGATTTATCTGTATGTGTGTTTGTGTGTGTGTGTGTGTGTGAATGTGTGTGCGTGTGTGTGTGTGTACACAGAGACATATAGCCATATATATTATATATAGTTAATTTGTATATAAAACTCACATATAATAAATACATTATGCATTTATAAACAACATAGCAATTGTCACATAATATAGGTAATTATCAGAGGAAATATTTTAGGTTTAAAATTTGAAAATCCGTTTTGAAGCATTGCTTTAAAATTAACTTTCAAAGCAGTTCCAAGGAAAAGAGAGTGTTTGATTTAGGAAAAGCAGCGCGGACGGAATAAATGTGTAACCTCCCCAAATGAAAGCTGGAAAATGCAAAGCCCAATTGAAAATAAAACTCCTAGAATGCTATTTTAAGACAACAGTTGTTGTTGCCTTTATTACCTTATTGTTTGTATTACCTTTCAGTCCCCAATGTGATATACTGTCACTTTATTGACCAATGTATGCTGTCAAAAGCATGATCAAATCAGGCAGACAGCCTGAAAGCACTGACTTTACCAGAGGCACTGGTCCCTCTAAGAGTTCTCATGGGAACCTTCATTCTTGTTCCCTCCTTTACCAAATATTTCATTATCAGAAGAGGAAAAAAGCTTTGTTGGGGTTGACTCGGGAGCATTTTGCCCTGATTCAGTCTTGCTTAGTGTAAGTGGGCTTGGAAAGCCCCTGGAAATCCAACTTCCTCCTTCCAACTTTGGAAACAAATATTGCAAGGGAAATTAAAGTAACTCCAATGACAGGAGAAATAATTGTTCCGAGATAAGATCTGTTTCTTACTGCATCCTGAATCCTTCTTACAGAGATCATCTAAACATGTAGGGTGCCTTTCTGAACTGTGAAGAACCAAAGACTATTACCTTTGATCCCTTCTCAAGTCTGTTCTATATGCTTGTAAGTGGATAAACCAATATTTCTACCAACAGTATCATATTTTAAAGGCCAGTTTTCAGGAACTGGACTCAAAGCCAAAACACAATAGCGCTCAACAACCATCTCTGCTCCTGCAATGGAATATGCTTGAACATTAATTTTAACTGTATCCCCCTACCCCTACCTCCACTGCTTTTCTGTCTCTTACTTTGAAAATAGAGTTGCCACCCAATGCATACATGAATAGGAGCTAAATCATGTGACCACACTAACATCACTGGAACTGAAGCAACTGATATATACGAGGTCTGACAATTAAGTTCACGAACTTGTTGCAACGCTGTTGCTAACCTTTTTTGATATCAGAGGGGATTATTCATTATGAACTTGTACCAGCTGGACAAAGAGTTAACCAAGTTTACCATTTGGAAGTGCTGAAAAGGCTGCATGAAAAAGATGAAAATGACCTGAACTTTTCACCAATCCATGGCTCTTGCATCACGACAATGCACCAGCTCACACGGCACTGTCTGTGAGGGAGTTTTTAGCCAGGAAACAAATAACTGTATTGGAACACCCTCCCTACTCTCCTGATCTGGCCCCCAATGACTTCTTTCTTTACTCGAATATAAAGGAAATATTGAAAGGAAGACATTTTGATGACATTCAGGACATCAAGGGTAATACAACAACAGCCCTGATGGCCATTCCAGAAAAAGAGCTCCAAAATTGCTTTGAAGGGTGGACTAGGCGCTGGCATTGGTGCATATCTTCGAAGGTGACTGTAGTGATATTCAGCAATGAGGTATGTAGCACTTTTTTTTAGGATGAGTTCATGACCTTCATAGTCAGACACTTAAATTGTTGTACACTTAAAATAAATAAATTGTGTTTACTTATTTCTGAATTGGCAATACGGGCATATTGCACAAAATTTGAAAGATACTACAGAGTGAAAATTAGCCAAATCCTTCCCTAGTCTCACTGGCAGTTATCCGTTAGAGATTTATCACAATTTCATCAGTTCCTAATTGATGGCTATTTAGATGATATCTAATCTAAATCCAATTCGGCAAGGATCATTTCCTACTCTTGCGATGTTAGCTAAAGGATAAACACTGTACCAAGAGGTGGACTAGCTGTATCTGTGCATTTAGTATTGGGAAGATACTTGCCATGCAGCCCATTCTGGGCACCGATCGTATCCTTCTACCCAAGTGCAAATGTCCTTAGGTGGGTCCCTAAGCTATTACATGGAGCTAGATTTGACCTTTGTTGTCCCATCATCCCCCACCACCTCACTGATCACCATTTCCCATTTGGAAACCCAGCAAGCATTCCAAAATGCCAGCCGATGTGTGTGTTCCCTTTGCCTAGCATACTCTTCGCTCAAGTCTTCACCTGGCTCATCCTTTAGCAACCATCATTCCATTAAGAGGTCTTCCCAGACACCCCAAGTCTGGATTGGGAACCTATGTGCCTATAGCATCTGGTACTTCAGCTCCATAGCACTTACCACGATGTGGCTGGCTGTCTTTTTTCCCTCTCTCAGTGAATTGCATTAGGGTAAGATCTCCCCTGGGGCTGTATCCCCAGGGCCCACAAAAGTGCCTGACACATAGTGTTCAATAAACAAATATGGAATGAATTTATTAATGGGTAACAGCCCAAAGGAATCTATGGGGTTCCCTGATATCAGCAAGAAGAGGCCCTCCAAGGCAGGGGAGAGGCTCAGTGGGGCAGGATGGTGTAGGTAATGGCCGGCAGAACTGCCAGGTGCTTTCTGCCTGTATCCACCTGTCAGAGATATTAGGAGGATTTACACAAAAGGGAGTTGAGAGTTGGATGCACTGTAACAAAACGTCCCCCCCTTGGAGTCGATAAGAACATTAACATTTCACTTTAAAGCCATTTTGTCCCTCACATTCCATCCTCTCATCACATGCCTTGTAATGATTCATGTTGAGTCAAATTCAGACCATGATCCTGCACCCTGCAAGATGCGACTGGAATACTGGGACTTGAGAAAACAAAAAAGCCTAAGTAACGATGTGACCTTTCACCTTATAGGATTTATATTTTAAATGGTATCCCAACCTGAGTGTCATGCGTTGAGTTGTGGAACCCCCCTCAAACTCATATGTTGAGGGCCTAACCCCCGGTACCTGAGAATGTGACCTTGTTTGAAAATAGGGTGTTTATGGAGGTTATTAAGTTAACATGAGGCCATTAGGATGGGCCCTAATCCGGTACTGATTAATGTATGTATTAATTTGCTAGGCTAAAATTTCCTGTCTCATAGTTTCTAGAGACCAGCAGCCCAAGATCAAAACATTGATAGGGTTTATTTTTCCAGAAGACCCTTCCTGTGCCTCCTTCTTGTTGTCTTCACATGGCCTTCCCTTTTTGTGTGTGCCTCTGGTATCCGTTTGTCCTCATTTCCTGTTTCTATATGAACACCAATCAGATTGGATTAGAGCCCACCTTAAAGACCTCATTTTAACTTAATCACTTCTTTAAAGTCCCTATCTCCAAATACAGTCACTTTTTTATGTACTTTGAGGAAGTTAGGGTTTCAACATACCAATTTTTGAGGACACAGTTCATCCCACAGCAGTGTACTTATGAAAAGGGGAAATTTGGGCACACAGACACACACAGAGGGGAGACAACGTGAAGATACACAGGAAGAAGATGGCTGTCTACAAATTGACCTTGCCAACACCCCGCTTTGGATGTCCAGCTTCCAGAACCATGAGACCATTAATTTCTATTGTATAAGCCACCTAGTCTGTTGTATTCTGTTACAGCAGCTCGGAGCAATGCCTGGCAATTTTGAAACAAAACAGATATATCCAATATTGTTTGTTCAAGAACAGAATAATGTCTAACTCTTATATGAAGACAAATTTTTCGTACTTCAAAGTTTTAGAGGATTATAGGAGAGGAAGCAATAAAAAGGAATTATACAGGCAACAAGAGAGCTCAGCCAAGAGGATTTAGAAGATAATAATTATGTAGAGAGAATAGTAATGAAGAAAAAAGACTGTTAACCTATGCAGGTCATTTTTAATGATAAAATAAAATTATTTTGGTAAATTTCATGGATCTCCTTTTGAAGGAATTTAGAACCACAATTTCAATGCTGTTGTGTGTGCTGTGTCCGAGTTCATGGTTCAATCACCATGAATAGAAGATTTTAAACCAGAGTCTGAAAATCCTTCATCTCAGGAAACTGCACTTAGTGAATTTTTATTTGGGAAAGTCTGTTGTACTTTCTGCTCAATATTGCTGTGAACCTAAAACTGCTCTAAAAAATCAAGCTTATTGAAAAGCAGGAAAAGTTAAAAAAAAAACAAAACTCAAGCCAAATAAACTTTCTATCTCTAGATAAATTGTCTTTTATTTGGAATTATGTTTATTCTAATTATTTCTAGCCCACTCTCGTGGTGTTAGAAGGAAATACAGACTAATTGATTTATATAAAATTTTACAAAATTTGTGGGTAGTTTTCAAATTCTAAATCTTAATCTTCACAAAAAGAATGGTTTATCTCTATGTTCATTTCTATTATTCTTTCCACAAAGAGATAACTTTTGAAAAGCATGAAAAAAACTTTTAATCAATAAAAGCATCAAATTTACTCAATATCATGAGCTCCATCAATTAGCACAAAAGAAGCAAACATGAGCATATAATTAGGGGAAACTCCAGGTGTAGTCATGGAGTTTTAGAGCTGAAAAGAACCGAGTTGTTACCCAGCTCTCTTGGGTGGGCTTCGCTTTTGGTCCTGGACTGCTAAAGAGAAGTCAGATGTCTTGGACTGGCTTGTTGAGGATGGATATGGTAACCACTTCAACATGTTTGCAGGAGTGAAGGAGTAGGAAGGGGGTTTCTTGACTCATATTTGTCCAACATGATAGCTCAACAATTACATCTAACAGATAAGAAAACTGAAGATTAGAGACATTAAGTAGCTTCCCCGAGTTCACACAAAGGCCAGCCACAGAAGCCAACACATCTGACTTCCTTTCTAGCATAGTTCATTGCTCTTTTGTACTATTGCTTTCCACCAGAACTTTATTTTGTAACTGGAGTAGCTGACCTTCCCTTATTTGTGACTTTCTCATTACGAGCTTGACTCCAGAGGGTCATAAACTCTTCGTGCTTTTATTATAAAATGGCTGCTATACTAGAGAGAAATGCCTAAGAATACATATGGTGGATGTATATAAAACTGTATTGTCTATGTTCTTTCCCCCTAAGTATTTTCTCTTGCATTCTCACTCATTCAACAAAAATTTGCTAAAGACCCATTGCATTAGTTTTCTATTGGTGCCTTAATAAATTGCCACACACTTAGTGGTTTAAAACAACACAGATATATTATCTCACAGTTCTGCATGTCAGAAGTGGGACAGAGATCTCACCAGGCTGAAAGCAAGGTGCCCACAGGCTGTGTTCCTTCTGGAGGCTCCGGGAGAAGATCTGGTACCTGGTCATCCAGATTGTTGGCAGAATTCCGTTCCTTGCTATTATAGGACCAAGATCCCTGTTTTTTTGCTGACTGTCAACCAAGGACAGCTCCCTTCTAGAAGCCACCACATTCCTTGGTTTGTGGCTCTCTCCTTCCATGTTCAAAGTCAGCAATGAAGGAGTGAGTTGTTCACCCATCACATCTCTGTTACCCACTATTTTGGCTCCTTCCCTTTTTAAGAGCTGGTGTAATTAGATTAGTCTCACCTCCATAATCCATGATAATTTTAAGGTAGGCTAATAAGCAACCTTAATTCCATCTGCACCCTTCTTCTTGTTTGCCATGTTACAAGATATTCACAGGTTCTGGGGGTGAGGATGCAGACATCTTGGGGGTCATCATTTTGCTTCCCACATCTGTTATGTACCAGGCATTGTGCTAGATGATGGTGGAAAGAAAAGGATTAAAAAACATGGTTCATAACCTAAGAAACACATGTTCATCTGCAGAAGTAAGTAAATTAAATAAATGCTAGACTGGAGGCATAACATGTAAAGTATTAACATGTGTAAAGGAGGAAAGGAATAATCTACTATATGTCCGTAACTTCTCTGGGATGCAAGTATGGAGAGTGTTATTATCACAAATTTACAGAGGTGAAAAGGGAATACTGAGAAACTATGTTTCCCCAGGTTTAAACAGATTATTTCCAAAACAAAGATAAAATCCATGATGAGGCTTTAATTCATAGCGTCCAGGCTACCTTACTGTGTATACATGTCACTACCACTATTATTATAGCTACTCCCAGCATTATTATTGGCTACTAACTGTGAGTGCTGAGCATGTGAAAGACATTCAGCGAAGCACTGGAGATACATCTTCGCGAAATCTCTGTGAAGAGAGTTTCTGTGTTGGTGAGGACTCTTGCAAATGGCAGACACCCAACTAAAACAGACTTATCAAAAAGAGAATTTACTGGTTCATATAATTGAAAAGTCCAGAGATAAACATCAGGGTATATTATTCATTAGATATATGGATAAATGTAAATAAGTTGACATTGAGGTCAGACAATTAAGTTTGCGAACTAATCCTAGAAAAAGTGCTACATACCTCCTTGCTGAATATCACTATGGTCACCTTCGAAGTACTCCCCTTGGGAAGCTATGCATCGATGCCAGCGCCTATTCAACCCTTCAAAGCAATTTTGGAATGCTTTTTCTGGAATGGCCATCAGAGCTGTTGTCATATTACCCTTGATGTCCTGAATGTCATAAAAAAGTCTTCCTTTTAATATTTCCTTCATCTTTGGGTAAAGAAAGAAGTCACTGGGGGCCAGATCAGGTGAGTAGGGACGGTGTTCCAATACAATTATTTGTTTACTGCTAAAAACTTCTTCACAGACAGCGCCGTGTGAGCTGGTGCATTGTCGTGATGCAAGAGCCATGAATTGTTGGAGAAAAGTTCAGGTTGTCTAACTTTTCACACAGCCTTTTCAGCACTTCCGCACAGTAAGCTTGATTAACTGTCCAGTTGGTACAAATTCATAATGAATAATCCTTCTGATATCAAAAAAGGTTAGCAACATCATTGCAACAAGTTCGCGAACTTAATTGTCCAAACTCATATGTAGATTTATTGATGTCTAGAAATACATGGGGGAGTTAGATATAGATATGGGTATATCTGTCTCTAATTCTAGCTCCAGCTCTAACATTAGTTCTTTCTCCCTAGTTCTGAGCTCTATTTTGTTGTTGTTTTTGTTAGTTGACTTCATCAGCAGATAAAGATTTATAAACTCAGTTTAGAAACTGCAGCAGAGAGAGATCACCTCATTCCCAACCATTTTCGCAGAAGTCCTGTGTTAGAGCCCTGCAGCCTTAAGGCACATGCCCACCCTTGAGCAATCGCTGTTACCAGGGGAACGGTCAGTTAGGTTAGTCTGACGCCCTCCTTCTTGTGGGAGGGGTTCAGCAGCCCCACCTACACTGCACCCATCGACTGGGAGAGGACTATTCCCCCAAATAAAATCTGGGTGTTGTTCCCAGAAAGGGTAATGGGTGGTTCCTAAACTAAGCAACAGCTGCCCACTGCACTCCATACCCCTGTCACCAAGGAGACCAAGGAAGCCCTCATGAATTTCCTAGCAGGGCCGCGCTGGCCAGGGCCCAGGGAAAGCCCAGAGCAGCCTCAACTTAAATGCAGGGCTTACTGTTCCTGTGCCGCCAACGTCAGAGAAAAAATGCTTCTCTTTGAAAATGTAACCATTTTGGTCAAATATCTTAAACACCCACAGCTACTTTCTGTCAAGTAACATTTATTGTTATATTTATATTAGTAAATGTATGCTTAATCATTTTAAAGCATTTAGTAGGTGCACATATGCAAAAAGAAAATAAGAAAAACCATACTCTACCACTGAGAAGAAAACATTTTATACCATGAATCAAGTGCTTCGAATTATTGAATATGCTTCTATAATATTTAATATTTTCATCATAATACAGTATATGAGCATCAATGGCATATGTATTACTAATTGTATGACTTATTTGCATTTTTTGTTATATTAAAAAAATGCTGCTATGAACATATATGCATACTGATTTCCATGAACTTCTGATTTATTTCCTTAAACTCATGGAATTGGACTTGGAAGGTAGACGGGCAATTAAAGCTTTAGGCTCTTAATATTTATTGCCCCAAACTTGGAAAGTTTATAACAATGTAGATTCTCCTCAGCAGTGTATTATATCACTTGTTTTGTCTGTAAGTGTCAAGTGGAGGAAACGCATGGAGCCCAACTTCCCAACACATTGGCTTGTATTGTATTGTCTCTGGGAGATATAAATTTCCAAAACTAATTTTCATTATTCTTCATATTTTCTGTTTAATAGGTCTACACACACACACACACACACACACACACACACACACACACATTTAAATGTAATCAGTATGTTTAAACGTAATCAGCAGTAGACAGTAGCTATCTAAACTATTGAAAGAATGATTGTTTTGTCATTATACAGAAGAGATATAGGTCACTCAAATAAGAATTGTAACTGAATGTTAAATCCTGTTATTTTTCAACAAAATAAAAAAGAGAGAATGATTTCCTGGTATTGTATCTCTGTCACTTTAAATTCATTTTTTTGGTTAATTAGCCACCATTGTCACAATTCTTTGCATTGTGTTAAAACTTGAGTCTTGTTTCATCAGTGGCAGGTGTAAACCAATGACCCTAGAGGGAAACCGTCAGGGAGAAAAATCATAGAAAGAATTCAAGATGCCATTGGATGAAATGAATCATAATTATTCAACTCTATCTGGCCTAGTAAGGGGAATTAGCAATTGATGTGCTGCTGCCTGAGACGTTCCCTTTAACAACTGACCTGCCAGCATCTCACTCAGTGGAGAATATGTATGACTATAAAACACAACTTTATATTTAACAGAAGAGTGCATTCTGATAAGTGATATATTCTTTTTATTTTTTTTGAACATTGCTAAGGTATGAACTTTGCTATTAGATAAATATAGTTAATAATACAAGCTACCGTTTACTGAGTACTTTATAATGTGCCAAGTATTTTGCTATGACTTAGGCAGTGTTATTTTTGCCATTGTATGGATCAAGAAACTGAGGCTCAAAGAGTGCTAGACTAATCGGGGGGGGGGATCACTGCATAAATTATATAAATATCTGACCACTATGCTGTACACCTGAAACTGATAGATTCTTCAAATGCAACTACACTCCATCTCCCAAGCCCCTACCTGCCTGCCAATACTGTCACTGATTCCAATGTTTTTGTGATTTCTTTTAAAAAATTGTCACATTACTTTATTTTCATTTGAATGTCCTACTTCAAATGTTGAAACTACTGAAAGTCAATTAAATTCAAACCTGACAAATAAAGGTAGCTAGTCATTCTAGTTAACATTCTTTTCGTTAAATTTCATATTGACTCTAAAGTATTGAGACTGATTTTCTTATCTGGTCCACAAACTTTTCTAGAATATTTGCTTTTCTTTAGAGTTAGTATATTTCCAACTTAATTTTTGGCATTTGTTTTAGGTAAAAACATTTTGATTAAAATCACAACTGTTTTTGTTCACATTTAATGTTTCAAAAGCTGGTGCATCACATTAGGAAAGTGATTTTCCCTTAACTCATTGAAAAGAAAGCATATTTTTGAAGTCAGGGTCTATTTATGAGGTGTTTACATGCCTTGAAACCATTAACGTGTGTCTGTGTATGCATGAGTGTACACAGACGCTGGCATCATTTTGTACGTATTCTGTGATTACCCAGAAAGCCTGGTTTTCTCTTTAGAAAGAAAAGCAGGAAATGTTGTTCGTACTCTAAATACATTGATGGATCAAAGCATTAGCAAAACTGTCTCTTCAATTACAACTTGTGGTTTGAGATACTGCAGCCACAGAATTATTTACATAGTTTCCTGTTTTCAAGGATATTTCCTTTACAGAGCCATAGTTACCCAGGATTTCCAAATTAAAAAAAGACTGGGGTATATACTAAACAATGACACTGATTTACAATATGTGAGCCCTACCATGCCATTTCACAGAGAAAAATAAATAGGAATAGAACATAATAGGTGATGTTCATAACAAGAAACATACAATTTTCTTTATATGGCTTCTAGAGCAACAATGCTGAACTAGCTATCGCTCAACAGGAAGTCACAGAAACATCCCATGAGAGAGATCCAATTTTTTCACATCCCCCTGTACTGTAGATTCACATGGCACACTTTAACATATTTCTATGAATGTTTTAATGTACTTCATGAAATTCCTTTAAACATTCCCTCCTTCTTTGAGAGCAATCTAACTGGAACAGTGAAAGCATCTTGCAACAATAATTGCTTCATAGTGATGGAAGAGAAAGAGTTGAGACTTTTTTTATTCCTTTCTCAGGTGACTCTCTTATCAGCGCCACCTGGAGTCCCTGGTACTTGATAACTGAGAGCAGGAGGATGGGCGAGTCTTTCTGTCCCACCAATACCCACTGTCTTGAACCCTGCATTGTTTCAATGCTCAGTGCAGATGCAAACAGCTGCACTCTAATTTGCTAAGCCCTCCTCCAATAATCCATATGGCTTTCCTCCACACCACACTATAAAGTCTTCATGAAGGCAGCCATCAAAGGATTCATTAGGGATGGGGTGGAAAATCAAATGATATATTTGGTGAGTGTGTATTTTCTTTTCCCATTACCTATTTCTTTTTCTATTTTCCAGAATAAATTTTTCATAATTGAAAATATCACTGTGAGCATTGGGGGGAAATAACAATGTGAAATGTGATATTTAACAGCACTTGTTAGGTTTCTGTTTAGATTATATTTTCTCTTGCTTCAGACAGTCTTTGTTCTACTGAAATGCTGGAAAATTTTGGGACCCACTGTTGAGGAAATTCTCTGCTTAGCTTCAAATTATTTCAAATGCCCAATTTATTCCTCAACTTAGTTTATGGTCTTAATGAATGAGTGAATTATCTATAGAACATCTCTGCCATTTTATTGTGGGTCTTTGATTTTAATTTCAAATGGTATCATTTTCAGTTTTTAAAGCAACCTATATTCTGTCTTTATGCAGCCAGGTACTTGATGGCCTGTTCTTGAGAGTCTGTGTCACTTTTCTTCCTGTTATGCGTACTTCCATTGTATTTTACAATTAGGTTACTTCGATGTGCTTTGTTATCTAATATTTTCATTTCATTGAAACATTCTGTTACAACTCAAGGCATCAGTGCATTATTCCTTGGTTCTTTCCCCTCATTAAATACTTATTGTTCTTTTGGAAATAAGCCACCTGCTAGGTGTTTCGAGTACCAGAATGGAGGGAACAAGTGATCCTTACTCTCAACAAAGTTAACTAAAAGAAAAGTAATGTAATGCTATTAATATTAGTGATAAGAGTGATGCTAGACTTTATTCATCATACAGATCGGATATACCTGCCACTATACTTCTAAAAAAAACTACTCCTTTAAAAATGTATACCTTAATTACTGAATATTTGCCCTTGCTCAAAAATGATACTCTATAAATATGTAGACATTCATAAATCTAATTCTTTTTGCATATGGTCACTATGATTTGGGGGTTTTTTTTAGATTTTTTTTACTTGACCTCTAATTTTATATTGTTTTACCAGCTCAATTATAAAATAACCCTAGAAAATTAGCAAATTCTCTAGAGATCACCTATTTTATTATTTTAACATTTTTTAAAAAGTGGACAAAATTTAGAATACCAGTGCTGATTTTGTATTTCTGTAAGTTATTTCTAAATAAACCTTAGGTTATAGTCATATGAAATCACTATTGTAGCAAATATTAAATGAAGAGATACTAAAGTTGAAACACTAATTTCAAAAACTATTTTCTGAAACACTAAGGATTTACATGATGTCAAAAAAAAAACATTGTCTTGATAAAGAGTAAACCATTGTATTTGAGTGTGAGTGTGACTTCTGGTTCAAGTTGGCAAGCTGAAGCCAAATTTTACTTCCCATCTGTCTCTAGAAGTTATTGAAATTGAAGTAAAAACTACAGAATGAGATACATTCATAGAAGCAATGAAACCCAGAAAACAAAACATTGTTAAAATGAAGACTTAAAAAACAAAATGTGTAGAAGAGAAAAGGCAGATGCACTACTTTAGAATACAGCCAAAATTGTGAGAACCTTCAGAGCAGGCTATAAAAAATGACGACAGCCGAGGTGGGAACCGTTCTTCCAATAGGACCTGTTGATGATCCTGGTTTGTTTATAGGGAAGTACAGAGAGCAGGAGAACATAAAGACCAGAAATTCCCTGATGAATTAAAGACTATCAGCAGACAACTGAGCCAACTGGCCATCCCCATTCCTATTTATAGAATGGGGGTGTTTGCCCATAAATACCAGGGATCTACTTTCTAAAGACATTGAATGTGCTACTGAAGTGAATTTGAGGAAACCTCCTTACTAAGGACTTTCGGGAGTCATAGGAAAGAAGCAATGTGTCTACTTAATCTCCATTCATTCACCCGAAGGAGAATTCTGCCTCTTGGATAAACTTGAAATTGAAGGTGACAAGAGATTAAAATGTTATATAGAAGAACAAGCATCCACTGAATATAAGCTTTTTGGAGAAAATGAAGTAACACCAACAAGAATACAAAGGTGGTAGTCTAGGAAAGGATTGATTATCAAAGCAATGCTCAAAGGAATTTCTCCAGGGTGGGAGAAAACCACGGTTTCAGATTGAAAAGGCCCAGCAAAAGAAGCTATAAAGAAACCACAGGTAGACATATTTTCTTAAAATGTTAGAGTACCACAGATATATGGAGTATCTGGAGAGGTTTCAAAAAGGATAAAAACACTCAAGCTCTCAATGAAACAAGAAGAATATTAACATTAGTGTGGTAGGCAGGATTTTGGCCCCCATGATCTCCTCTGATATCATGCCTATGAATATGCTACATCACATGGTGAAAAAAGACTTTGCACCTGGAACTAAGATTGCTAATCAGCTGACCTTAAAATAGGGAACTTATCCAGGTGAATTATCCAGGTGGACCCAATGTAATCACAGAACAGAAGGTTTGGCCAGAAAGATGAGGCAGAAGGAAGATCAGAGAAATGGAAGACATGGGAGGGACTCAACCCGCTGTTGCTAGATTTTAAGATGGAGAATAGGACTCTGAGGCAGCGAATGCAGGGGGCCTCTAGAAGCTGAGATTCTCCAGTCAACAGCCAGCAAGAGAACATGGATCCCACTTCTACAACCACATGAAACTGAATTCAGCTAATCTCCTGTGTCAGCCTGGATAATCAAGGCCAGCACCCTGATTTCAGCCTCAAGAAACCCAGGGTAGAGAAACAAGTCAAATCAACCTGGGCTTCTGACCTACAGAACTGTGAGATAATAAATAGGTGCCATTTGAAGTCACTGTGCCTGTGACTTTTTTTTTTTTTACAGCAACCTTAGAAAACAAATACAGATTCAGTACTGGAAGACGAGTGCTGCTGTAACAAATGCCTAGAAATGTGGAAGTGGCTGTGGAGCCAGGCAGTGGGGGATGATGAAAGAATTTCGAGAAAAATGAAAGAAAAAGCTCAGATTGCCTTGAACAGGGTGCTAGTAGAACTACGGACATTGGAGGCTGCAGGTGAGAGCTCAGAAAGAAATGAGAAATGTGTTTATGGAAATTGCAAATGATGTACAGCTTCCAAAAGCCTAGCGGAATTGTGACGTGCAGTTATGTGGAAAGCAGATATGCTGAGTGATGAGTTAGCTCTATAGCTGAGGAGATTTCCCAGCGGTGTTCAAGGTGTGACCTGGTTTTTTCTTGATGCTTATAATGAAATTCAAAAGGAGAAACATAAATTGAGAGAACTGTTAAACATTAAGAATCCAGAGTTAGATGATTTAGGAAAATTTTCAGTCTACCAAGATAGCAAAAGATAAAAAATTTGCTGTCCGGAAAACATGTTCTAGAGAAAACAAAACAACACACCTGAGGGTGTGGCTGTACCACCATTCTCATACCTCAGAAACTTTGAAAAGTCAGAGTATAAGTTACACAAAAGCCTTTTAAGAAGATGAAAGTTCCACTCAGCCATCTGAGCAGTAGCTAAAAATAGAGAATGGATTTTCTAGGAAATTTCTGTGGAGGAGCTTCTTGTCAAATGGAGTGAATCCTTGTGACACACACAAGATTCTCACAAAGTTATTGAGAATTTTGTATCAGCAAAAACTGCCAGCTTGGACTGAAAGGAACAGAGACACGATGAAATGAAGGAAGGCTCTTCAACCCCCAATATTCTCTGGCAAGAAATATGCCAATGAAAGCTAATGAAACTACTTAGCTGCACACATATGTTACTTTTCATTAAAAAAAAGAAGAAGAAAAGGATAAATCAGAGGGCAGAGCTCTAAGCCCAGAGGGTGAGCTGAGAACCACAGAGGATCATGGCCAGGCCCAGAAACCAGGTGGAATTTGTGAAGCTGGATTTCAAAATTGATTTGGACTCCTGGACCCTTTTCCTTCAGTTTTCTCCCTTTTGAAAGCAGAATGTCTGTAACTTTTAGCCCATGCCTCTCTCACCATTGTATGCTGGGAGTAGATAACTTGCTTTCTAGTTTCACAGATGGAGAGACATTCTATCTCAGTATGGATTATGCCCAGTCATATCCATACCTAATTTAGGTGATTTGGATAATGAGATTTGGGGATTTTGCACCAATGAGATTTAGGGGAGATCTCTGTACTCTGAGTTGATGCTGTATTGGGTGGACACTTTTGGAACCTTGTGTTTTGCATGTGGAGTGGATGTGAATCTTTGGGGGCCAGAAGGTGGAGTACAGTAGCCTAAATAATGCCCCACCAAAAGATGCCAGTGAGCTAATCCTCAGAACCTGTGAATGTGTTACATAGCAAAAGAGACTTTGCAGATATGATTAAAATTATGGATCTTGAGATGGTCCCTATCTGGTTGGGCCCATTCTAATCACACAGGCCCTGTAAAGCTCAGAAGAAGGCAGAAGAGTCAGTTATAAAGACACCATATAAGGGACAGGAAAGACGGCAGAAGTAGAGGTCAGAGAATAGAAGAAAGAATGACTCCACATACCATTGCGGGCTTTGAAGATGGAGAAAGGGGCCAGGAGCCAAGGAGTGGGGACTGAAGGAATGCAGAAGCTGAGAACATCCATGCCTAACAGCATGCGAGGAAATCAGAACTTCAGCCCTGCAAGCGCGAAGAACCAAATTCTGCCAACAAACTGGGCTCTATGGGCTCTAGAAAGGAACTCGGTCCTGACAACATCTTGAGTTTGGCCCTGCGAACACAGACCAGAGAAACCTTAGTCAACCCTCTTAGATTCTGATCCACAGAACTGTGAGTAAATAATTAAGTGTTACTTTAAGTTGCTAAATTTGTAGTAGCTTGTTACAACATCAAACAATCAGAATTTCACCCATGACACTAGACACTAGGCCATAACGAAGAAATGTTGCCAACGTTATTAGAAAAAAGAGATTGTGAATGTATGGTGCTATACCCAGCCAAAATACCTTTCAAATAGAGTAAAATTTATTTAAATTAAATATGTACACTCTTGAAGTTTACCTTCCACATATCCCATTTGAAAAATTAAAGTTTTACTGTAGTAGAACAAAAAAGTAATCCAAGAAAGAGTATATGATAGAATCCAAATGTTGGTGATACAATAACAATAAATCACAAGATAATATCTGTGCAACAAAAATAACCTGTCCATATTACAACATCAAAATTGCTATGATTATGAAACTGGATGAGTTAGTGATATAGGAAAGAAGGTATAATACTTTTTCTGTTTGTATGAAAATTAAAAGACAATTAAAGCTTCAGAAAAAATGTGCAAGAGAATCATAACTCAAATATAAAGCTATCTAAAATTTTGATAAATTTTATGAATTGATAAAGTATAAAAAGTGATTATTTTACCTAATATTTAGTAAAATACTTTGAATAATATTACTGTAATGGACTGGGAGTAAATGAACTCTACAAATTTTATTTTTACTTTCAATTTTCAAAATTAATGTATAGAACAAAAACACATGGGAAAATGTAACTAGTTTTAGAACAAAAGCAGTGGCTAGACTTATGGGGTAAGAGAGAACAACAACGACATGAAATTACTCAGCTTTCTCAGTTGAAAATAATTAACTATGATCTACAATCACTGGATTAAGAAATTGATACATGAATACATTATTTAGAGTTATGAAGGTAATCATAAAAACAAACAAACAAAAGCAAAACCAAAAACCATCAGAAAGTCATATTGGATTATGGCTCCTCTAATGACCTCAACTTAACCAGAAGTCTATTTTCAAATAAGGTCACCTTCTGAGGTACTAGGACTTAGATCTTTCAAGTATCTTCTGGGGGGAATTTGATGCAACCTTCAACTCAGAAAATGAAATATGGAACCTAATAAAATATACTTTACAGAAAAGAAAGAAGACAGAGTTTGAGAGGCTGAATGATAGCATATATTTGAGAAAATTACTACAAGGGTAGCTAGACAGCATCTGCTCTCATTAAAATGAACAAAAGCAAAGGAGAGTTAAAGTTTCCCAAGACCTTTTGGAGAGGCAAGACAATGTTTTGGGCCATGTTATCACTGGTGATGAAACATGGGTGCGCCAATATGACCCTGAAACAAAGCATCAAAGTGCACAATGGAAGTCAGCAAATTCTCCACAACCAAATAGTTCTGTCAGTCCAAATCAAGAGTCAAAACAATGTTGCTAACCTTTTTTGATATCAGAGGGATGATTCATTATGCACTTGTACCAACTGGACAAACAGTTAACCAAGTTTACTATTTGGAAGTGCTGAAAAGGCTGCATGAAAAAGATGAAAATGACCTGAACTTTTCGCCAATTCATGGCTCTTGCATCACGACAATGCACCAGCTCACACGGCACTGTCTGTGAGGGAGTTTTTTGCCAGTAAACAAATAACTGTATTGGAACACCCTCCCTACTCACCTGATCTGGCCGCCAATGACTTCTTTCTTTACCCAAAGATAAAGGAAATATTAATAGGAAGACATTTTGATGACATTCAGGACATCAAGGGTAATACAACAACAGCCCTGATGGCCATTCCAGAAAAAGAGTTCCAAAATTTCTTCGAAGGGTGAACTAGGCGCCTGGCATCAATGCATGGCTTCCCAAGGGGAGTACTTTGAAGGTGACTGTAGTGATATTCAGCAATGAGGTATGTAGCACTTTTTCTAGGATTAGTTCGCGAACTTAATTGCCAGACCTCATATGTACATGAAAAAAACAAAGATTTGCCTGCAGGGGATAGGGGGCAGAGTGGGAGGGGGGTGAGAGTCATGTGCAGTAGGACACAAAGATTAATTACAGTGCTGTATCTCCAGTGGAGATCACACGTAATTCTGATGGCCACACTATTTCTTAATTTTATTCATGTTGCCTGGCACACTCTCAATGTAATTTCATGAAATAGACTTAAATTTTTCTAATATTCCACCCACCACCTATTTTTTGTTTATTTTTTTCCACATAACTTAACTCCAGTGGGTTTCTGTTAATTGCCAAACAATCCCTGAATGAGATTGATATACTGCAAAATACAAATATTTTTAATAATTACTGGGAAGAAGATGTAAAATGTTAGTAATTTCACAATAAATGAGTATAAAACATCTGATTATAGACAAAAAAAGGATGAGGGATACAGAGATGAAGGGAGCAAAATTTTGTTAATTTCTTCATCAATGATCCTGACATTAAACAAATATAGGTTCAAATGCGTGTGGTTTTTACAAGTTCTAGTAAAATTAATTATAGCATACATTTAACAAATTATGAAAACATATGCATTTAAATATGCTCACACAGCAGATGATAGAAAACAAAAGGAATGGAAAAAAAACATTTTTATATGTTTGGAAATGTTATTATCTGATGAAAGCAAAACGAAGCACTAAAGATCTGAAATAAATGTCAGTAGGTTAAACTCTCCTTTTCAATCATTATGAAACTCTTAGATGTAGAACACAGTATAGAGAAAAGTATAAAATAAAGGGACCAAAGAAAATTAAAATAACAGACAAAGCTATATATCAGACAAATGTGCTAATCTGTATAAAGATTACATCTGTACCAAACAAAAAATATTCAAAATCACAACAGGAAGAAAAACAATAAAACATCACCAAAAACAAAAACACAGCAAAAAAAAATGATACTTTATAAGAAGACAGAGTGTCATATTTTCCTGACTAATAGTAAATGTCTAAGATTAATAGTAAATGACTAGTGAAAAAGTGAAGATTTATGAATTTTCTGTACCTACTGACATAATAGCCAAATACATAAAGCAAGATCATTAGAAACATTTATAAAAGACATTTCTCAGTTAATGACATTCTGAATAGGCAAAATTATAAGCCTAGCAATTAAGTATTGTTAGCCAATGTTAACATTTGCAAATGTTATATAATATATATATATATATATATATATATATATATATATTAATACAAAGAAAACAATTGGGGAAATCAAGTTTTCAAAGGCCATGTTCTTTTTTTTTTAAGATTTTTATTGGGGAATTGGGGGAATGGGGACAGTGCTGGGGAATTGGGGGAAGGGGAACAGACAAGTTGCTGTCCTTTTGTTCTTCAGTCTAGTTGTAGAGGACGTTGCTTCACTGGCCCAAGTTGCCACCATCATTGCACTCTTTCCGGGTGAGGCAGATCAGTCACCGGCTTCTGGACAGCTGCTCACGCTGGCTGCTGGCTACACACGGTAGCCCATGGCAACCCACTGCAGCAGGGGCTGCAGCCTACGCCGTCGCAGGCAACTCACCGCAGCCCAGCTCCAGGTTGAGCCGCTATTCAGCATCTCAGCTGTAGAGGGCAGTGTCACTGGCCCTCACATGTGGGATCCGAACCGGGGCCCTCTGGCGTCCCAAGCCAGCTCTTAACCAACGTGCCACTCGGCGGGCCCTCAAAGGCCACGTTCTTAAACAGTGTAAATAAAACTTGAAATTAGTGACAAAGTATTTTCTAAAGTATATCAAACAATTGAAATTAAAAGGAAATAAAACAATGAAACAATCTTTTAAGTCATTTAGATATAAAATGAAATATAAATTGAATTATGGAATGTGTAAAATCACTGTATATGAGAACATAAGAGAGTTGGCCAAAGATATTCTCATATAGAACTTTAGAGCAATAAATGTCTTACTTATCAAGGAAAAAGTTAATTTAAATGAGTAAAGTGTCATTCAATTCAATATAGTTAGAAGGCGAATAAAAGAAAATTAAACAAAAGATGAAGAAGGAATTATCATAAATGAAATCAGTGCATTAACAAAGAGAAGAAGTATTCATATGTTCAAGAGCTATACCTTTGATAATGCAAATAAAAGTGAAAAAATCTTGCAAGTCTTATGCAAGATAAAATAGAAATAAAATATTAACAAAGAGGAAGATGTAGAAAAATTAAGTTTTAAAATGAGACAATATTATGTATAACTCCACATTAATAAATGTAAAATTGTCAATAAAATGAGAGGTTTTTTAGAGAAATATGAAGGTTTGAAGTTAACACAAAACAACCTTGACAGATTAATAGCTATGAAAGAAGCTGTAAAATTATAAAAATTACTTTAAAGAAGTTATATCAGAAAGTTTTACAAATTCCAAGCCATCTAAACTGTTCTAGAGTTTCCAAAACTCTTTGATTATATATGTGTGTGGTGTGTGTGTGTGTGTGTGTGTGTGTGTGTGTGTATTTGTGTGTATATATTTATATATACAAATATACATATATATTTTATACATGTTTAATCTCACTTGGTAATATATGTGCAAAATATAAAATAAATACTATCAAATTAATTATAGAATAACAATGTAAAGGACAATCTCACATGCTAAATATAATTTTATTTATATTAATAAATTAATTTTTAAAATGGAGGAAACAAATTCCAGCAGTTTCTTCTTTTTTCTTTTTTCATCCTAACAAGTTCAGATTTAGGGTGATTTTCTTCCTTTTTACTTCACTGTTTTCTTAACTTTTGCATTCAGAAAAATATGTTAAAGTATATTACAAGTTCAAGTATTTGAAAAATGAGTCTCATATATTCTTGGACTTAAAGATGATAAAAGGTAAATTACTGAGATAATGAAGGATTATATTAAATAATACTGTGTGTTTATTCTGAGGATTTCCTGAGAATATTTGACTTGCCTACACTTAAATAATATTTATAATGACCATACTAGAATAATTGTGTGGAGCAGTGAAAAATAAGCTGTTCCTGTGAGTGGGTTAAACTAATTGAAAACAGAAAAAGGATTTGAGTTGGATATTTTACAAAGCCCTTCCTAATGTATAATAGGAGTAACAAATATTATGTGAGATTTTACTATCTGCCAGGCACTGTTCTAAACAGTTTATGTGTATTATTTAATCCTCCTCAAACTCCACGATGTTGTTACTATAAAATAGAATAATCATTGCTATAATTATTATTATTCAGTGTCAAATAGCAGGTAATGATTCATTAGATATTGCAAAAAGAATATTTGTAAGCAATGTATCAGAGCAAGATGTCATTAACTGAATTTTTTTTCTAACCACTTTTTTTTATTTCCAATCACTGATATATTTGTGCAATGAGATTATTGTTTAAGAAATTATTTATTTTCATTTGGAAATGTGTTCTTATATTGGGTTGTCGGAAAAGTCATGACGTATTTTTTCTATGCTTTTCATTGCAAAAATGTGTCATGACTTTTTCGATAACCCAATAGTTCCTTTGAATGATGAGGAAGAGTTACCCACTATAGGTAGGCTTCCCCAGGCAGCACGTCTGTGTGCAAATAGTTTACTGAGAAGAACATTGGGAACTACACTTGTGAGGGAATCAGGGAAGGAGGACTTGGCAATGGGAAAACACCTGAGGCTGGGATGACCCTTATCAGATGCCTGATTATTGGAGGCAGCTGCCCAGGGGCTGAGAAGCCTTGGGTAAGGCTGCTCTCCTCAGCCAAGGACGGTTTCCAGAGAGACACTGAGGCAGGCTCCACCTGCAGGCAGGCAGCATTGCCAGCTGGAAGGGCAAGTGTCCATATCCTGGGGGTCCCCTGGGTGATGCCCTCCCCCCCCCATCATCTACCACATCAGGCAAGAAACACTGAACTGATAAGGCTGTATATCCTTGTTTATTCAAAAATGTATCTGACAGAGAAACAAATAGGCATCTGTCCGAGTTCAAGACAGAGCAGAATGGTGGAGAGAAAAGGGCAGTCACATTTTCGAGGCAAACCAACAGGAAAGAAATGGGTTTTAGGCATAAATTCTAAAGGATAAAAGAGTGGATGAGGAGACAATAACCAAATACCTCCTAGAAACTATTGTAGAAAGAAAATTGATGCATGCGAAAGGATTTGCTGAAAGCTAGAATCAGCAGAGAGGAAACCAAGAGTAACCAGACTGGCATTTAAGACCCTCTCCAGACACAGGAATTCATCGACAGCATCAGATATTTGGAGGAGACAAAATAAGGATGACTGGGTGGAAATCTGTTTAAAAAGTGGGCATACCCACTATAGCCCATGCCCTCCTCTCCAACCTAACAATTCCCCTCCCCCTGCCACCCCCCACCCCCCAAAGAAAAGACCTGTGGTATTTGTTTATAGGAGGGGAACATTTTCTTTTTAATTAATTATTATTATTTTTTTGATGATGGGAGAAGGGGATTGGACTGGGTGACACCAGGAGGAGTTAAGGTAGGGGGACCAAAACAGGGAACAAGTGAGTGCATACACACTGAAGGTTGAGATGCCCTCACCCGGCGCGCCCTGATCCCAGTGCCTTCTCGTATCTCACTCTCAGAAAACTGGCTGCCAGGCTTTTGCCCTCCTGGGTAGCTATTGGATATTTTCTGGGGGAATCTGATCAACCTAAAGCAAAGAATTTTAAAAGTTTCTCCATCTAAACAATTGAGGCAGGTCATCCTCCAGGGCAGCTCACAGCCCATAATCCTTCTTAAGTGCCCAGGTTCCCAAACTTTTTAGTGTGGGCAGACAATCAAGAATGTGCGGGGTTCCCATGTAAAAAATAAGGGAGAAACAAAGAGGAAAAATGTAACTTGGAGAGAACAGAGCCCATGCAGGGAGGAAATAAAACACGACAAATAAAAGGACTGCAAATATCTGAGAGCAATCAAAGAATATATTGCAACTATGAAATGAGAACAGTTGCTTAAAAAAAAACAAAACCCAACATTCAGAGTCCATAAAAGAGCTTTTGAAAATTAAAATGTGGTAGGAAAAAAACTCAAAAAAAATATTATACATGAAAGCTCACCAAATCCTCCAGAAAGCAGAGCAAACGGATGAAGTGACATAAAATAAGAGACATGAGATAAGAAAATTAAAGTACACACCCCAGAGGTCTAAAAGCTAAATGTGGGAGTGGTGCTCAAATAAATCTGAAGAATAAGAAATGCTAAACCAGAATTCCACACTCAGCCAAACAATAAAATATGTGGGAAAATAAACACATTTTTAAGCATACAGCATCTTGGAAATGTACTCCCATGAGCTTTTCCTTATGAAGATACTAGATGCTGTGGTACCCATGAATGAGAAAGGAGGCAATTGGATACAGGAAATAGGAAATCCAGGGGAGAGAGGCAGCAAAGCATCCCCAAGAGGATGGTTCATTTGAGTTTTCAGGCTGGTAGCTAAGCAACCCGTCCAGATGTAAAAGGCTCCAGGAGATATTTCTTCAGGATGATAAAACCGATAGAACATGGAAACAACTGACAAAGTATTTGGGGTTGAATTAGTAAGTACATAGAAAACTGTATAATAGTTATCAGCTCTAGGAAAAGCACAATGGGTCAGGAACAGAAAACTAAAGTTTACTACTTGGCTGAATTAAGAATTGTTTTTACAAGATCCTAATGAACCGAACACTGAATATTAAACTGACTGACATGGTGGAATGGGGGGATTGTGTGGAAGGGATCAAATGAGTTGAAGGAAGGAGGAGGGTGAATGTTTTATCCTTCCATGTCCTAGTGAGAAGTCCATAGCTAATGATACAAAAGGAATAATCAAGAAAAGCACACAACAGGTTATTTATAAAAATCCAGCTTAACACAGAAACAGCTAAAAGAGATGCAAGTATTTGCCTCTGAGAAGGAAGAATTCCGGATGGGGGAGGTGGAGGATTTTTTGTTGTTGTTGTTAAGCTATCTTGTAAAATTATTTTCTTGCTAATATATATGCATGTATATATAGCTCTGAATAAAAACATTAAAAAGATGGACAAGAGAAATAGAAAGAGCATTAATTTTTTTAGTCAAAAAGAAGACTATAGATACTGGCCTGAATGAACTGCCTTATCCTTTCTGCAATGAAATTCTAGATCAGCAAGCTAGCTTCTTAGCAACCTTGGAAAAGCTTCTTATTTGGATGACATTGTTAAACACATTTTTTTAATATTCTAAAATGTTGATCTAAATGACTTTTAGATTTCTATTCTTATAAGCTTACCTCTAAACTCTTTACTTTGTAGAATATAATTTTAGAAAACGTATACTTCAATAACTGATTAGTCTACCAGTGAGGTATCTTATATGATAAAAGAAAATATCATACAATAAAAATGCAGCTGCAGACCTCATTAATTCAGTTTTTTCTCCATATTCTACCTAGGCGAAGGTGAAGTTTACCTTTGAATGCCTAAGAAGAAATGAATATTGTAAGCATCATTATAAGGATATCTTGGTCATTTCTTTAAAAGAAACGGAAGATTACAGTGTATATTATTTAATAGATTTTTTAAATTAAATAACTATATATTGAGTTTATTCATGTAATAAATGCTAATTAAGAACCTGTTTTGTTCAGGTATTCTGCTGCATATTGGGCACACAAAACTGAAAATATATAGTGCTTGCTTTTAAGTTGACAAATAAGTTAGGAAATGGATATGAAAATGAGCAATGGTGATTAAAAGAAAAAATAATAACTGGAGGCTCTATTGAAGTTACACCAAATGCACTAGCAGCCCAGGCATGCGAGCATAGGGAATTTCCTGTGAGTTGAACTTGAAGAATAGAGGAGAGTAGGTGCATGAGTTGATGGAGAATATTCCAGGGAGGAAAAGCAGCTTGGATAGTGGTACAAAAGGTGGGGTGGGGAGAGTCTCAGAAGAGCCAGTGGTTCAGGATGGCTGGAGCATTGAGCAATGAATTTGGAGCAAGGGGGAAAAATATTTTAGATTTTATTATTTAGGTGGAGGCACGAGACACTATTAATAGCCATTCTTATTAACAGTAGCCAAAATTTAAAGTTATATATACCTGTGCTAAGCACCAAGCTAAGCTTTTTGCATACAAAATCTTATTTAATCCTTACAACTGCGGTATCCTTATTTTTCAATTTTTCAAGCTTGAGTGTAATATAATAAAATGTATGTAGAAATTTCATTCTAACACCTGTGAGAAAAGTGTTTCGGTCCAGTGAAAAAAATAAGATACAAAATGGTTTATGCAACTCCATAAAAACATTATATATAATATAGCAAGAAACAAGGTTGGAAATAGACATACTTAGAAAATAAATAAAAAAGAAATGGTCGTCCATTGGATGTGTAGATGGTTATGTCCATTCACCAGGACAGAGGGATGTAAGACACGGTGAGGTTTAGGAGAGGAAGTGATTAGTAAACATGGTTCCTATAGCAATGCTATTTTGATTGGGTGGTTATTTCACTTAGCATAACTAGTTGATGTTACTTTATGCTTTGCATTAATTAATCGCATTCCTGTTAAAGAAAAATGATGGTTTGCATGTCCTTAGTCACTGATGGATCCAGAACCTCAGGTTCTGATTTTGGCTTCATGACTTCTTTTATTCTATATTCATCACAATCCAGAACTTCCATGGTATGACCACCAAGAATATAAAAGTGAGGAACTTAAAAGTGCTGGTTTGTGAGCATGGCTGACTATTTATGCAGACTGTATTGACTTTCCTTTCCTTTACAAAATGTTGAGTTGCTTGTAAGATTTTTGTGGATCAGAACGTTAAAGTAACAGCTTCGCTCTGCTATGAACCCCTTCCAGCAGGTCTTCCGTTCCTTTTAACTGTCGGTCTACCTTCTTCATCCTGCAGGGCTCTCCGAGACCTTTCTAACCAATGATGAACCAGAATGCTGTGATGTCAGGAGAGAAGAGCAATCCAACAACCCATCCAAAGGGACGGTGTTAAAAAGTGGATCCTGTCACAGGACGTCGCTCCCAGTTTCATCAGCAACAAGACTGTGCAACAGCAGACTCAAACTGTGTGTTCTCGTACTGATTCTCTTACATACAGTTCTCACGGCCTCGGCAGCACAGAACGCCACAGCGCTGAGCTTGGGAGGCATCAACACGCTGGAGGAGAGCTCAACCAACGAGGACTAACCACGGAGGACACAGTGTCACCAGAGCAGCAGCTGGCCCACCATGGAAACGCGACTGCTATCAGATGTAACAGAGACTGGGTGCTTTTACCCTCCAATCACTTCTCGCAAGGCCTTTAGGGTAACATTGAAAAAGATGGGCCTGAATCCAAACAAGGACACAAACACAGCTTTTTATTGACTAAAAGGCTGTAAAGTGACTTCAATTTCTCACACCATTTTATACACTGTGTTTTAATGTTTGGAGGTTTTCTTTGCTTTGGTTTTGCTTTGGGTTGATTTGTGTTTTTTTTAATTTTTTTTTTTGCACTTGTTAATACAGGATTTATTTTGGGGGATGGTTTCTCAGAGGTAAACTAAGTCTTTTCACTGTCTCTATATATATTTCTAGTCATTGTGTGTGTTCATCAGATAGTTCTGTCTCTATGTCCTGTCAGTTTCTATTAGAGGAATGATTGCTATGACCTCGTGGTATAGCAAAAAACAACAACAAAAAAATGATTAAAAAAAAAATTAAAAAGACAAAAAAAAAGAAAACAACAAAAAAATTAAAAAAATTCCCTAACTCCCCCTCCTGCCGAAGGAACCAACGCCTTTCCCGGCCTCTCCTCCCCTCACCCCCTTCTCTCCCCTCAGCAGACAACATCCGCTTGCTTCTGTCTATGTGGCCACCGCGAATGGGCGCGCGAGCTCTGGTGGGACTCCGAGCCGCTGTTGCACAAACCCGCAACGGAGCAGACAAGGGGTGTACCTTTTAGCCGGACAAACAAGTGTTTCCCACACTAGGTGGAATCAGACAGTTAACACATTTTTTTATGTTAAATAAAAGCAAAGAAAACGACCATGAACTATGTTGCTCCAGCTCCCATTCCCCAAGGCCCAGTTCTTCCTCACTGATCAGGTGGCCCCAAGTGGCCACCTCGGATCAGAACGAGAAGAGGCCGGAAGTCCTTCCTGAAAGGCGGGCTTTCATTGAGATTTCAGTTACGTTGCAGTTCACACAGAGGCCCATTTCGGCCCTTGTAATGAGAACAGAGGGACTGAGGACACAAATCCGGGCTTCTTTCTCCTCCTTTATTGCTGTGGGGGAGACTGTAGAGATGCTCAAACAGCTGCGGTATACACAAGATACCCAATTTTATTCCAGGATTTCCCCAACATACGGTTTTAATTATCCCAGGTATAAAGTGTATGCAATTCTGCATCATCACGAAAGAAGATTAAAAAAAAAATAGGTTAGCCATTTTCATTCAAGTGCAAAAACTTTATCACTCTAACATGCTCTAGATAGTTGAAGAAAAGGGGAGAAATCTGGTTGCTCTATTTGTATTTTTTTTCTTTTTGTGGGAACATTTCACCCGCTGAGTGTCTATGAATTTGTTTTCTAAAAAAAGGCTTTTATGAGTTTACAGTAGAATCAGTGGAAGGAAGAGTTAATAAGGGCTGTTTTTAAAAAAACAAACAAACAAAACAAATAATTAAAAAAAAAACCACTTTACATTCCTTCCTATTCTCTAACTACACTTGGGAAGTGCACTTCTGATATGTTTGCTGTGTAGCTGGGAAGTGAAGGAAAACCATAGAAAAGGTCCTCTTAGCGAACAAAATTTAGTTATTAACTTTATAGCTTTGAAATTCCCCCAGGCATTTCTTTTCGTTGAAACAAACTTTAACCTCTGCATCATACTTAACCCTGCGACATGCGTACAGTATGCATATTTTGTTTTGAATAAAAATGTTTTGTTCCAGTCTGTTAAGAATATTCAAAAAATAATAAAGGTATTGCTTAATAAAATTGCTAGAATTGTTTAGCAGTACATGCACAAATATTTTACTAGATTCTTTGTTTTAATCGTGTTTTGTTGAGACTGAAAATTCTAAAATGGTCTGCGCAAATACAAAAAAAAACACCAAAAATGCAAAATTCTCCAGTTTTTGTTCCTTTTTAAAAATTGTTTCTTTCATGCAAATACAAACACATCCACATGTACACACACACACACACACACACACACACACACACAGTTATTTTAATTTACAGAAATACGGTGCTATGCCTGGGGATACAAGTGGGTGGGGAGTGGCTGGGCTTGACGTTGAATTGTTGCAAGTGTTAAACACTTGTAGAAATGAGCATTTTTAAATCCTAACTAGTGGAGGAGTGTAGATTTTTTTGGAGTTGGGGGATGAGAATAGTAGGGGGGCGGTGACTGTAGGGTGAGGGGATGGGTGATGATTCTTGAGGAAGGTGACCTCTTACTGACTTTGTCATATGGCAGGGAAAAGTTTATGACCATTATCTAACTCTGGTGTGCTAAGGCCACCCCACAGTTCATTTCTTTTGATGTTCCTTATGCTTCTGTTCATGCCAGAACAATTTTTATTCTTTTAAGAAAATGATACATCAACAAAGATGCAAGTTCCACCCACTCTTAAGACACTGGGCAAAATAATGAAACACAGCATTCCTTAACAAATAGAGTTTATTTTCTCTTAATGTCTTTTGAATCTGGCTAAAGTTCTTCCTGATATAAAAGGATTGGAAGTTTCCACTTGACTCTGCTTAGCTTTAGTTTGGGGAGGATAGCAGCCAAAAGAGGGAAAACAAAAATGTTTATTATTCTTATGTGAGAATGATCTTTATGCCTAGTATTTATTATCAAAAATGTGTAACCACTTCCTTATGATATTTCCATTGACACAGTGAACTAAAGAAGCTTTTCCTTGGGTCAGCTAAAGGATACAAACAGGCAATGACTCCTTTACAAAGTCAAGAAACAGCCATTGAAGATGCGAATCTCATTACACCTATTGTTCATTTGTAGTAGCTTATTATTATTATTGTTGTTGTTATTATTTGATAACATGCTTGATGTTGTACACACATTAATTCTGACAGAAAAAAAATTCAGATCTTGCATCTTTGTAATCATCATCTTGTTCCATTTTTCTCATAGTGGATAACCATGCATACTGGATAATGAATTATGTTATTAAAACAATTATTTTTGAAAGCAAGTTAAAAACCAAGAAAATATTTTTCCACAAATGTATGGAACATTTCCCCCCCTGTTTATTATTATCTATTTTTTTATAATAGAGAAATTCCAGTATGTAGAATATGTTGATACTGCAAAACCAAATATCAAATAACATAAGTGGAATTACAGTTGGTCCTCTATATCCACAGATTTCGCATCACAGATTCATATATCATATATACATGTGTGCGTATATATATATATATATATATATATATATATATGCACATATATATGCGCATATATATGTGCATATATACAAATTGCTTAGAAGTAAAACTTCAACCACAAAATTTAGGTCATAACAGCACACATATAACATTATGATGAATGATTTCTTATTTTTGCTTAAGTTTGAGCAGCGTGCTCATTTATAAACAATACTTTTGATATAGAAAACAGACTTGCAAACTATCTCCGTTAATGAAGGAATAGCAATTTTGATATAAGCAGAATCTTGTCACCTTCCAAGCATTAATAATGGATACAAAAAAATGAGTACAGCATGAAGACAGTGGGCGATGGTGAATAGCAAGGCTTTAAGTGAGAGGAAGAAAGCGAATCCCTGTGACATTTATAAGAATGATCACACTGCTTCAAATTCTAGAAATTCTCTAAATAATGATAAAATATATAGATAAACCTCTCTGCTTTGGAATAAAACTTAAGCCATGAAGAAAATATGAAATATGTTCTTTGCTCTTGAGGTACTTCAGGGTTATATTTACTTGATACAAAGCATTTAGATTGAAGTTAAAAATAATAAATCTGCTATTTTATCCAAGGCTTACCCAGGTAAGTAGTACAAAGGTGGAATTCAAACTACATCTGACTGTAAATTCCAAACACTGGCTCTGGATCCTTAGGCTTCAAACATATTTTGGGAGTAGAAGTTATTTTCTCCAGATTATCATAACATACTTAAGTTTTAAATACAAAAAAATTATAAAAGGAGTTTTCTAATGTCTTAGGACACCTTTGCACATATTTAAACATAAAGGTTTCAGGGCTTTTCTTAACTTCTTTCTCTTGTGTGTTAATTTATTTAGTTTTTATTCTCAGCTATATCTATATATGGTATGAAAACATGGAGCAGCACAGTTAAAGTAATAACTTCTTCCGGCTTCATCAATCTGTCAAGTCCAGTGGAACCCTGCTACGGATTAACGGCAACTTGAATGACTTGGATTGGTTCTGCTGCCATCTTGGCTCCCAAGCTCAGCATCAACCTTCATGATGGCTCTAGATAAAACATGTGATGATGAGTTAGTAATATACTCATGCTATTGCTGAGGCACTTGCCAAGGATTTCACTATTTAGAAACACTAGAAATAAATATTTCTATTTATTTTTCTCTTCTCCTTGATCTAAAGGATATGCAAAAGTTATCAGTAAATGAAATGTAATAGGAACAAAGTTAGATTCTAAGCCTTTCAATAGTAATTCAGTTTTGGTGACAATCTTGGTGAAACATTTGCTACAGCTCTACACAAAAGTCAAGCTGAGGCAAAGTGTTTTGATTTAATGCAATTTTCTTTTTCTGAAATGTGATACACTGAAATTAGTTTTTGAATATGCCAAACACACAGCATGATGAATAAATAAATAAAATATATGTAAAATGTTCTCAGGTATTTTTACCATAATTAGTTTAAATTTGGTAGTTTTTTTTTATTGCAGCTTCTCCTCCCCTGCCAAGACAACGCTCCTTTTTATTTATTTAATTTATGTGGTTTTTCAGAAGCTGTGTTTTTATAGCTTTCTAGATCTCTTCAAATTTCATCTGAAACTTTCTAGATCTCTTCAAATTTCATCTGAAACTTTCTAGATCTCTTCAAATTTCATATGGAATTTTGCAGAAGCATACTTATGCTCAGTAAAACACTTAAAATCAAAGCTTTTCAACTCAACTTTAAGCTCAATAAATATCAAACAAAAAACTCATGTTATTGCAAGTAGATTTAGTTACCTGCATTTATTCTGATCTCTTCCCCATCTTCCTCCTCTTTCTTAATCTCTCTACCTCCCTCTTTCCCTTGTTTTTCTTTCTGTCTCAACTCCAGGATCATTTGAAATGAGCTCTACTAGTTTCAGTGTTGCTGTTGTTTCGTGATTCCCAGAACTGAAAAGAGAATTAAATGATATCAGAAAGAATAATATTAAAAGTTGTGAAATATATTAAATGTTGCATTATCAGAATAAGTTTAGTTGAACCAAGACCCTTTAATTGTTTAGAGAAAAATTTGATGCACTAATTTATTATAAGAACTCACAGAAAAAACATTATTTCCTAAATGACATAAGAAAAGTGTCAGAGATTGTGAAAAGTACTAGTATCATACTCTCATAAGAATAAATTTAAAGATGAAAAAAATGACTGGCTTTTTCAGAGTTACAAGATTGCATTTACATACATTGTAATAAAGTATAGAACATTTATTTTCAAAATATGATATTGGAAAAAATCATACTTTTCAACTGAAATGGAAATTTAACCTCCACAGAAATCCAATGTTATTGCATATATAGTTTAAAGAATTCTTGAGAAATTTTAATTTTTATATTTCTATGGAAAACTAACATCTTAATAAGAGTCTAGCTGTCTTTACCAATATCCACAACATGCTGCAAGACCACTGATTTTATATTTATCTGAATGCTTTGCAAACTATATAATTCTAGCACTACTGTTTTAAATATGCGGATACATTTTGAAAGATCTAAGATTAAAGAAAATACATTAAATAATTTTTTTCCCTTTTGAGAAGAATCTATCTCACATTTTATATACCAGTGCAATTACAAATAGTTAAATCCTGCAAAATACATACTTACCATGTCAAGTCAGCAGGTGATTTCATTCATAGAAACAGATAAACATCCATTTTCTTCCTTCTTTTCCTTGCAAAGTTGGCCAAATCAATTAATCTCCTATTTCTCCCTAAGCCTTTCTTTAGGGTGAATATATAGTGAACATTTATTTTTTTGTAACATTAGAGGAAAAACCATGAAGCTTGGGTACAAGATTATTTGTATCCCTGTCACAGCGTCCCTGGTATGCTCAGCGTTCATCATTTGAGAAGGCAACACTCCATCTCCTAGACGGTGTGCCGTCCTGATTCCTGAAGCTCTTCCGCTGGAGACGACTGAGCACCATCCTGACGCTACAATCCAGCTCAAATCAGAACACAATGTGAGGGGGCGGGATGTCGTTTCTCTTTCAAATCACATGATGAATCCCAATACAATTTCTGGGTAATAAAAATGTGTCTTATGATACGCAGGTGTACCATTATATAGGATTCTTTTCTTCTTTTTTATTTTATTGAAGTTTCCAGAAAGGGGGAAAACACTGAAGATTAAAATCAATGCCTAATGCTTTTCATTTGAAAAGAATATATATACATATACATACATATGTATATATAGATATAGATGCATATATAAATATAAAGAATATATAAAGAATATTCTTTATATATAAAGGATATATAAAGAATATTCTTTATTTATATAAAGAATATATATATATATATATCTCACATTTCCATTATTATTAATGTATATAAAACAGACATAAACTGCCTACATTCATGACTTTTATTCATTTATTGGGAAAACAAAGTTACTGAGAAGCATCCATGTCACTGTAAGCTAGGCTTTGGAGAAGGAGATACAAAAGAAGTATTTTTGGCCCTTCAGAGGTTCGTAAACCACTGTGGGTGTGAGGGACGTATAATTATAATGCAGAGATATGTCAAGAGCATGGCAAACTTAGAGTATTCTGGAAGCATTTAACTCTGATTGACAGAAGTTAAAGTTTCACAGATAAAGTGACATCTTAATGATCACCTAGGAGTTCAGCAAGCAAAAGACAGACAGAAATTGTGGCCACGTGCAAAGACACAGAAGTCAAAGCGATCTTCTTGCAGGGCACAGAGAAACGCAGAGCCTCCTGTTTGGAGAGGGAAGATGCTGGTCTCATAACCCAGCCTAGAGGTTTGGATTTCACCCTCAATGTAAGAGAAAGCCATTAGAGGATTTTTTTTAAATAATACTACATAATGAACTTTATGCATTTAAAATTGTTCCTTTGTCAGCAGTATTGAGCATAGGCTGAAGAAAGTAAGGCAGAAAGGGACTGACTGCAATAC
The DNA here is from genome assembly GCF_001890085.2 of Hipposideros armiger. NCBI lineage: Eukaryota > Metazoa > Chordata > Mammalia > Chiroptera > Hipposideridae > Hipposideros > Hipposideros armiger. The sequence goes on from NW_017731726.1 coordinate 1,582,859, forward strand.
TGGTGAGAAATAGAGAATCAGAACAAATGAAGCAGTAAATGAGACAAAGAAAAGGGGTGAATTTGAGCAATCTGATGATGTAGAATTAATGGGGCTTGATAATTTTCTAAATATGAGTGATAAAGATAAGTGAAAGGCAAACAAAACAAAACAAAACAAAACAAAACAAAACAAACAAAAGCAAAACTTCAAAAGGAATACCAGTTTTGCAGTGTAGCCATTCATCAAATAGAGAATCCAGGAAGAAGAATAGATTTGGGACCCTGGACAACCTGTGCACATTAAGAAATGTGAGCAGGCTTCCAGGGGGAACTACCTCACGGCAACATGATGTATGCTCCTAGCTGGGACAACACTAGTTGCTCTAAAAAGTAGACAAAAAAACTTCAACAGCTTAGTACAACAGGTGTTGACTCCTTGCTCACTTTAACACCATATGGGGGCCTCTCTTATGCTGAATTAATCAGAAGCCTCAGGCTTTTTGTCTTGTCCTTCTGCCACACCCTAGACTGCATCTTTGTCTCTATCAGTGTAAGTGAAGGGGAGGGTGTGGGAAAGGCACGCCTACTTTCTAAATATGACAATGATTAAAGCTTTGAAAAACAAAGCCTCTGGGGGAAAATCAGTAATGTCAGGGCTCTTTTGGTTAAAAGAACACAGAAGGCTAAAAGGAGACATCGCTTTTTCTTTAAGCGCCTGTCAGGGTCATGCACGTCTCATAATTCATTCCTGGTTTTCACAACAAACTGGGATAAAAGCCGTTTTTTAATTTGAAATTTTTGGAGGAGGTACAAGTCTCAGCGAGAGCGTGACCACCTCTGATTGGCAGATGTTAAAGTTTTACACATTAAGTAACATCTTAATAATCAGATAGGAGGTCAGCAAACAAAGGACAGACAGATACTGTGGCCACCTGCAAAGACGCAGATGCCAAACGGGTCTTCGTTGCCTGCATAGAGAAGGGCAGAGCCTCACGCTTTGAGAGAGAAGAGGCTGGTCACACCAATTCTGAACACCTTTGCTTGGACTCAAGTGAGGTTTTTCTAATGCCAGGCTCTCCTTCTTCCCCTTACAGAAAACTTATTATAATCCTGCTCACCTTAACCTGGGAAGAGGCCGGAAAAAATAAAATTACTTAAAATTCAATTTTAGGGCCAGCTGAGTGGCGCATTAGTTAAGAGCTGGCTTGGGACGCCAGAGGACCCCGGTTCGGATCCCACATATGAGGGCCAGTGACACTGCCCTCTACAGCTAAGATGCTGAACAACAGCTCAACCTGGAGCTGGGCTGCTGTGAGTTGCCGGCGACGGCGTAGGCTGCAGCCCCTGTGGCAGTGGGTTGCCATGGGCTACCGTGTGTAGCCAGCAGCCAGCGTGAGCGGCCAGCAGCCGCAGTGAGCGGCCGTCCAGAAGCCGGCGACTGATCTGCCTCGCCCGGGAAGAGCGCAATGATGGTGCCAACTTGGGCCAGTGAAGCAACGTCCTGCACAACTAGACTGAAGAACAAAACGACAGCAACTTGTCTGTTCCCCTTCCCCCAATTCCCCAATAAAAATATTTAAATAAATTAAATTAAATTAAATTAAATTTTATCCTTACATAGTAGAAATTGCATTTTTAATTGTCAAAAATATGGGAGAAATCCAGTAAAATTGTCTGGTAAAAAGCGTTCCCATTTTCCATTCTTGCCTTTTGATCTTCAAGGTTAGTGATTTTTATAAAGATTTATAGTCACCAAGCCTCTCAGAGTAAAGGTTTGGGTTCAATACTAAGTATGATCATATCACACGGCTGTGAAATTCCTAAAAAAATCAGTTGACATTAATTGAAATAGACCCCCATAGTGATCAGGACGATGGTCAAGATAAAAAATAGATATCATCTCCTCTTCTGACAAGTTTATAACTTAGTGAAAGTTATAAGCAAATGGCTTCAAAAGAATTGGCAATCCCACTTTTGACTTTATAGTCTTGGTCTGTTGTCAAGTGATCAAATTTTCTTTGTGCCCAATGATTTAGTGGTTGGGATTCATTCTCTTGAAACTGATAGAAAAAAATTACTGTTCTCTGGGAAAATATATTAAAAGAGAGAACATAAGTGATATTACTAAGGACATAAAAACTTAAGAAATGTCTCATTATAAAACCAACAGTACATATAGGTCAGTATCAACAGTGGTCATTTCTGGTAGGGATTAGAAATTCTCCATGAAATATACACATGTGGGATGCCCTGAAAAACTCCTACAATTTTATAAAAATCTATTTAAGAACATTAAATTGTCTAAGTGACCCTTTAATCTGTTTTTAATAGATTTTTCAGGACCAAAGATAGCAAGATACATAATTTTTAAAATTATATATCCCGAGTTTTAAATTGGGTCTTTCAAACTTGTGAAATCTTAAAAACTTGAGTCTACATTCCAAAATAATATATAATAAGCAGATTTGAGAAGCACTGGTAGGGGGTTTTACCTATTGGTAAGGGAAAAAGTATGCATTGTATTCACTTTCAGTTAGATGAAGGAAATAATAAAATAAGAGCAGGAATTGCTATGGACTGAATGTTTGTGTTCCCCCCCAAATTCATATGTTGAAACCTTAATCCCCAACGTGATGGTATTTGGAGATGGAGCCTTTGAAATTTAATTAGGTCATGAAAACGGAGCCTTCCTGATGGAATTAGTGCCTTTATAAGAAGAGACATGAGAGAGATGATCTTTCTCCCTTGCATTTGAGGACACAGCAAGAAGGCAACCCATCTGCAAACTGGAAAAAGGGCCCTCACTAGACATTGAATCTGCTGGCACTTTAATCTTGGACTTCGCAGCCTTCAGAACTGTGAGAAATAAATGTTTGTTTAAGTCACTCATTCTACAGTAGTTTGTTACAGCAACCCAAACTGACTAAGACAGAAATCAACAAAATTGTAAAATAACAATGGAGAAAAGTAGTCAAACAAAATCTTGTTCTTTGAAGTGGTCAACAATATTGATAACACCCTAGTTAGACTCCTCTAGAGAAAAACAGCACATGAAGCACCAACATAAGAAATAACTAATGGGTTACCAATACAGATGCTACAGACATTAAAAGGATACTGTGACAAACGGTTTTTGCCAATAATTTCAACAAGTCAGATGAAATTTTAAAATTCCTCAAAATATCTCACAAACTACAAAAGCTAACTCAAATAGTTCTGTATCTATTAATGAAAATTGAATTAACAGGCCAAACCTTCCAATAAAGGAAGCTCCACTCCAGGTGGCTTCATTAATGAATCTTTCAAATATTTAAGAAAAAAAAAAATTCCAATACAAACTTTTTCAGCAAACGTGATAGGAGGAAGGAAACATTGCCCAACTCACTTTATGGGACCAGTATTACCATCCTATCAAAACCTTTTGATTTTATAAGAAAAAAGAAAGATACAAACATTTTATTCTTCATGAACATGGCTGAGAAATCCATGTGCCCTGTCAGTCAGAATAGTTGAACACTTTGTAGTAGCTCAATAAGCAATTTCTAGCTCTTTTCCGACATAAAGTCTAAAAAGTGGATGCCAACAAATTCAAGGAAATTTAATTTCTTTTATTTTTTTGAATTGAATTTTCCTCAAAATTTGAAGCTCTATTGACATAATCAATAGAAGTATATGATTCACAAATTTAGTTACATCCTGTGGGATTTTGTGTGTTTTGAGACAAAAGGAAATGAAATAAAAATTATAAGCATTTTCCCCACATTAATGAATATCATACTCACTCAAAAATCTCAAAACATATCAAAAGTAAAGGGCAACTATACTATATTTCCTTGTTTTTTCAACCTAGGTAATAATGGCTGGATAGGTCAATATGGATTAATATTTCCTTATATGGGCATCCCCCCAAAAAAGACCAAATGAACCAAAAAGAATTATGTGGAATAGACATTAATTTATGTGTATATAACTGTGGATATACATGTGCTATTTATGTTTAATGAGTAAAGTAGCCTGATTAAATTAAAAATGTATAAAGAGCATTTAAATATTTATGTATATTGCTTTTTCATTTCTTATACAATTTAATAGGTATAAGATAAATTTTCTAGCTGTAAACACTGATTTATGTTGTTTCTTTAGCAAGTAGTGCTACTGATTATAGACACAATGTATATATTATAATTACATTATATATATATGTATATATATACACACACATACATACGAGGGGTGCCAAAAAATGTATACAAGTGGACACTTTGGTCAACGTTGCTCAAGCAGTAGTTCTCTGTAATCAGAAGTGCCTGGATGCTTATGGTAACCATTTTTAGCATCTCTTGTAATTGCAAAAGTCAAATGTGACTTGTGTTCATCTTTTGTTATTGGTACATATTGAGTATTACAATTTTCATACAGTTTTCCTTCCTTAAAATGTATATACATTTTTTGGCACCCTCTGTATATATCACGAATATGTGTTTAGAAATGTATTTATTATCTATAAATTTTTTAGAATATAATTTCCTAGAGCTGCAAATTTATCTGAAATTACTTGAATTAAATACTTTATTAACTTGAACAAGAAGGTTGACATTTTAATTTATACAACACAGAGTAAAATAATATGCACTGGATCAATTTTTAATTCTTTTTTATAAGAATTGTAATTGCTCACAATCCTAGATTGCGGTGTTGGTAAGTCTTTTGTTTTGTACGATAGTTACTAGGATATATAGCCATCTTCCCAGGAAAGCTAACATAAAACCTTGAAAACAGTAGGTGCTCAGTAAATTGGGGTTTTATAATTACTATTGCAAGCAATGAAAGTATCTTTTCAGTAAGATGAGCAATTAAGACAGATGCCCAGAAGATGGTGCTGTATGATCCCCAAATAATGTACTTAGCTCATACTTCAAAGAGGACAAAATAACTGAACTATTTAATTCTACAGATTTGATTATTATTTCTCAGGAGGGAAATCCCCTCCACTTCCACCCCCACTAATACAGATTATATAAATAAATCTGCATTAGTTTCTGAACCAAAGTACCACAAACTAGATAGTTTAAAACAACAGAAGTGTATTAGTTCACAGTTCAGGAGGCTGTAAGTCCAAAACCAAGGTGTGGACAGGGAAGGCTATGCTCCCTCTGAAGCCTCTAGGGCAGCGGTTCTCAACCTTCCTAATGCCGTGACCCCTAAATACAATTCCTCATGTTGTGGTGACCCCCAACCATAAAATTATTTTCGTTGCTACTCTATAACTGTAATTTTGCTACTGTTATGAATCGTAATGTAAATATCTTTTTGTTTTCCGATGGTCTTAGGCAACCCCTGTGAAAGGGTCGTTTGACCCCCAACAGGGTCGTGCCCCACAGGTTGAGAACCGCTGCTCTAGGGGATCCTTCCTTGTCTCTTCTAGCTTCTGGTGGCCCCATGTGTTCCTTGGCTTATGGAAACAAGTTGCAATCTCTGCCTCTGTCTTCACATGGTCATCCCCCTCCCTTGTGTCTCTGTGTCCTCACCTGGCGTTCTCCTTCCTGAGTCTCTCTTCTGCTTATCAAGACACCAGTCATATTGGATCAGGGCCCATCCTAATGGCCTCATCTTAACTTGAGTGTATCTGCAAAGACCCAATTGCCAAATCAGGTCATATTCATAGGTGCTGGGCTTAGAATCTCAACAGATCTTTCTTTTGGGAGGACACAATTCAATCTATAAAAAATAATATTATTTGTCTGCAGGATCAATGCTGATCACTATTAATAAGTGGATCAAGCATTTTGTATTAATAAAAGAATTTGGATGTGCACTGTTTCCCCTCTCATTCTCCTGTGCAAATTGTGTATAGTCTGATTGGCCCCTGAGACTTAATCTATAGACCTAACTATAATTTTGTTGAAGTCAACAAAGAGTACTTGTTCGTGTATGGGAAAAACATTGACTAAGTAACTCTCATTAGCAATGTAATTTAATACTGACTTGATCAGTTAATTATTCAAATATTCAATGTCAAATACTCAATATAAGTAGGTCATGTAATGGAGCTGATGTTCATATTCATTAACAAAATAAGTCAATGCCATTCTGAGTCAGGGATGGCTGCTTTATATGTAAATGTTGTTATCTTATCAGACAAAACCTAAGAGAATCTTACCTACTATTATGGTCTATTTTCAAGGACTATACCCTGAAACTCATACTTATGTCCATCAATATTTGTTATCATAAATATTTGACTACAGTTGAAGCTCATGTCTTCTGAGTTACACAACTAGTTAAGTCAGATAATGAAACATTATTTAAAAAAATGAAGTTGAAGTAATAAATACATGTTGACATTGCTACTCAGCCCCAAACAACAATCAGGAAACAATACCAAAATCAAAGCTTTACTGTAGCAATTTATAGCTTATAAGAATTTCAGGGAAATTGAATAAAAAATAAAAAATTGTAACGATATTATGAAATCATAAAGACTTATTTGTAAGTGTGAAGCTAGGCCAAGATATCAGCAGATTATGAGCTGAAAAGTGAACAACCTGCTCAAGCTATTCTGTGAATTTTCTCCATGAAAAATATTTCACCTAACCTAAAAGATGACAAGTGCTAGAAACTAAAATGTTGGTTCTCCATAAAACGTAACATTTTTTATATGCAATTCAAATTCCAGTTTCCATAAGTAAAGTTTTTTTGAGGGGAACACAGCCTCACTCATTTACGTATTGTTTATGGTGACTTCCACATTGTAATGGCAGCTTGAAGTGGCTGTGACAGAGATTGATGGTCTGCACATCCTAAAGTATGTATTATGTGTATGTTTACAGAAAACTTTTGCCAACCTCTGGAACAGATAAAGCACAGAAGTTTAGGGAAAGAGTGGAGCAATGAAAAACTGATGAGGTAGGCAGGAGACGGGTCATAGGAGGCATTTAACAAATAGTAGGCTGTCAATAAATTGTTGTTATTATTATTATGCTAGAAATCTCATCACAATTTGTATCATTGCATCTATGGGAAAATGCTTGAACTATTCAACAACTTTAATATCAACTTGTGGATTATAACCAATTCTCATTCCAAAAATTCAAGAATTTCATATTTAAAAAAATAGTTCTTGTTGAAAAACAAGTTTACAAAAAATAATACTCATCCAGGTTCTACCTAGAGGATAATTAGCTGCCCAGTGGTAAAGTTAGTGTTATTAGCAAATGTTGGCAGTGCAATTTTTCTACTCTGAATGTAAAGTCAATTGTACTGCTATGTTATGCGATCAGGAGCCAGAAGAAATACTGGATTGAGCCAAATGGGACACTTTGTTCCAGGTTACTCAAATTGGAAGGGACAAATCTTGGAAAGATAATAAAGCAAATTAGTTAACAGGATATTTTCAAAGTACGGAACATCTCAATCACAATTGAATTTTATGAGTTGGGCAGTTAATTTTTTATACCAATGTTGTTTTAAAATTGCAATCAATTGTTAATTATCCATGCTAATGGGGAAAAAAAGAAACAGAGATATTGAAAAAGCATGAAGAACCAATCCCAAGTCATTTTTGGTTGGCTTTGGCATGTACTTTATATATTTTCAGCACTAATTCACCTTAAAAATCTCATTTGCTAAATATTAAAAATTATACTTTATGGGCACTAACAAATGATGGCAGGGAGAAATCGCTTAGAAAACAGCTTGAGAGAAGCTGTTCCTGAATTTTAAAATGTGCTGTGATGTTATGTCAGAGTGAATAATCCCTGGAAATATTCTTTAAAAGGTAACATATTGATAGCTGCCAGTATTTATCACATAAAAAGGGCACCAGCTTGGCCACAAAGGAAAGTCTCCTGGATTCCCTTGCAGCATTCCTTTTGCTGAATGCCACAGAATTTCACATGGTCTAAATCTCCCATTACATGTCCATGTCCCAATTCTTAACTCATGTTCTGATTCTCATGTCTCCCTAGGATCCTTATGCATCTAGAGCTGAAGTAGGAACTTTCTTGACAGTAAAGAGTATATATCATGGAACAGAGCAAAAAAGAAAAATAAGAAAACCTAGTTTGCTAAGTTGGCTATGATGGAGTAACATCTAGTTGTGTTCTTCTTTGAAAAAACCAAGGAACAGAAACCAGAAAAGGAAGTGGGAACCTGAATTTAGGCCTATGGAATATAAATAAACCTAACCATTTACCCATAAATGAGAAACAAAAGACCATTCAAAAAAGGGAAGTGTAGGGGCAGCCGAGTGGCTCAGTTGGTTTAGAGCTCGCTCAAGAGTGTGAGCTCTGAGCAACAGCGGTTCGAGTTCTGGCCCGAGCTGAGCTGCCACTGAGCGGCCAACAGGTGGCAAGATGGCTCAGCTAAAGAAGAAAAAAAAAAGGGGAAATGTGTCGAAAATACTCTTAAGGTAGCCGCATATGTTCCCTGTCTTCTGCCACACTGTTTTGGGTAGTCTCCCTTGAGTGTGTTTATTTGGGGGCAGGGAAGGGCTCTGTAACTCTCTTCTAACCATAGAACAGGGAAAAAGGTAATGGCTATAGGTGCTTATGTGTATGTGATTACATGATTATGTTATATAAGATGGCAGTGACCATCTGAGTTCTTCCCCCCATGCTGGCTTTCAAGAAGCAAACTGCATGTTGAGGGCTTTCTATGTTGGGGAGCCCACATGGCAAGATGCTGAAGGAGGTCTCTAAGAGCTGAGGGTGGCCTTTCCCAACAGTGAACAAGAAACAAAGCCTTCGGTCTTACAATCGCTAGGAGTTGAATTCTGGAAACAAAAGAAAATCTTTCTCCAGTTGAGCCTCAGATGATGCTGCAGCCCTGACCAAGACTCAGCTGATACCATGTGAGAACCTAAGAGTGGGCCCAGCTAAGCCATACGTAGACTCCTGACCCACAAAAACTGTGAGAAAAATCAATGAGCATTTTTTTTAAAGCACCTAAGTTGGTGATACATTGTTAAAAGCAATAGAAAAATAATATAGGAAGAAATGCCAAGAACTTAATGCAGGTACATTGAAAGGGGCTAGACAAGACACTAAGACTTAGAGTAGCCTTTCCTAAGTATGTCCTGAGGAATGTTGCCTCAGTGAGAGCATCTAGGACAGCGGTTCTCAACCTGTGGGTCGCGACCCCTTTAGGGGTTGAATGACCCTTTCACAGGGGTCGCTTAAGACCATTGGAAAACAAAAAGATATTTACATTATGATTCATAACAGTAGCAAAATTACAGTTATAGAGTAGCAACAAAAATAGATTTATGGTTGGGGGTCACCACAACATGAGGAACTGTATTAAGGGGTCGCGGCATTAGGAAGGTTGAGAACCGCTGGTCTAGGGAAAAAGATTCTTCATGTACGTGGCACTTTAGCATACACAATTTTGGAGAACTTTTGCAGTAAAGAAATTTGCTTAATCTTTCAAGTTGGAAGGTCCCACAGGTATTTACTAAAAGCAACTTTGTATGTATTACTATACCAAGAGACATTTTCACCTATGGTTGATTCAGACAATGTGTTGATGGAAAGATGGGCATTGGGAGTAAAGTAGGTGCTGCATCCGAGTATCACTGTATATGTGCACATGTGATGACCACAAGGGCTGTGAGCTAGGATTTCTATTTCTAACTACAAAGGAGATCTTCAAGAAAGAAAAACAGGAGAGGGCTTTCATCTCCCAACTCAATTTATAGTCAGAGAATTAATGGCTTTAAAAAAATGTCTAATTTCTTATAGCCACAGTATAGCATAGCTAAAGACTACAACCAAATATTATACTATCATTCATGTTGTATATTTACAAAACCAGTTGAATTCATACCAGTGTCAAATTTCTTACGTGAGGTTAGGAAAAGGATTAGAGAGGAGTAGGATCCTGAGATTTTGGACTACCATGAACATGAGAATCTTGAATGCCAAATCCTGTTGATCCTCCTCTTGTCATCAGATGTGCCCCCTCTTTTTGTCTGAGGAAACTAGCCTTTCCCTGCTTAAAGCCTACGTGAAATCTCCTCTGAGGCAGTTCTGTTACATGGGGTTACCACTAATACTTCTTTCTCCAGACTCATAGATACAATCATCTTCCAGCATATTCTGGATGGGCATATTACAAAGTGTTATTTTGGAAGACATAACTTGTACACACACATCATTGCTATATCATGCCAATTTAATATTGGCATAAAAATAGCAAATTTGTGTGGGAATGGAATTTAAAATTGTTGGATCAGACCAAATTTATTGTCTGGGGTACACTTTTCTGAGAATCTAAATTCAATGTGTCAATTCAAGCATCTGGAAGTGGATGAAACAGTTTGCATGGGTGACTGAACCATGGATTGAATGATGTACTGCATTTAATGTGATTAAATTAATCAACAGAGCTGACATAAAATGTGGAGAAAGAAATCAAAAGGCTTAGAAGTATGGTAATGTTAGATTATCATATGCAAATATTTCATCTACTCCTTTACTATGCCAGAAGACACTCAGTTTGTTAGGATATTAGAAGTTGCATAGGTGAAAGAAACATTAGCATCCTTAGAAAGCTCTTGGGTGACTGCTCTGCAACAGTGCTATAGCTGGGTGGGTAGTGGGAGGTACACTCTTTGAAACGGGCATCTTGATTTTAGTAGAAGTGATGAGCTCTGAGTGACAGAGGCCATATGGAAGTGCTTCAATGCTAGAGACAAGGGGTAAAATTATGGAAATGGGAAGCAGGAGTGCAGTGTCGATCACTGTGTTTCACTGCGAAGCATGGGTGGAGGTGGTTAATGGGTCATATTGTGCCTAGGAATTAAATAGATGGGCGAGTGTGCTAAAGTGTTCATTGAATGGCAAAAGCTCTTGAAACCTGATATGAATCCCTGCAATGAGAATTTATGTCGTCACACCAAGTTGACAGAATTAGCTCTGTTCACGGACCCAGATCTTCTTGGATGAAAGTAAGATGTCCTTGAGGAAGTTTCCTTTCACATAGCCATGATAAATATCATATATCGTAAATCTTCCTCTTAGGCCTTTTTGTTGTTGTTAGAATGGCTGTGCACTGGAGAAAGGAAACTATCCAGGCCTTGGGAGATTATTATACGCTGGCTCTGAACCACCCAGTTTGTGGTACTTTGTCATAGGAGCCACAGGAAACTAATACAGACTGAGAACACAAGCATCTAGATTCTGGCTCCCCCATTACCTTGTGAGCCTCGGGCTCACCCCAGTCTCCCAGCTTCTTCCTTTACTCTGTCTTCATCTTTGGAAACCCTCTTCCTCTGTCCTTCCCTCCAGGAACATTAAATTAACCATACAAAGGCCTAAGCTTTCCTACAGAAGACAGAAAATCTGTTGGATTCAAGTTACTTTTGTTTTTCTCAAAGAAGTATATTGCAAAGCTTGAAATGAAAGGAAATGAAAGGAAAAGAGAAAGCATCAGAGAATTTTTTTAATCATTTAGATAAATTATTCTGTCACACATTCTAAATCTACATCTACATAGACATGAACAGAGAATAAAAATGCAGACACTTAGACAAGCAAATATCAAAATAATGTACATTTGAGTTCAATATACAAAACAAATGCATTAAGTACCAGTGATGAGTGTGTATACATATACATAGTATGTGTGTGTGTGTATGTGTGTGTGTGTGTGTGTGTGTGTAGGCATGCGTGCACATCCTCATGGAGTGAGGAAGGAAAGCCCTGAGGTACAGGAGGAGATGAATTGGAGGGCAGTAATGAGGAGAGAAAAAGGCCCTTTAGCCCTCTGTAGGACTGCATTCTGAAGCAGGCTGGAGTTGTGGGGGAGAAAGATATAACATCCTTTGAATTTAGAGTTTTGATTGTCACACTTCAAAACTGTGTTTGGAATATGAAATAGCTATAGGATTCTCTCTTACCTACAAGTGAGCAAAAAAGGCAGCTGCATGCAAGATCCTGCACCCAGGAGCAGGAAAAAATTGCACTGTCCTTTATAAAAGTTACAGGGATGGGGAAGCAGAAGTAAAGGTAAATTGTGATCACAATTTTCAAGTTAAGCCTTTTTTTTTTTTTTTTAGCATACCCATTACAACATGTTCCTTGACTTCAGCAGGACCTACAGTCAGACAAGGGACCTACACTCCAGGTCCCTCCCTGTCAGGTCCCTCCTTACCCAGTTTAAGTTCTATGACCCATCACTTAAACCACAATGTATGCTGTGTTGTCCACACCCTTAGCGCAGGTTTTCTCAGTTACAGCCAACATCCCACTCTTGATGAATATTTCCCCACATTTTTACCCAGGAGCTGAGAGCACCAGAAGAAAAACTACAGAGCAAGGCTGTCCGGGGGCATTCCAAATACTGAATGTCTCACCATGACAACAAACACTCCTACTGTGCTAACTGCGCTCGCTCTCTCCTGTTCTCTGCAATGGTTATTTCTAAAAGCCTTTTCCCTTCGCAGACCATTGACTTTCCAATTCCCCACTTAGCTTTAGCAAATGACCTCACCTTCCACTTCTCAGATAAAAGACAAGCCGTTGCAGAAGATGTTTCCACTTTCTGTTACTCACTATGATCGTCCACTTGGATGCAAACACTTGTCACACAGGCCAATTCTCCCCCGGCTCGCCATGGAGGCTGCATCTGTCCCTGCCTAGAGCTCCCCCTCCAGCTGCACTCACAGATTCAGGAACTTTTCTCTCTTGATTTGTTCTTTGTAACTTTAGCTTTTTCCTCTCTATTAGATTCTTCTAAGCACTTCTTAAACATTCTTCATCCTCCATCTTAAAATAAACACTTGGCCCCACTAGATATAGCTCTTTCCTCCACTTTAACTTTTTCAAAGACTTGTTTATACTTGTTATCTATACCTCTTCACCTTCCTGTCCTACTTTAGCCCCTAAAATCTACCATCTACCATTTTTGCTTCAATTTAATGCCTCTCATTGAAGTCCCTGATGACTTCCTTGTCAATAAATCCCATGGACACATTTGGCTTTATCTTTCTTGACCTTCTGCAGCTCTTGGTCACTCTCTGCTTCTTGAACTGTTTCCTCTCATTGCTTCCATGACTTCAAACTCTTCTGATTGCTCTCCTGCCTTTCTTAACAAGTCCTCCTCCTCCTTCTTTCCTGCTTCCCCCATCTCCTCAGCCCATCTCAGATTTCTGTCCTAATCCCTTTCCCCTGTCACTGCCCCTCGGTGGGTGAGCTTATCCACTCCGTGACTTCAATTACAACCAACAAGATGGCAGCTTTCAGTCTTATTGAAATCCAGCCTGGATTTCTCCATTGTGGTTCACATTCATGTAATCAAATCCCAACAAAAGCTCTCCATTGATATATCCTTCTGGCATCTCCAACTCAAAATGTCCAAAATTGAAAACATATTACCACTTACAGTCCTCAAACTTCTGTCTCGATCTTGATGGATGGTTCCAACCTCGAGTTAAATTATCCAAAAAGTTGAGACTCATCATTGACTTCCTCTCCCCTCAATCAAACCTAAAGTCTTGTTGATTCTACCTCTTAAATATCTATCCTATGTGTTCATTGTTTTTCATTCCACAATCTCCTACTATGATACTAATTTTTCTAGTGAATTGGAGGAGCCTTCTAAAGGATCTTTGTGCTTCAGTCTTCGTCCTCAATCTCTTATCTACTGTGGCACTGTGACTTTTTTTTTAAAGACACAAATCTGATTGATTGCCTTTTCCTTTTGTTTAACATTATTTCTATATTTTTTTGGTCACACACAAGTGAAAATCTAAACACTTAACATGGCTGATAGGATCTTATCAAATCCTCTAATTTATTGACCCTACAATTTTTTTTCCATCCACCAGTCTCTTCTTGTTCTTATTTATTATTGTATTTCATTGAAATCACAGGATTAAGCATTATAATTAGAAGAATTGTCACACAGGGGTTTCCAACACAGCCTCTGGATGCTGGCTGCCACATTTTGATCCAAGACTCTCCCGCTTACTGATTGTGACCGTAGACAAGTTATTTAACATCCTTGTGTCTTAGTTTCCTCATCTATAAAATGGGGATGCTAGTAATAATAATTCCTACCTCACAGTACACTTATAAGTGCCAAATAAGTAAATTCATGCAAAGGGATTAAAACAGAGCTTGGCACATAATACTCGTAAGTGGTCTGAAAATGTGGCCCAATATTTTATTGCAATTATTTCCTTGCAATTACTCTGACTCCCTTGATGTTTCTACTAAGATCTTTGCTGGGAAAACTCTAACATAAGAAAAATACAAACATGCACATCTCTGGCCTGTCCCAGATAGGAAAGAGTAGCTGAATCCCTCCAGCACACAAGTAGTCTCCAGTGGGCCTGCACTACTGTCCCACAGAACTACAAGTTTTCTAGTCAGACACATTTCTGCCCCCTTGCAAAAATTATGTGATAACTCTTCTTAATTCTGAAATCTTCAGCAACCTCCTTCTAATAAACCCTCTGATGATTTTGCTTCATGTTCAGTTGAGAGACTAGGAAACTGCAGACTGAAACCCTGTGATCGTCTCATCTCAAATCTGAAACCCTACCCGAGTCAGCTCTCCCTTCTTCCTGTCCTGTCAATCAATCAGTCAATCAATAAAATAAAAAATAGCATCCCTTCTCTTATTAGTGAATAATACACATACCAATGCAGGGTCACAGCCCCTTGTACCTTCTCACAGATGTGGCTGTTTTATTTATCTGTCTCCCCTGCCTCTTTCCACTTTTAACTCTGCTGGATTATTCTCATCAACATTCCCAGTGTTCCTCCCAATGCATCTCTTGTCTCATGTCCACCTATAACTAGGGACCAATTCTCTGCTCTCCTGATAGCCAGGTATCTCAGCATTTTCTACACCAGGTCTTTCTACTGCCTCTTGTTCCATTCACTCCCAGCTGAACTCTGAACACGTGAGAGCTTTAGAATTACCTCAATCAATTTATTTTGCTCACACATGTTTTTTTATGTTCACCCAAAGGTGACATATGATTTAAAAAATCTATGTCTAAATGTGTCCAGAATAATATCTTCTGATAAGTATAAATAGAGATTCTAATTAAAGGAGAGCTTTGGGTTATAGTTTAATTAGCCACAATTTTTTTCTTAGTGGAACATAGAATATGAATGTATCTTATCATCAGTGCATCTGAGACGTGATGAAATACGGAACCACAGACTCACAGAGGCGTTTGCTGATCACTCAGTAACTCCCTGCTATTCTGTCTCAACAGGAATTCTCTTATTTTCTCCTCCAGGTGCTTTTCCCAGTTGTACATTCGTTTGTCTCTTTACCTGCTGTAAAACTATTTCCATGGCCGGCATTTTTAAGGCAAAGCCACGTTATTTGGTTCACCCCAGTATACACTCTGCCAGAAGAGTGACTGGTTCATCATAGGGTTTCACTACATATTTCTGGGTTTACTGAATCAGTGGATGAAAATCCCCTTTGGGAGTTCGCTGTGTGTGAGTAACAGAATGTTAGTTGCTATAGGCTACAGTGAGCAAAAGACAGTCCACTTTGATTTTCACCCTAGATGTCAGTTGTTAAGTACTAGAACAAACTCGCTATAAAACACTTTAACATGAGAGCACTCTAGGGCTTTATAAAATAAAACATATAAGAGGCAATTGGTTTTTATTTAGCAGGACAATTAGGAGGAAGCTGTAAGATTTGGTGACTGCCCTACCCAGCTGAACCTTATTAATGAAATGACCCAAATATACAGTCAAGAATATCCTTCTGCGAGCATGGTTGCAAATCCTAAAAATGTGAAGTTTCTAGAAGACAGAGAAAAAACAAACAAACATAAACAAACCCCTGGAAATTTCTTGCACAAATACCAAGCAAATATTCTCCAACTGGCCTTCCCTTTGTGCAACCATGGATATAAATCAGAGTATAGCCATCATTCTGTAATCCCTCAAGTCCTCAAGCAAAGTATAAACACAATTTTCTCTTCGCGATACAAAAATAAAAAGTAAACTCTGGTTTGGAGCAGGTGTCAATGCTTAAGTGGTTCATAAATCATAATTTAAAAAGAAATGATGCCTTATCACAGCTTTTGATCTAAGCTTTTTATTTTAAAGACGAGATGAAATGGTAAAAATCCCTAAATGGATTCTATTTCATTGGGAAAACCATAGTTGTCCCTTTGGTTCTGAATGGGGGTCAGTATTATTGCAAGAGTCTTTATCCTTTGTTTACATATATTGAGGCATTGTCTTTTGCTGGTATTGTAGAATGAAAAAAACATAGCTGAATCACAAAAGCATGCAAATTAAATGCCTACAACTTGCATTTGAAAAATCAATTATAAGCTGCAACAACAGACCTAAGAAGTTGAGCAAATAAAATATAATGATTTGCTTCCTCCTGGGAATAATGTGAATCTAAATGAGAAAACATGTATAAAGTGCCCTGTGAAAATGTCTTATAAATGCATGATATTAACAGCCATCATTATTTTTCATACATTTTCTGGCTCATTAATTCATATCTAGATTTCAAAAGATTTATACACCATTTTTAATTTTAAAAAATCACATGTAGTAATCATTTTAAAATATATTGGACATAAATTTATAAAGGAAAATACTCAGTTTAGTGTATAAAATGTTTTTTTTTTAATTTGGTGTCTTGAAAACCTTTCTAGAAATGTTATATCAAAATATACCAGGGGAGGGCAGTAATGCTTCATACTTTAACATTCTGCTATTTCTTAGCTTGGACGGGAATAGTCATTTCAATTTTTCATTGCAAATCAAAGTATAATTATAAGCTAATGTCCTATCCTGCCACCAGCCTCAAAGGTCATTGGAGTATGTTCTATAAATGAAAAGAAATTGTTAGTTCTAATTACATGTAAAATTAGTATTGTATGCTCTGAAAGTGCTTGTTTCTTCTTCATTTTACTTCCCATCTTTAAATTAATGAGATATCATAGAAGACACAAAGAGTAGTTACCAATATCCTTCATGGATTAAATTCTATGCGTTGTAGTTTAATTCAAATATCTGATTTATTATTACTATAATTTAAACCACTTTAAATTAAATTACTGTTTCTGTACCTCCTGAATTTCTCACCAAGGACACACATTTAGTTAAATGAAAGAAAACTCAACAAAACAACAAATTTAGTTTTGTTTGTTTGTTTGTCTGCAAAGCAGATACTTTTCCTACAGTGTTACGCATTGAAGAAAAGTAAAAATAGTGGTTTTGGAGTAGACTCTTACCTGGCTGAGTGGGCGAATGCGACCACGTGTGCATTTGAATCATGCCTCTCTCAGAATCTTTAAAGTGAAGTGCAATTGATTTGAACTTTAGAAGTATCAGAAGGAGGAGCATTTGATGTAGGAGGAACAACACTCTGTCACTGACCCCAAAGAGCAGTAGAGCCTTAAGCAAAATTCTCAAGGAAGCCATGCATTTGGGGCGCTCTGATCCATTTGGGCACCAACACCCCTGAACTCAAGTCACATTTAGCAGAACCAGGGACAGTAGATAAACACTACAATGAGGTAGATTTCCAGTCAACTCAGATAAAAGCTGTATAACAATTAGAACCACTGAGTGGAATAACAGTTTCCACAAGAAGTGAATGTTCTGTGAACATCCAACAGGGCATGGGCATTAGAGATTCAAGACTGAAGTAGCTAATGAAGTTTGAGCAGGTGGTCTTTAAAATAAGTTTGCAAATCCTGGGTGCTCTAAAGTCAGCGCTCACTTGTTGAGCATCTACTGTGTACAAGTTGCTGCCTCTGTGGACCCCCAGTGCCTTCGTCACACTCCACATCCTACTTTGGTGCCATTCTAGAGCCAGCATTTGAGGAGATAATCAATGGGCTTTCCCTTTTCTTCCCAACTGTAACTGGCCCATAGTTCTGAACACTCTGCTGGTTTCTGAAGTTCACAAATAGGTGTAAATAATAACAAAGGGAAGTGTAGACTATGCTTATCCTTGTTTCATTTTCTCAGGTGACTTCATGTGAATCAGTGTCATCAGAAGCTGAAGATGCTAAACAGCAAATTAAAGTCTTCCCATGCTGCACCCCATCTAAATATCCAACTCACTTTCAAATATCCTATTGTTCTCCTACAGAGTTCCCCTTTTCCAGAAATGTGCACCTCTATATTCTCATGATAGACAAGCTCCTCATCATTATGAACAAGAAAAGTCAGATTTTGTCTATTGCCACTGCCTCTGGTTTGGGGCACAGGAGCTGAGATTCTTCATCTCATCTTTTTTGCCCCACAAGGCTTGTTTACCAAAGTTATTTTTCTTTGTTGGTCCGTGCCTATTGGGTCTCCTATCATGAGATCCCACTACCATTGAAGGTCTTCAGTAGTTTTATATCAGCCCCTATGCCCATTGCTTTGGGGTGCAGGCCAGATACCCTAAAGTGCTCTACAGATGGCTTCTTAGACATCCTCCTAGTGGGGATTTGGTAGCCACCACAGATTAAGCATATGATATGTACCAGGTGTCCAGGTAAACCTATTTTTAAATGAGTTGCTTCATTTAATAGTCACAACAATCCTCTGAAATTAAGTGTGAGAATTAATTAATTATAAACACGAGGAACCCTAACCAATAAAACTGACTTGGGAACAAAGCCTACCACATGCCACACCAATGTGGTTGAGCTAGAACCAGAAAACAAATATTAATGTGTTTATCAGACAAAATGTTTAGTAGCTAATAAATCAGCCTAATTCACTAAATTTGCTTAATTCACTAAAATGGGTGAAAGAAACATAAAAAGTCATCAGAACCCAAACTGATCCAAACCAATATTGCAATGGGTTTTAGTCCCCCAGTTTAGTTCAAAAAGTCGAGACATAATTTTTTTTTTTACTATGCTTACTACTGTTATTCTGTATAGCTACATCAAACACTTACAGCTGATAAATAAATCTTTATTTATAAAGTGGGATAAAAATATCACCTACATTGTAAGAATAGTGTCTAAATTATGTAAGATTCTCATTGCTATGTTTATGATTTGCAATATCATCAGAATGTCATTCCTAAGTACAGGCATCGCTCTTGTTCATTCTTGTGTCTTTGGGACCTAAACCAGTGTCCGGAACATTGTATACGCTACAGAAATGGCTTTTGAGCTGTGTCTGGTATAACGATAAAGAGTGTGGGCAATGACATCAAACTGTTCTAACAGCTATGTGCCCACCCAGCTGTGTGACCGGAGGTAAGTAGTCAACCTCCCTTTACCTTTGTTTCTTCATTTGTAAATGAGTATCATGACAATACTAACCTCACAGAGTTATTGTGAGGATTACGTGGGAATGTGCTTATAAAACACTTAGAAAAGCCCTTGGAATATAGTAAGTGGCAAATCATTATTAACTACAATTAGTATATCACCTCTGTAGTGTGAAAAATTTTTTTAAATTCGGATACAATATTTTACCAAGACATTCAGACCTACCCTATTTTCGCTCACTGTATGAATTGTTACAAATGAGGAAATAAAGTCTCAAAGAGCTACGTACGTTTTCCAAGGAAAACTGATAAACCTCTGGAAGTAATAACACCAGCTTTCAAAACAAGGTGTGCCTGATTCTACTGACCACATTCTTCAGCAATGAGCCACATTATCCTTGGCCTTATGTAGGCTGTTTTAAAATAAGTACAATTCTCTTACACAATTGGCTTATGATTCAAGTGGTAGTTGGCATGAATTATTCTGAAAATATGTAATGTGCATATATTTACACTAATCTATTTTAACATGAAGGCAACCTTGTCAACATTCAGACCAAGCAACAAACCTGGTGGTCTGAGGCATACTTAGACCAGCAATATATTTGAGCAGATATCACCATCTGGGTGGAAATGCATATGATAGGCAACATAGGAAGTAGACAAAACCAAGCTAGAACCCCATTGTGTAAGAGTTTAACATGAGAAATACTTTCAGGAGAAGGGGCAAATTTGAAATTCAGAATAAGAGAGAGAGAGAGAGAGAGAGAGAGAGAGAGAGAGAGAGAGAGAGAGAGAGAGAGAGAGAG